>NC_056742.1:362374441-362659441 GCF_019279795.1 Protopterus annectens
GTGTAAGGTCAGCATGACATTTTACTTGAAGGAGGTGTGATTTCCCACTTCATGCTCCTTTAATTAGTATTGAACACAATAAGGCCAATTTAAGTAAAGTTTAGTTTAAAATGATAGTTCACTGAAACCTGCTGGTTTCCTGTGTTGACCGTCTATCTCTACTGTAGCATGTTTAAAGTATTAAACTATTTACATAACATTTAAGAATATGAAATATACACACAGTAATTATCATGTTCTTGTAATCCCTGAAGTTTACTGAATTTACATAATGGAAATATCTCTAATTTTAACGCACACAATTTCTGTTTAAATAATCTGTTAGCTACATGTTGAGAAGAAGAACATTTCATTGCAAGAGAAAACGCAATCAATTTTGGAAAAGATTTCTTTCCATTTACTAAGATGGCATGTACTTTGAAATTACAAATCATTTGGGATGAGTATGTAATAGCCACATCCCTGCTTTGCCTTTTAGCATTGCCTCATTCAACCTTCCATAACTCCATGTACAATATGGTTTTGGTTCTTTTGTTACCGATATTTATAGAATATCATGTCAGCTAATGGAAACTACTACATCCAGACCAGACATTAGCAAATCTATATTTTTATCATTAACAGGTAATAACAGTCTCTTTCACTGTTTGGAAGGTAAAGACATATTGTTAATAGCCAGCTGATTGTAATAAATATCTAACTATTTGGTGTCCTATGCTATATCCCTGTGTGGCAATATCCTTGCCTAAATGACTAGGGAAATGTTAGCCAGCCATGGCTTTTTTTTGTTTTAGCTAAATTTATACTCCATATAAACCTATATTATACTCACTCCAGTATGGTCCTCATAAAGCACTGGATCGCATATCACATGAAAATGCATACATCATGCTTGTTCTCATCCATCCAGTGACTAACTTTGTATTCTTCAATTTACCTATAACTCATTCCATTTGAAAGAGTGTTCCTTCCCCCCTTAAGAATGTCTGTATATAATTTCCAATTTCACCTTGTATCAGACTGTTATAATTACACATGAAGTCTTACACTAGCCCATAACTGGTCACTTCTAGGGGTCTTGTAGATGCCTGTTGGCCACTCTTACGGGGCTCCACCTCTGTACCAACAGGACACTGAAGGTGAACATAAGGAGCAAATTTTGGAACCTTATGGCTTCTGAATGGTATAGCACCCTTTTGGAACACAGACCCTACTAACATCTAGCTTTCAGCCTGGATACATATTGGGCCAGATTCATGAACGCCATCATTAAGTGTACACAATCTATATTCAAGAACATCCCTACCACATTTTTGCACTGTGTCTTCATTCAAAGATTATAATAAGCATGCACATAGTCTACACTTTATGGTAACCTTTACAAATTCCCCTCGATATTTAAGACTGCAAGAAAATCAGTAAGATAACTAACATTAGAAGGAAGAAAGTGTGTTATGCTTGTATTGTCCGTTCAATTCAGAATACTGTACACTTAGTGTAGGCAATTATGAATCCAGCCCATTATATTACTATTGCCAAACCCAGAGTACCAGATATTTCACATGTTATACTTTAACCAACACATTTATGACTTCATGATACAAATCCAAAACAGAAATGATCAACACCAAAGTTGTAAAATTGGTGCTCAACATTTTGAAAGGATATTGTGTAATATTAATGACAAACTTCAAAAACTAGAATCAGAACTGATTAATCAGAAAACCAATAAGATACATTTCCTCCAGGTACTCCAGTTTCCTCCCACATTCCAAAGACATGCATCTGGAGCATTTCTCCCTGGGCCTCCACTGAAAACAGGCTCTGTGGAACCTAGTCGGACTTTCCCGGTCAACAAATGATAAATAAATAAATAAATAAAATAAAATAAAAATACAGTGTGATGTTCATGACTACAATGGAGGATGGGCCTTTCTTTGGAAGGCCAATAGGAAGACTGTAAAATCAGGAAACCTGCAACGTCAGAACGAAGGTTATAAAAAAGCAACTTGGTTTCCTTTGTGTCTCCCAAGGATACGTCTTATATAATGGACTCTGAACAGGAGAGTAGATAGTTTCCACCACTCCTTCCTGCTCAATGACCGGAACAGCATGAACAGTGTTTTTATGCATAATGGAGATGAAAGGACCAACAATAGAAAAAGAGGGACAAATGCTTTTATACCAACAGGTGAAGGACATCTAAACAAATATATAAAAAAGATAGATGGCAATAATGTTGGTAACAATGATGGCTCATTAATTGTTAATTAATCTAGTAGCTCATTAACTAATGAGCATTTGAGTGTTTTGAATTTAGGGCTAAATGTTGTACCAAAAGTTTTTCCATGTTGGCATGTTTTGGAGCGAGAGTTATTTTGTTTTTCACGTAAGCTGCAGTTGAAATGTTATTTTAATGTTACTGGAAGTGATAATTATATGAATGCTGCAGAGGATAACTCGTTTTATTCTTGTGAATCTGATTTAGGAGATGAATCATTGTTATATATTTACGAAAAAGTAAATGCTTATTTCTTACTTGATACTTTCAAAATTATGTTAAAAGTAGTTTTATACCTCCTTATAATAATGATTGTGTTAAAAATGTTATGGCCATGTTGCATTTTTCATTAAAATGGTTTTATACTGACAACAAGAATGACAGCTATAATTTGACTAAAGCAGAGTGGGTAGCTCTTAAAGAACTATCAAAAAGGATCTGGTAATAAAACCGGCCCACAAGGGCAATACAATTGTAATATTACATTTTTCTCAGTATATATGTATGTGTTATCAACATCTAAATAATACTGCAGTTACAAGGTAGTTGACATCAATGTTTATTCTAATGCTATTGAACAGTTTTCCTCATTATTAGATAAAGGTGTCAGGTTAAGCTATTTTACTAACCTAGATGTTAATAAGAAACTTGGTCCGGAAGGTTGTGCTATGGCAAAGTTTTACTGTTTTCCAAAAATTCATAAAGATCTTCACAACTCTCCAGGTAGCCCCATTGTGGCTGTGACAAAATATTTTCTTCATAATATTGGAATTGTGTTAGATAATTTGCCCTATGTGCAGAAATTAAACTCGTATTAAGGATACTTTTGATTTTCTCAACAAAATAACCTTAATACAATGGAATTCTAGAATATACTGAGTAACATTTGATGTGATTAGTTTATATAGCAACATTAGACATCAAGATGGCTTAAAAGCACTTTACACTATATTGCAAGACAGTCCCTTGTCAAACATTATACAGTTCATGGAATTTTGTTTGACCAATAATTAGTTTTCCTTTAACAACCAAATTTTCAATCGGTTACAAGGAACTGCTATGGGGCACCTTTTACCCCAGCTTATGCTAATTTGTTTATGACAATGTTTGAAAGAGAATATATTTATAGACATGAGTTCTGTAAGTATGGTTTGCATTACTACAAATATACAGATTATTTGGTCTTTATGTGTCAAGATGGTATGAATGAAATACATGATTTTTTAAAGGATTTACATAATAATATTTATAATCTGTCATTTGATGGATAACAGTTTGGTAATGGGATCAATTTTCTTGATGTACATTTAACAGGTAGAAATAATGGACACATTTTTACATCTTTGTATAGAAAATTTTCTAATGGAGGACAATTTCTGCATGGTTACGCTTATATAGAATATGTAATAATTATGAACATTTGGGTAAAGAAGTTGTACATACTACACATATGTTTATAACACAGAGGCTATAATATTACTATTATTTATGATGCTTTAGAAAACATTTTTTTGAGTAAAAGTGTTCCTAACCAGGCCTGTTTAAATAGGTTTAGCAAGGATAAAGTGGATGTTCCAGGTAAGATATATTATGTGATGACTTACAATGTTCTGAGTGATGAAATATCCAAGCAGTTAAAATATGTTTGGAAATTTTTAACTAAGCAAGAACATTTGGGTAAAATTTTGTGCAAATATCTGGTTGTATCATATAAAAAGGGATTGAGTATAGCTGATAGACTACTCAAATCATATTTTGTTGTACCTGAAGTAAAGCTAAATGTTAATTTAATGATTAATGGTACTTTTTCTTGTGGTAAATGCAATATTTGTGATCATGTAGTTTGTGGTTTTAATAGTACAAATGACATCAGATTTCAACTGATTGGCTCTTATTCATGTGCTAATGAAGGCATTATTCATGCCCTTCATTGTCCCTGTAACTTAATATATATTGGTGAAAGTAAAAGAGCTTTTTGAATATGGCTGCAAGAACACATTCCAGATATAAAGAAACAAAAAATTGAAAGTTCTGTAGCCACTCACTTTAAAGAAACAAACCAAAGAAAAAAAGCACTGAAAGCAGTCAAGAACATGAGTCCAACTAACTAGTACGAGAATTTAATAAATGAAATGAAGCATTTTTCGTTTGCTTCCTTAAGCAAACTTCCTCAGAAAAAAGTTTTAAAAATCTTTAAACATCTTTACACACATTTAAATAATCACAATTAATGTCATCTAAACCAATCACCACTTACAGCACATCAACCATTCCCCTAAATGACTCTCTTAAAGAAATCCAACACATTTAAAATAAGTATTTAAATGTATACATGTAACATATACAACTAAGTACATTAATACTAGTTTCAACTGTTGACTTCATAGTGCGTTGAGCTACTGAGCCGATTTATCAGCAATATGTTATCAAAAGATTGCCAGCTCAAAACCAATAAGCTTAATAAAACATACCAATATATTAAGCACTGTATTTCACACTGGGTAGAAATAGATATATACATACTGCAGTAATTACCATTACTAAATGGTGCTTAAAAATATATTTTAAAAGTATTTTAAAAAATTAAAATTTTAATTACTAATAGTGCCTATTGTGAAAGGAAGCACAACATCAGCGCCTAAGACTCCTGAGTTTAAGGATGCTACTAATGGAACATGTTTCGTTTAACCCAGGAAAATTGTAGGCATTTAATCTAATTTGCCAAGCCAGTTCTAACTCTTCTAGGCGTAAGGGTGTTGGACCACCTCTTACATCTGTATTCACCTGATCTATTACCGAAAATTTAAATTTGTGGTCTATATAAGACTGAACATGTTTAGCCAACGCATTGTCTTGTTTATTCCTGTTGATAGCGCATTGATGTTCGTAAATCTTCTCATTGAGCTTACGGTCCGTTTTGCCTACATAAAAAGCAGGACAGTTTTGACATGTTGCTATATAGACCACCATTTTCGAATTACAATTGAATCTTGATTTCAGTCTAATACGAGTACCATTCACTGTTATCGAATATATATTGTCTACAAATTTACAATAATTGCAATTTTGGCATTTAAACATTCCTGGGATTTTTGGCTGGGGTCATCGTTGTTGCTCAAGTAAATCCTTGAGGTTCCTACCCCTTCTAAATGTTGTCTTTGGTGTAGCACCCATTTTAACATAAATAGAGGGGTTAGTTCTAAATAGACCCCATTTTTTCTTAATGATGTCCAAAAAAGTATAACTATGTACATTAAATGTAGTAATAAGATTCACTTCATTCTGTGTGTTTTTAGTGTAACTACATATCGTGTTGTCATTAACATCTGCAATGGAATTTGATAATTCTGTATTGTTATTATTAAGTTTAACCCTTAATAAAGATTTGTATATCCCATTAGTTCTTTTGTACTGGACTTCTGTTATTAATTCCTCCAGTAACATTAATGGGTAGCCCCTATGTAAAAACATGGACTTCAACAACTGACATTCCTCCATAAATTCCTGATCTTTACTCACTATCCGTGCAGCTCTCACTAGTTGCCCTTTAACCACGGAACGCTTCTGATAGTGAGGATGGCCGCTTGAAAAAATGTAAAAAGGAATTAGAAGTACTCTTCCTGTAAATATTGGCAACATAACCTCCTAAGTCCAAGTTCTTGGATAGCCGTATGTCCAAGTATGCTATAACTTCTTTGTTAAAATTAGCCGTAAATTGTAAAAATTTAGTTGATTCGTTAAACATTTGGACTGTATGTTAAGTTGTTTGTTTCAACGTCACCTTTTAACAAGATAAAAATATCATCCAAATACCTTGTATAATAAATAATCAAATCATTGATTCTTGTGTTCTTAAAAACATATTCAGATTCCCAATGTGCCATGATGGAGTTCGCTATACTGGCTCCGCATGGGGAACCCATAGCTACTCTGATTTTTGGAGGTAAAATTTGTTGCCAAACATAAAAAAGTTATTGTACAGAATAATTTCCAATAGTTCTATAACCAGCATCACCTCACTAGCAGGAGCTCTGTGCTTCTCGAGCAACAAGTTTACCCATTCTATAGCTGTATCCTGAGGTATACATGTATACAAGTCCCTCACATCAACTGTGAGGAAATTGTAATCCATGTTAAACTCCAAGCTGTCCAAACATTTAAGAAATGACCAGGAATCCTTACATATTTGTTGTTCTTTGATCAGATATTTTTGTAATATTACATCCACAACTTTAGCACAAGGATAAGTAGGTGAGCCTCTGCCATCGACCAAGGGTCGCATGGGTGGGTTCACCATATCCTTGTGAATCTTGGGTATCCTAAACATGTAAGGATATCTGGGGTAGGTGGTGGACATGTAATTGTAAATGTTTTGCTCGATTCTCCCTTCTATAAACAGGTCTTCTATACTATTTCTTATGTAGTTATATGCTTTATTAATTTCAGATCTAGAAGTTACAGCATATGCTGGATTATCCAATAATAAATTCATCCTTTCTACATAGTCTAAACTATCGAAGATTACCAAGCCGCCACCTTTATCTGGCTTACAAATGTGGATGTCCTGGGAGTTCATGAATTCAAGGCATTCAAGCTCAAACTAATTGGTACTTTATTTGCTTGTAACCTGTGACCACTTTTTAATACTCTGCCTGATATCTAACTCGCAGAGTTGTTCAAAAACTTAGAATAAGGGATGTAAAATTGGTTCACATTTGAATCATTAACTATGCCACCCATCATTAAATTAAATTAAAATTAAGCTTCCTAGTGAAAACTTTAAGATCAATAATGGTTTTGACTAAATTAGGTTTTTGCTCAGGGACATACGTATAACCCTTTGATAAAAAATCTGCAATGGCCAGAGGTATCACAGCAGATGAGAAATTAAAAACAGCAGATGAGAAATTAAAATCTTTAAAGTCACCAGACTGATTAGTGATAACAATAGGCTTAGGTGCCAGGCTTTCATTAAGAACATTAAAACCAGCAAGACCTATGTTATCCTCTGTCGAGACTAGTTCCACTATACCATCTAGTGACACTTAGCAAGTCGCTTCTAAGGCTAAACTTGTATCAACATAGTCTATTAAGTTTTTCGTTTGTTTTGTTTCTTCACCTGGTGATTGTTCTGCTGTTTTGGTCTGGCCCCTGTAGAATTGGTTGACTGAAAATTTGAATACTGATTCACTTGAGCATTGCTGTACTGGTCATGTTGAAGGTGAAATAATCTTTCACTCCTCCTTAATTCCTGTTGCTCATTTTGGTTGCCAAAATTAACTGTATTAGTAACTGAAGATGGTTTATTATCGTTCATGCACTGAGATTGATTATTTTCTGCACTGACAGTATTAGCATTATTCAGTGAGTTGGAAACTGAATAATTATTATGCCAAACTTGGGCCGCTGAAGGGATTGGATATGCAACCCCCTCCATATATGCTTTACTGTCACGGTCCAGTTTCTTCATTTTATTAGTTTTCAATTTAGCCAAGTATTGGTCAATGCTAGAAAACATATGTGTATATTCATATTTATACCTATAAAAGTCCACATAAAGTTTAATGTTCATGTCCAATTCTGCTACCCTTTTATTAAGGTCATCAACCCACAAAGTATGTTTAATCATGAGTTCCAGCAATTGTAACCCCTGCCAGTCAAACAGCTCTATTAATTCTTTATGGACCATTGAATTCGCAACCAAACCTGTAGGAAATTGGTAATGTCTTAGGCCTTTTGGCACGAATTTCCATGCAAGACATTCACAAAAGTATGCTATTTCAAGTTTCAGTTTTCTCATCTTTACTAAGTGGCTGTCCAAAAGTTTAAGCTTAGCCACAATATCTGAAAATAAAGTATTGTTACCTTTATTGTGAAGTTGAGAATCCATGTTCATACATGTCGCTGTAGAGAAGGTAAAGCCTTTGGAAAGCCATTAATTTAACTCCGGTAACCCCAATGTAATAACTTGACCCACAACAGATGCATTAGTAGCAACACAAGGTTGTAGGAATGGTGAATCACTCCTCATGTTAGCGCTGTGAGTCTCCGGTAAACCTGATGCACCCATATTACCCAATGGGCGAGATAAGCCCCTAGAATTCGGTTGATGTTGAAGCTGTTGCCCCTGTGGTACTAGGGCTGTACCTGTCATTACTTCTGGCTGTTGCCCCTGTGGTGCTAAGGCTGTACCTATCATTGCTTCCGGCCTCAGGGCTAGTGTAGTATCGGAAGTTGGTGGATTTACAACCTCCTGAATGTCATCAATCTCGTTTGCCGGAGAAAATGTAGTTAAGGTAGAGACCAGTAAAGCTAGACGAAGCTCATTCTGTTGAGTGTCTAACTGGTCAAGGCAGTGAAAAATCGATTCCATCCTTAATAATAGGGAGTTCAAAATGTTATTTTGACCTAGTATATCTCCATTAGCTGGTGTGTCATTAGACACACTATCACAGCTCCTTAATATTACTGGTGTCTCGCTAGGTTGAAAACTCTTCTGACTTGCTGACATGCCCAAAATAAAACTGACAAGCACTGGAAAGCTGCAAACGACAAACCAAAGAAAAAAAGCACTGAAAGCAGTCAAGAACACGAGCCCAACTAACTAGTAGGAGAATTTAATAAATTAATTGAAGCACTTTTCGTTTGCTTCCTTAAGCAAACTTCCTCAGAAAAAAGTTTTAAAAATGTTTAAACATCTTTGCACGCATTTAAATAATCACAATTAATGTCATCTAAACCAACCATCACTTACAGCGTATCAACCATTCCCTAAATGACTCTCTTAAAGAAATCCAATACATTTAAAATAAGTATTTAAATGTATATATGTAACATATACAACTAAGTACATCAATACTAGTTTCAACTGTTGACTTCATAGTGCATTGAGCTATTGAGCCGATTTATCAGCAGTATGTTATCAAAAGATTGCCAGCTCAAAACAATATACTGAAATAGTGCTGGCAAACTAGTGAAATACTATGAATGACCAATAAGTTTAATAAAACATACTAATATATTAAGCACTATACTTCACACTGGGTAGAAATAAATAGATATATACATAGTGCAGTAATGACCATTACTAAATGGTGCTTAGAAATATATTTTAAAAGTATTTTTAAAAAAATTAATTTTTAATTACTAATAGTGCCTATTGTGACCGCGGTGGTGGTGCTGCAGTAGCGTTGTCGCCTCACATTAAGACGTTGTCCTGTTCGATTCTCAGCTAAAGCGTCTTCTGTGTGGAGACATGCATGAATGGCTGTACCTTCATTGAAGGTTGTACGTCAGGGCTGGCAACTCAGTATGTAAAAATCTACTGCCAATCATTAGCGGACCGGAGTTCCGCTGTGGCAACCCCTAACTGGGAAAAAGCCGAAAGATACAACAAGATACAATAGTGCCTATTGTGAAAGGAAGCACAATATCAGCGCCCAAGACTCCTGAGTCTTGGTAATTACTGCACTATGTATATATCTATTTATTTCTACCCAGTGTGAAGTATAGTGCTTAATATGTTAGTATGTTTTATTAAGCTTATTGGTCATTCATAGTATTTCATTAGTTTGCCAGCACTATTTCAGTATATTGTTTTGAGCTGGCAATCTTTTGATAACATACTGCTGATAAATCGGCTCAATAGCTCAACACACTATGAAGTCAACAGTTGAAACTAGTATTGATGTACTTAGTTGTATATGTTACATATATACATTTAAATACTTATTTTAAATGTGTTGGATTTCTTTAAGACCGTCATTTAGGGAATGGTTGATACGCTGTAAGCGGTGATTGGTTTAGATGACATTAATTGTGATTATTTAAATGTGTGTAAAGATGTTTAAAGATTTTTAAAACTTTTTTCTGAGGAAGTTTGCTTAAGGAAGCAAACGAAAAGTGCTTCAATTCATTTATTAAATTCTCGTACTAGTTAGTTGGACTCATGTTCTTGACTGCTTTCAGTGCTTTTTTCTTTGGTTTGTGGTTTGCAGCTTTCCAGTGCTTGTCTGTTTTATTTTGGGCATGTCAGCAAGTCAGAACAGTTTTCAACCTAGCGAGACACCAGTTGGCTCACTTTAAAGAAAGTCATAATAGTGACTATGAATTGCTACAAGTAACTATCTTGGAAAAAGTTTTTATTAAGTTAGGTGATGTTATTTTATCAAAACAAAAGTTATTATATAAAGAATCAGTGTTTATTTTAAAATACAATGCTCTTGCTCCTTGTGGACTTAATGGGGAAATTAATTGGAGATATTTACTTTAATTAGGTTTTAATTATATTTCTAATTGTTTTATTTTTTTATTGCCATGTCTATTTAATGGGAATGTATTTTGTATGTAATTTACTTCTTGAAGGCTGTTATCGCCAGTGGCTAAGGTCCGGTGAATAAATCCTTTGGAACTGTTTGTCAGTGGTATTTTTAGTTTTATTATTTTTCTGGTTTGTGGCTGTTGATGATCAACATCAAAACATGCAATCACAAAAGTCAGTCACTGTCTGATACATCCAGGATTAAAACTTGCTAAAGCACTTAGGAGTTTGTAAGAAGGGGGCCTAACCACTCCTGCACCCCCACTGTAGGAGTTGGGTCTTCCTCTTCCCCTGCAACCCATACATATTAATCCCATTCAACTCATATATAGTGAATTATAAGATTGCTGTGTCTTAAGTAGAATACTCCAAATTAATGGGATCTCTGTCCTAATTTACTAATTACATTATTCATGCTTTTGTGATGCTACATTTCAGCACCTATTTGTGCTGCCCTATAATCATTACTGGTACTCATACAGCTACACATACATGCACATAGACAAACATTCAGATAAACATATACATATTTATTGGTGCTGCCTCAGATGTCTAACTGGTACTTCTGCACCCTGTCCTTCACATGAGACAATAAACCCAGGCTCCATCTGCTTGATTAGCTGGTAGCTCAGATGGATGTAAAAGATCCCATGACACCTATCAAAGTTCCCTCATGCCCTGGCTAAATTTATTTAGTAATAGAAAGGCACCTCAGGTCACCCATGAAAAGAGATCCCTAGCCTAGTAGAACTAACCTGGTCAACAAAAGGATAAATAAATCTATGGGTGAATTTAATAAAGCCTACATGGTCTTTTTTACCATGTAGGCATCGCGCCACTCTGCTTACATGAAAGTAAGCAGGTTTCCTATCCAGTAACCACTGCTGGGTGGCATGCATGCAAGAGCCAACATGGGAAGTTCCGTGGTATGCAAATGACCTCATAAGCAAGTGAATCTCATGCAAATGAGGCAGGTAGAGTGATCTAGCAAGCAGATAGGCAGCCCTGCAGACCCTGTGTCAGTGCCCATGGTGTACACAGAAAAATTCTGTGTACAAGACTGTAGACAGACAAAAGGGGCTGTAAAAATGTAGGTAGATAGACAGAAATGGCATAGCACACATAGATATGAACAAAACTATCCTCCTCTGTGTTCCAAACATTACAGTAAATATGTTAAAATATTTTTTTTTTTCTTAATAATCTTTGCATGTTTGCGTGGAATGCTGCAGGGCGCAAATATATCTTATAAAAAAAATTAAAAAAAACATAACCATCATAAAAATGACATAGTATACATTTGACACACTTCACAACATTAAAAAAGTGGCAGGGAGCATTACAGGGAACCTCATACTCATCTTCAGCCACTGGTAGCTGCTATACCTCTCCCTACACTGATTCAATATCTATGCTCCTTGGCTGTCAGTGTACCATCATTAATATGCATGGCATGCTGTTGAGGAGGAACCATGGCCATGTACATGGATGCATTCCATGTAGGCTCTAGACTGTGCCCACACAGATTTTATTAAGTCCTGGGGTATTATCTTGATATGCACACACAAACACACACACACACACACATATATATATATATATATAGACCAAGCAGTTAAACCTATTTAAAAAGTGTTTTTACTATTGACATTCACTTTGACTTGATAAAGCCTGGAATGGTCCAGGCGAAAGCGCTTGTCTCCATTGTGTTTTTTTACCTGTGCAAAAGGAATTGCTTTGAATTAAAACTGTTTTTTCATCGCTCATTGCTGCAATTGAATCAATGCCTCTACGGGTGCTCCTGGATTCTGTTACTAGTTGCTTTCCTGTTTTCGTGTGATATATATATATATATATATATATATATATATATATATATACACACACACACACACACATACATACACGTATATATACACAGACACACACACACACACACACACAAATGCATATATTTTGATGCAGTCAAATACCATCCCTGGGTGTGCAGTGATATCTGTACATGCACACATTCCTCATGCCTTTCTGCACATTTATAAAATGGGCACAGGAAATGACTAATCAAATTGATGGTTACATGTGGACTAAATATATTCCACGCATAGGAAAAAAGCTAATGCAGGACACAGGCATTATTGTTCACTCACAGATTACTACTCCCTCACAGGCTTCAAAATTCTTTAACAGGGAAAAGTGTCAAAAATAGAGATCGTCCAAGAAACAAAAAAGCCAGTAAATTGACAAAAAATGCCATTAATACACACCCCAACTTAAATACATCACGTCTGCAAAAAAGATGATGAAAAAAGCATTAGCACAAAGCACAAATTAATTCTGTGGCACAAATTAAATGCACTTTATAGTAATAAAATCTCCAAAATCTCAACTGTAAGTATATTTGCTTTCACAGGAACCATAAACATTACCCAATAAGTTGATACAATAATTTCCTGAAGAATATTCACAGGAAAAACTGCTAACAACCCTTAATGCCACGGAGCCACCAATAAGTGTCCAGTCACCTCAGGAATGATGTTTGCAAATATGGCTTTAAATGTTTGAATTGAACAACAGTTTTTTTGGTGCCAATTAAGTTATATAATGCATCTTTGTTATAAACACAGTGTTCTGAAGAAGCCCATATTGATGGGTGAAAGCGCTTAACAGCTTTGTATTTCTTTTATGGTTTTTATTTTTACGTTGTACAATAAAACTTTTTACATTTGTGGATTTGGCTGCTGGTTTTCGTTAAGTAGCAAACACAATTCCTGAGGTGACTGGACACTTATTGGTGGCTCCGTGGCATTCATTTCCTGAAGAAAGTAAAAAAAAAAATAAACACATACAGAAAATAAAGCACTGTAGGAAGGGATAGGAAGTGATTATGAAGCAAAACCATTCACCAAAATGACAAAAAGCAGACACTGTAGCCTAAAAGTAAAATTACACACACATATGCAAATGCATTAGAAAAAATCTTCAGGTATTGTTTGATATAACAGGTAAATCTAAAGATACAATCCACAAAAGTAATACACCGCATGGATGCAAAAGCATATTAAAATTGAAACAAAACATGCAAATTGCCATACAAAACCCAATTAAATAAAAGCAACAAGGATTATCATCATCAAACCTCCCCTCATTTTCTGCATGGGGTTAGTGTCTTGTCAACTGTCATTTTTTTCTCACAAGCCAGTGACAATCTTCTGCTTTCAAGAGTCATGCCTGGCTGGCACAGGTCTTCTTGAACACAATCTAGCCATGTCTTTCCCAGATGCACTCATTTCCTCTTGCCTTCTTCCAGTTTGTCCCAAATCTTCTTCACTAGATTTCTTTTGGTTTTCTGCACATGCCCAGACCACAGTAATCTGTTCTCTTTGACTTTCTCCATAAATGGAGGCACTGGAGCGTCTGCATTGATGTCCGCATTTCTTCATCTGTGCCTCAGTGTGCATCATAACACCCATCTTCATCTCCATCACTCCAGCTTCTTCAGTTGCTCTGCCTTCACTGCCCAGGCTTCTGTACAATACAGTAGCACTGGTAGCACCAGTGTTTAGTTCACCTTAATTTTCTGCCTACTACTTCTTTCACACACTACCCCTGACACACTATACCAGTTTGCTGCAACCCCCCCCCCAACACCAAGTCTAACTTTGACCCCTTTATTCAGATTTCCCTTCTCCTCAACCACCTCTCTCAAATACTTGAATCTGCTAACCTGTTCCACAATTTTTCCTTTTATCTTGGTTGTCATATTCGTTTGATTTTGCCATCTGCTGTCATTACAACTTCCTTATCTGTATTCAGTTTCATCCAGTGTGCCTTCAGTTTTGCATTCCCTTCCCTCGTCATTTGCTGACATTCATATTCAGAGTCTGCCTGTAATGCCACAATATCTGTATACACAGAGTTTTTTGATCGGTCCCCTTTCACCTATTTACTAATGTAATCCATCATCAGTATGAACAACAGTGGGCTCAGAGCTAAACTCAGTGCAGACATACTCCCACTGAGAATGGATTTGAGAGTCCAAACTCCATTTGCAGTTTAGGCAGTGGGTCCCTCTGCATACTGTACACTAATTCTATATCAATAATTCTGGGACTTCAAACCATTGCAAGAATTGATTATCTCCCATCATAATTTGCACTACTCTGTGTATTTGTTTATCAGTCACCCGGTTCAGAATTGCAATGCTCACATGTATTTCTACAGAGCCACAAACACTTGGTGAACATGCTGCTGTTTCCAGAAAGTTTGATTTCAATCCAAACACAGGAAATGTACATCTGGCCATTGTGCACGTGTATAAATTAGTTTGACTTTGCTGCTGCTGCAGCTCTTTATAGTTTAATTCCCCCCCCCGATTTAGACTTTATCTTTGTGCTATTACAATAAAAAAACTCAAGACTGCACTCTAGTGGCAGTGATGGGTAGCCTGATCTCTTCCAAAATGAGAATCACATAGAAACAAGTTTGAGTGTAACCCTAAAATTGGCCACAAGACTACTTTGTGTTTCGTCAATTTTCTGTACCTGTCTAAAGCTGTTGTGTTTAATAGGCTCTTGGTTCATTTCTACAGATCTCACAAACACTCAGTGACCATGCTGCTATTTCCAAAGTTTTTAGCTTGATTCCAGTGTAAACTCCACATACTGAAAATAAAGCACTGTACGAAGAGCTAGGAAGTGAATACGAAGCAAAACCATTCACCAAAGCAACAGACAAGTACAAGATAAGTACTTCTGGTTATTTTTGCATTTGTGTAACTTATTTTACTGTGTTGCTGCTATTTTGCATTTAGTCAGTTTTCTGTGTCAGTATAAACTTGGCTTTGCTGCGGGTTCCTATTAGAACAAAAGTCCAAAATATTGAATGGCTGTATACAGAAAAATGCCATTCATCGATGTGTTTTTTGTGAGATCGTGGTACAGTGAAGATCGGGAAATTTGCCCTTTTCTCACTGTAGTGCGATATTGGAGTTTGTATATATAATTAGTAGGGGGTGGGGAGGCACAACCCCCCACAATAAAGGGTTTGAAGTCCAGCATTTTCGCTGTTCACAGCGTTTGATTGTATGAACTTTCGTTCATATGATATAGACCCTATGCTGCTAGTTGAGCAGTGGGTTTTAGCAATGCCCTGTATAGACGCTGGCACCTAGAACTGACATTTTTTCTATAAAACTATGCTTTAAACTTCCCCAGTACTCAATTGTGCAAAGAACTAGTCTGAGCAGTTATAAGCACTGCCCCATGAGTTTTTTATTAGATGTTATCATTGTGAATCAGTTCTGAAGAGTGATGGTTGTTTCTTGAATGGTGGAGGATGACCTGGACAATGAGGAGATACCCCATTTCTACTCTGTACTCCTACATCAACCTTCTGATCATGTAAAAAGGGCATGTAACCATGGTTAGGTATTTTCCTACTATCTTCACAGCCAAGTCAGTTAGATATGGGCATCCTGAGGTAATGTAGAAATTGCCTCCTGCTTATTGACAACCAACTAATTCTTAAACTGACAAAGTATGTGAGAACTGCTTTTACACAATGTCACTGGAGGCAATGCTGTTTCATATGAGATCTCATAATATTAATCAAGTTGCCAGTAATGTACATACTACACCCACCACACATAGCATGAATCAGACACACAGACCCACACATGTTGACACTCTTAAATGTAATCTTCATAAATCCCAAAGCCTTTCCAGACATTGTGCCTAAAACAAATATCCTCAACAGTCTCAAAGGCACATGACTAAAACCGCACCCACCACAACACATGCAGACAATTCTCATAGAGGCTCAACTTCTATGCCCATAAGGCAAGCCTCCACACAACTCAGTATTTTGGTCACAGGAGACTCTATTGTGAAACTCAGATATCCCACTCACAAACCTGAATTAGGAGAGACAGTCACAGTCAGTTGTCTACCAGGTGTCAGGATCTGCCAGATCATACATGTATGCAGGTCAGTGGACCAGAAGCACCAGTATGACTCATAGTCCATGTTGGTGTAAACTGACCTGAGACATATTATATAATTCAAAAATCTATTAGCTGCTGTTCTGTTCCCCATTGCTGATTATCATCTGCTTCCAGAGCCTGTCCTCATTTGCCAGGTCATCCTCCACCCTCTGAGGAAAAACAACCATCACTGTTCAGAACTGATAAAAATGATCCCACCTATTCTGAGCCCCCACAAAAATAGTTGTTAGTCAGCCAGCAAACAGTGCAATCGTTTCCTTATCAGCCATCATAAATACCCTCGTGTCCCTGACACCCCCACCCCCAAAAGTTCACTATGGAACAAGTCTTAGCAACTCTACCTTAAAGAAAGAACACTACATCCCTAAGCACAGATAATATACTGGGGAACTTAATAATTAGCAATAAAATGACTCATTAGAACCTTTGTTAACACTTTTAACATGAGTCTTGCAATGGACCACATCTTTGGAGCCAAGAGAACACCCACTGTGATGCCTCGACATAGGGAAGGTCCAGGCTCCAACCCTGTTAATTATAGAATGCTTAGTCTTAGCAGCCTTGTTTGGAAAGCCACAAAATATATCATATCAGACTTCATAAATGTAGACACTGCTAATCTGTTATCCCTGAATCTACATCAGTTTTTCTTTCTCAAAGGTAGGCCATGTGTGTTTTACTTTATAAACACCTTTGAAAGTGCAATCTGATGGTCGTTGTGCAATGCGCACTGCATATGTTGATCTGGCCAATGCATTTGATACTATCCCCTATTCAGGTATCATTGACAAAAAGGTAAAGCAAGGCATTGATCTGTATGTAGTAAGTCAGACAACAAATTGCTTGTTGAATAGCACATACCTCATTAGAATTACAGGTGCCACCATAGTTTGTAAAAATATGAAAGGTGTGTTTCCTTAAGGCTCAGTGCTGAATCCTTTTATGTTTAGCATTTATTTATCTGATGTACAAGCCAATATCCCACATCTCTGGTTAACACAATTTTCTGGTGACTGTAAACTAGAACTCATACTTGAATACCCACCAACATGAATTTACTCCAGGATGGGGTGGACAATATGTATAAAGGGTGCAATACAGTGACTTCAAGCTAAATGCCAACAATGTAGTATAATCCACACTTTTAAAAGCAATAATTTCTCAAATGCCTCAAGTCAAAGTTATTAGAGACACTGGCAATATTATAACATTAAGGAAAACTCCCTATCCTTTGGCAACATGATGGGCAACTCCCTATCCTTTATTTTATTTTATTTATTTTATTTTATTTTACATTTGTTGACCAGGCTAGTCTAGCTGGATATATGTCCATTTTCAGTAGAGGCCCGGGGAGATAAGTTCCAAAAATTATAATCTCTAATGATAATAAGTAAAAACCATTAAAGAACTACATGTAAAGTAAATAGTACAATAGTTATGGAATAACAAAGGAATTGTAGCTCATGACATACATGGAGAATACAATAACATGTACAGAGAGTAGGGATATAGGAAAATAAGATGAAAAGTAGATATTTAGAAGAAGTTACAGGTCAGTGGATGCTGATTTGACATAGAAATTGGGAAATTGCAGATGTGAAGTAAACTCAGGGGTGAAATAAAGTTAGTCAGGATTAGTACAGGGGCACAGCTATTGTGTTTTGAGGTATAGCTTGAGTTTCTTTTTAAAGGGAGATTTTGAGGGAATAGATGAAAGTTCAGAGGGAAGCAGGTTCCAATCTTTTCCAACAGTGTTAGAGAAAAGGGAGTCTCCGGCCTTGTTGTTTGACTTGACAGTGTCTATAAGAAGTTTGTGTGCAGATCTTAGGGACTTTAGGTTATGGTATGGATGAATCAGACTGGATAGTATAGGTGTTTTGTCAGGTTGGTACAGAATTTGATGGGCTATGCCAAGTTGGTTAATTTTTAGTTGCTGCCGATATTCCAGCCAGCCTAGTTGTTTTAAATTAGTACAGTGGTGGGTTCTGTAGGGGTTTCCTGTGGCAAATCTGGCTATGTTGTGGTAGATTTCTAGTTTTGACAGATTCTTTTTTGATAAGTTGGTAAATATGGGAGAGGCATAGAGAAGGGGTGAGATAAGGTGGGAGTGGGCGATAGTTGTTCTAGATTCTGGAGTGAGGAAAGGTTTGATTCTGTAAAGAGAGCCTATTTTCTTGTTAATGGTTTTAAGTGTGTTGTCAATATGGGTATCAAAGTTCAGGTTGTTGTCAATGGTAATGCCTAGTAGTTTGGTAGTGGAGTCTTGTGATACAGGTGTGCCATTTTTTGATGTTATAGTAAAATCAATGTGGGGAGATTTGCTGGAAGGTGTAAAGAGGAGCAGTTTAGTTTTTTTAGGGTTAAGTAGTAGACAGTGCTGGGAAAACCATTCTTCTACAGAGTTAAATATGTGTTGTGTGAGGGAGTGAAGGTCTGATACAGATGTGGCTGAGCAGATTAGTGTTGAATCGTCTGCATATTGTATACATGTAGCTTGGGGAGCAACTTGGTGTAGGTCATTGATAAATAAAGAAAATAGGAGGGGACCTAGTATAGACCCTTGTGGGACACCAATGTTGACAGGTAGTTGGGAGGATAGAGTGGAGTTCCAGAGTACTGCTTGATGTCTGTTACTTAAGTAGGACTTAAACCAGTTAATAGATTGGGTATCAATTGATAAGGATTGAAGAATGCTTATGAGTATTTGGTGGTTGACCATGTCAAAAGCTTTGGATAGATCTAAGAAAAGTGCAGAGGAAAGGGTGTTGTTGTTGCGATTTTTGTTGATTGTGTCTGTAAAGGAGAGGAGGGCAGTGGTGGTACTGTGGGATGGTCTGAAACCATGTTGGGTGTTAGAGAGTAGGCTATTTTGGAGAAGGTGGTGAAGCAGTTGCTTGTGGATACACCTTTCCATAATCTTAGATAAGGGTGAAAGAAGGGCTATAGGGCGGTAATTAGAGATTTCAGTAGAATTTCCACCCTTATGAAGTGGGATAATATGGGAGATTTTCCAAAGTTTAGGCACATATCCTTCAGTGATGGTTCTGTTTATCAGTATTGAAACTGGGAAGGCTATTGATTTAGCTGCTAATTGCAAGTATTCTGCGGGTAGTAGGTCAGCAGAGGGAGTACATGGTTTGAGTTTTTTGAGAAGGGAGAGAATATAAGTTGTAGGGACAGGTTGGAAGCGAAATGGTGGGGGTGGGTTTAGGTTGCTGTTAGACATGTTTGTGTTTTTGATGGGGAGTTGACTTGCTAAGGTTTGAATAGTTTCGGTAAAGAAGGAATTAAAGGAATTTGCTGTTTGGTTGGGGTTACTTATGTCAGAGCCTTGTGGGTTGGGTGTGACAGGTTTACTTGGCTGTAGTAATTGATTTATGCTTGCCCAGAACTTTTGTGGGTTATTTTGGCGAGTATGTTGAGGTTTCAGGTAGTAGTTTTTTTTATCGTTCATTATTGCTTTTTTGGTCTCATTTCTCAGTTGCTTAAAGATTTGCTAGTCTGCTGTGTTTTTAGTTAAGCAAGATTTGTTCCAGGCTTTATTTCTGAGAGTGATTTTTTGTTTGGTTTCAATTGAGAGCCAGGGGGCAGATTTAGTTCTGATTCTAATGAGGCGTGTGGGGGCATGGTAATTGAGTATGGTCAGAAACTTAGCATTAAAGAAATCTACAGCTTCATCAAGAGAAAGGTGTTTTAAAGGTGTCCAGTTACATGCTATCAGTTCATTTTGAAATAGTTCCATGTTCAACTTTTTTGGATATGATTGTTCTGGTTATGCTTTGGGTAGGAGGGTTGGTTTTGGCAACATTATAACATTATGGACAACTCCCTAGCCTTTGGCAACATTATAACATTATTTGTTTATTTCAGTTTGATGACCGGGGAGGTCCACTGGGCTCAGGGAGCCCATTTTCAGTGGAGGCCCGGGAAGAAAAGCTCCACATTACATAGTGATTATACAGTTATTCACATAAAAATCAAAATTAAATGAGGTAATACAATTAAATAAGTGTGTGTTACACAGTGTGTTCACAGTTACATTACATTATGGATAAACTCTCTATCCTTTGGCAACATTATGGAGAACACCCTATCCTTTGATCATCATGTCATCACTGTAGCTAAAATATTCTTCTCTCTGAACCAACTAATAACCATGGGCATCTCTTCCAGAACCAAAGTCATCTTTCTTCCATTTTACACATCTTTTTTTATAACTGGGATTCTGGAAATTTAGTTAGCCGTACTTCCTGTGCTGTTACAGTCTACCACCTTTGAGTTTCCTGTTAAATTACTTCAATGTTCTGGGAGATTTTGTTGAGTGCAGGTTTGCTTATGATAATGAATTTTTCATTCAGTCAGCTGAGTCTTTATTTCAGATCAGTTATTTTTTACAAGCATTTGTGAAGCTCAGCAGCCATGTATCAGGGTGGTGGGTGGGGGAAGAATAGCTTTGCTTGCAGTCTTATGCTTACTATAGATGTCAGTTCTATTTCCTGATAGTACTGTCAGCTTATATGTGATAAAAAATCATGGTCCATGGCATTGTTGCTTTTAAAATAGGGCAGCTTGTGACACTGGGCTGCTCCACTGCAGCGCCTCCAGCTTTTGGCTCAGTACTACTTGTTTTAGTACATACAGTTAATAAATCAATGAAATAAGCTCTAGTTTTTGCTTAGTACTATTTACTTTAGTATATATTTAATTGATTTATTAACTATATTCAATGTAAATTTCATAATGTGTGCTGAAACTTACTCTCCTGTACATGTCTAACTGAGATTTTAAAAAAGTAGGTATGTGGCAAATGATGGTGCTGGGCTGTCTTTTCAAACAGCTCAGCAAATACAAGGATGTCTCTTGTAAACGTTCAGTCCTTTATACATTCTTTTACCTCCTCTCATGATAACTGTAATAGCTATGTTTTTATGTGCTCTAATTGCACTGTAAGGATTTATAGCTGGAAAAAAACAGATTATTGGTTGCCATGTTAGTCATTAGAACCCTTTCCCCCACACCCACACAGTGATATTACATGGTCTTGAAAGTAGACAGTTTTTAATTAGCATACTTTTCTGACTTTATCCCTGACCTTCAGCTTTCTAGTCTTACTGAAAACACAAGGTAAAGAAAATACTTCTGCTAATAATGACTTGGACCACTTTAAACCTTGCATTTCTATGAACAGAGCACAGTACTGTACTTTTCCTATCTTTTATATAACCAAAAAAGTCTAAAGGGAGTAATAATCTCTGTATGCGCAGTGCGTATTGCCTCATTTTTATGTTTACTGTTTACAGTCATTGCTCAGTGTGCCTCAAATGGGGTAAGAAGGAAGAATGAAGGCATGCTAATTTCTGGTGTAGTTATGGTAGAGTGAGAATAAAAGGAGAATGTCTGAATCAGAGATGGAAAAGATTCTTTGTAGGTTGTATTACCGAGAGGCTAATGTATGCCGCCCTCACTGGATGAGCTACACTGCACAGACATTTTTGTAAAACTAATTAGAAAATGCAAAGTTATTGTTTACTTTTTGCTCATGGGATCATGGGAAGTTACTAGCCTAATGGCCCTAGCCAAGTTCTACTCATATTTCCGCAATCACCACCTATTGCCCCTGTCCATGAGGGACACAGGTGGAACACCCAGGGTGAATTTATGGTTACCCATCCAATTGTCCAAATTGCATTTGAAGAGGGCCAATGAGGTACTCTGTTTGACATGAAGAAGGAGTCTATTCCAAAGGTGTGATAACCTCTGGGAGACAAATCTGTGCCACCAGTAAGTTCTATTAATGTCACATACCAGGTTAAGGTCTTTAGAGCAAGTAACCCATGCACCATTTGACTTACAGAGATGCAGCATTTCCAATAAAGCAAGGTCACAGATTGCCTTATATGCAAGGCAGAGATCATCTCTGAGTAGTCTGTATGAAACAGAATAAAGTGACAGTGATTTCAGATGATCCACATAGGACAGATGCTGAAGACCTTAAATTTTCCTTGTGAGGAACCTTTGTGGTCTCTCCAATTGCTGCAGGTATTTGGAAAGGTACGTACTAAAAGGGGCATTTTACTCAATTATTGGCCTGATGAGGGAAGAGCAGAGGCAGTTATAACATCTTTTTTTGGAGGCAATGCCCTTACTTATGAGATGAGCAATATGGAATGTCCTTCTTACCACTGTGAAGACATGGTGGTCAAAGGTAAGCTTGCTGTCAACCTGTGTGCCTAGGTTTCTCACCATTGAGTGTGTACTTAAGGTGCTGCTATTGATGTGGTAGTTATCGGGAACAATGCTCTTACTGAAAGAGATGATAATACATTTTTGTTGCATTGAGTTTAAGGCCATGACTTTGGCACCAATCATTTGTTTTTGTAGGATGCTGACATCATTTGTAGATTTTATGACCCCTCCCAGTTTGCAGTCATCAGCAACCTTTGTCAGCCACAGACCTTTAGTTTTTGCTTGTACTTTTGAGAAAAAGATCCCAAACAGTAGCGATCCCAGGACTGATCCCTGTGGAACACCACTGGTTTCAGTTCTGCTGTTGGAGGTGGATTCCCCTATTTTGACTATATGGGTTCTATCAGTTAGCGACCCATCTAATGATATAAGTGTTGATACCTAGCTTGGTGAGTTTGTCAATGATGCCCAAGTGGGGGATAGTGTCAAACTCCTTGGCTAAGTCTAGGCAGGCTGCATGCACAGATTTCCCCTTATCCAGGGCCTTGGTGACTATCTCGAAGAAGTCCACCAGGATTAACTGGCATGATCTCCCTTTGACAAATCTAAACTGAGTAAGGTCAAGTGTTTGGAGATTATCTATAACTTTGTTGATAAGGTACATGATGATTCACTCCATGGGCTTGCAGATAAGGCTAGTCAAGCTAATAGGTCTATAGTTCCTGGTGTCAGTGGAAGCACCACCTTTGTGCAAGGGAATAATGTTGGCCATTTTCCATTCAACTGGGATGAAGTTGGTGCTTAGACTATGATTGAAAAGAGTACCCAATGGTGTTGCTAATTCTTGTTGGAGCCCATGTAGGATGCAGGCTGGGATTTTATCAGGTCCCATAGATGCTGAGGTTTTGGCCTTAGAGAGGGCATTTATGACTTGCTATTTAGAGATAAAAGGTAGGGGACAGGTGGGAGGGATGTCATGTGGCATGTGTGGGCCATGTGGAGACAGGGGAGTAAAGTTTTCACAGAACCTGTTGGCCAACAGGATAGGTATGTCCACAGGCTCAGTATACGTGGTATCATTAACTACCAGTTTGGCACAAATCTTGATCTTTTATGTTATGGAGTGTAACTAAAGAACACCTTATGGTCGTCTTTAGTTGAGGAATTTAATTTGGATTCATAGTTTGCTTTGGAGGAGTCTTATTTGCTTGTTTACGCTGAGGAGGGAGTGTTTCCAGTTTAGAGTTTGCAGCCTCTTATTCTTAGATAGCAATTTCATCATATTATTGTAAATGGTTGTTAATGACAGTTGTCCACCAGGCAGGCTTGCTCTTCGTTGAGGAGCTTGTTTTGGTCCTATCAGGTACAGCTGAGTCAATGAAGTTATTCAAGTGTTCATATAAAGCATTGGTGTATAACTTGGCATAGCTGCCAGTTTCATCTCAGGGGGGAGGTGCAGTGAAGATATTTATGGCATCCTGTAAGAAGTTATAATCTGCTTTGGAGAAGTTTTTTTAGTTTAGGTGCTGTGGTGGAGGGGGGGGGTCAAGTGTGATAGTTACTTCAAATGAGACCGATTTGTGGTCAGATCTCAGCAGGGAAGACCTCACAGTGGGGGTGCTACAGTGGTCTCCCATACTGATAAGCACCAGATCCAGGATGTTGGCACTCCTTGTAGTGGTGTCAACCAGCTGGTCCAGGGCATTAGAGTTAATGAAGTTGAGGAACCTTTTGGCATCATTTAGTCATTATGCATGTGTATTATGCTGTACGACTGTGCCTTTTCCTGACATTAAAATATGAAAATCCTGTTTTGATTCAGTGAAAGTTAAACCCAAAATAAATGCATGAGTGTGTTATATGTTAGTGCAAAAATCAGTAAGTAGTACATCCAGAGAAATGCAAGCATATGCTACATGCAGAGGTGTCTGGCAACATTATAATAAGTTTTGCCACTGGGACGATTTTAGGTTGGGGATGTTTTTTATTGCATACAGCTGTTAGGTGTTACTGTTGCAAAAAACTGAAATATATTACTATGGGTAGTGCAATTGTTAGTTACTAAAGTAGTTTCTACTATTGAATACCCTTGAAAATAAACTGAAGTATGTTATACTGAATCATAAATCGTCCTCTACTCTAGTGCCATTGTAGTTATCATAAAATGTTTATAGGGAGATGCTTTCTTCCTGTGTTGCTGCTGCATTTGTAATATTGCTTTTGGAAAGAACCAATAAAATTATGGCAGGTAATACTTCCAGCATTTGGTCAGTCAAACACATATATTGTCCTCAAAGCAGCTGCAGTAATGGGGGCAAGAGGCATAATGCCTTTGTCTATTATGGCTGGAAAAAAATTATTTTGTTCAAACCTGACCTTCCCACATCATAGCTCTGTGTTATTTAAGTTAACCCCTCAAACTCACTTGTTCCCTTCATTGCCGTGTTGATAAAAAGTTATATGACACCTGCAGTTTTACCCACCATATTCAAAGGTCAAAATCCAACTATGGTACTTTTATGATCCCAGAACTAGTAATACTAAAGTTCAGACATTTCATCATCACTTTATCTGTGCTAATTACCTTGTAAGCCCGTTTGGTACGGTATATTTTACTCCCAGTAAAATCATTTTGATGTTTTATTTTTTTCTCATGGGGATCAGAGTCTTATTTCCAATAATGGTCTGATTAAGGGGATATCTGTAAATGTATCATCCTGTAAAATTTAACTGCAAACCTTATATTTCTGAGTACCCATTTCCTCAATGTATTTGCTTTGTGGATCCATTAAAGTTCATTTGGACATTCTGATGTGGGGATAATTGCTTTAGTAACTACTGTACAGTGCATACAAAATGGTGAAACAGGGAGGATATATTTCAGCAGGTAGTAATCACTTGGAAGCAAATCTCACCAAATGTGATGCAGATGAAATACAGTCAGTCAGTCACTATGAATGGGTTACCTGCTTCCACTAAGTTCATAACTGTTCCCAGTTAAAAACTGATGCAAAACACAGCTTTCCTATGTGTATCTCTCTCTGCATAAATGTGCGTGTGTCAGAAAGTTTTCTCTACAATGCAAGCTCTGTAACTCTGAAAAACTATGTGCAATCCTCAGAAAATAACAGCAAAGAATGAAACTCGCTACTTACAACTGAAATGTTTTTCAGCTGTGCAATCTCCCTTCAGTACTTGATATGGGGCAGTCAAATCCCCTCCCACCCTAGTAATTGTATATACTAACTCTGGGATCATTGTACCATAGAGAAGAGGGAATTCTCCAAGGTACAGAAATTTCAGAAGTCTTAGTATATATTTTCTTGTAACTGCACTTAAATTCCCACATTTCTGTAGATCACATGTACACTCCTGTGTATGTACATGCAGCAATGAGTGCAGGTGACCATTTCAGTACTTCCAACTTGATGCAGTACAACTGTCCCTTTGCAAAAGGCACAGTATCATTTAAAGCTCATTGTACCAAGAAATGACCTACAGGGGATAATGAGTTTTGCATGGTGGGTGGATGGTGGTGCCCTCCCCCATATCAAATACTTTTTTTTCTTTTTCTGGAAATGCATTTCAGCAAACAACATTTGCTAAAATGTCCTAGCTATCATATGCATATATTTTGTTGTAATTGCAATCCTTCCACTGGAAGTAGCATCAGTGCAGAGCTAAGCAACTGCAAAAAGAGATTTTAAGAACTTGGATAGGTCCCTGTCATACACACACACACAGGGGCACACACACAGGCGCACACGCGCACACACACACACACACACACACACACACACACACACACACACACACACACACACACACACACAGAGACGCACACAAAACAAATGTCTGTTCCCACATATATCTATCTAAACATCTCTCTCTCTCTCTCTCTATATATATATATATATATATATATATATATAAATATATATATATATATATATAGATAGATATACATGCAAAGAGAGAGAGAGATACAGACAGATACACACACATAGATATATGTATATATACATATATATATATATATATATATATATATATATATATAATATCTGTATGGCTCTGTGTGTGTATATATATATATATATATATATATATACATATATATGTGTGTGTGTGTGTGTGTGTGT
Source organism: Protopterus annectens (assembly GCF_019279795.1). Lineage (NCBI taxonomy): Eukaryota > Metazoa > Chordata > Ceratodontiformes > Protopteridae > Protopterus > Protopterus annectens. The sequence goes on from NC_056742.1 coordinate 362,401,372, forward strand.
GTGTGTGTGTGTGTGTGTGTGTGTGTATAAATATATGTGCTTACTATTCTTCCATTAGTCCAACACATATCTGGTGCACAGGAATGACAGAATCGGGACAGTACTTCAACAAGCAATTTAGTGCAAGTCTCTGTAGAATAGTCTATGTCACACTGCTGAGCTAAAGTGCACTGAAAAAATTGGGGCTGTTATGGGTTTTTATACTACTACTATTCCCTGCTACCATCGCTAAGGGAAAGACATTCAGAGTTTGAGAAATGTCATATCTTATCCATTTCATGATCACTCCTGAGCCATGGTATGCTAATAATTTTTCAGCACTGCAATTGTAATAATAATTACATATTTTTTCAATGCTTCTGGCCAGAATGCCTGGCATTAGTAAGGGTCCATATCTGAAGTAATCTGAACTTAGAAAGTATCCTATTAAAATAAGGTCTACAAGTTGCGTGTTTAAATGGAACAAATTAATTTGCAACTGATTTTGCATGCTATTTAAACAACAGGTTTCAGTGAAGGCTTCTTGAAAATTGTAATTTCTTGGTTTTGCTTCACTTCAGCCATAAAGGTACTGCTTCTTAAAAGAAAATTCACCAGTGTTACCAAAAATATGTAAAAGGTTATAATTCTGCAGCATCACATTTGCTGACTGCATTTGTATGTGTTACTGATTCATTCTGATTAATAACTTGCTATGGTGTTTGTAGGCTGGATATATTGTATGCAGTGAAGAGTGCTGATTAGTCACACCTGTAATTCAGTGGAGAATATTTATTATGAAGCACTTATAAATCATTAGCACATCTCGCTCTTAATGACAGTGGTTTTGGTAACACAGCTGTGTTACCTTACAGCATATTTTATGCATAATTCAGCTTATTGTTTTGCCTTAGTATGGTACCACTTCACACTTTAAGGTTCCTGCGGTTTGTATTCCATGGAAAATATGTACATTTTTCAACACTGATGGGAAGAAAACTGATTTGCTAAAATAACTATAGCCAACTCATTTTTCCTATTGCATAATTTGCTCTATATTCTCACCTGTACCAAAAAGTAAAAGGTCACACAGACAAACAAATTAGTAAAAAACTACAAGAAAAACCTAGATAAGCTAGAGTTTTCACTGTGTCATACCTTATACCTCCTGTAATAAAGGTTGATGGGATATATGCAAATGACCCCATTAAAGTCATCAAGTATTTCGGCTATATGGCTTCTGAATGCCCACAACTTTTCACTTTTTCTTTTTAAGTCTTTGTGGATACATTCGGCTATCTTATGACCTTGTTAGCACAGCATAAGTAGAATGTTTTCCTCTATTTTAGAACCACAGGGTCTTTGCACCCAGCTAAGCCAATTGTTAAAGTCTATCATTTTTTGTTTGTACTATGGCATCATCCTTGGAGAAGGTAGAATGCTGCTTCAGCTAGACTTATATCTGCCTGTGACATTCTAAGAGCTCAGTCATGTCTCTCTTCATATATGTCTCAAGTCATTCACTCCACATGGACTATGACGGAGTCATATGGGTACTTGTGTTTGAGTGAACTGACGGATCCTGTAACCTGACAGGTAGCTGACTGTAACCTAATTCTTATTCAGCCTGGAGAGGGGAACATCCGTGTCTCTCACAATGAAGTCGGCTATTACCAGTACATGAGGTTTTGTGGTGTAATGCCTTATGGACTTATTAGTTGAAACACTAGTATGTGTGCTATCATATGTTGTAGTGCTTTTGCATTCTTATGTGTGTAACTGGCTTTCGTTTGGGAGGCCTCTGATCTTTTGGTAAGTTACTACTGAGTACCTCCACATATATGGGTTTGTGTGTCATGGTGTGTGTGTGTGTGTGTGTGTGTGTGTGTGTGTGTGTGTGTGTGTGTGTGTGTGTGTGTGTGTGTGTGTGTGTGTGTTGACAATCTGTTTGGCATTTGATTTGTCCTTACATGAGATTCTGGCCTCTAATTTCATAGTGGAATGACATCTCTCACATAAAGTATTTGTTTCAGGCATAAGTGTCTGCCAGTATACATGAGACAATTGCTACACTGCCTCTCTGAATTCCCATATCTACATATCTATCAGGCTGGCCAGGGAGATGATGGCAAACTGCCTGGTTCTTACTGTATGTTCTATTAGGGAAGGGAAAGAGTTAATTTAACAGGACTGTGATGTTAGCACCAAGACTACAAGAGGGACCTATACTTTGTGAAGTTATCAATAAGGTAACGCTTTTCAGTGCACAAATTAGTTGCTCCTAGAGCAGCAGAAAAGCTTGGGAGGGTTTCACTGACAACTGTTTATAGAAAAAGTAAGTAGTTAGGTTTTTTGTGTTTATACAGGGCATTGCTAACCACCTCTAAGTGAAGACCATCACCGAGCAAGTTTTAAGCTAACTAGTGATTCAGAAACCACACCATAAGCCTTTCACCAGCAATCCCAAACTCAGGACCATAGGATCATAGTAAGTTACTAGGCTAATAGCCCTAGGGCCCTTACAAGCCTAGCCAAGCTCTACCCTTATTTACATGATCAGCACCGGTTTCCCCTGTCCAAGAAGGACACAGATGGAACTCCCAGAGTGAATTTACGATTAGCCATCCTTTTATCCAGATTGAATTTGAAGAGGGCCAATGCGATGTCGTGTTTGATTTGAAGTGGGAATCTGTTCCAAAGGTGTGGTAACCTCTGGGAGACAAATCTGTCCCTAAAGCAGGTTCTATTAATGTCACATACCAGATCAAGCTCTTTAGAGGGAGTAACCAGTGTACCATTTAACTTGCGGAGATGCAGCATTTCCAATAAATTAGGGTCAGAGATTGCCTTGTATGCAAGGCAGAGATCGCCTCCGAGTAGTCTGTATGAAACAGAATAAAGTGACAGTGATTTCAGATGATCCACATAGGATAGATGCTGAAGACCTAGAATTTTCCTTGTGAGGAACCTTCGTGGTCTCTCTAATTGCTGCAGGTGCTTGAAAAGGTACATACCAAAATGGGCAATGTACTCAATTATTGGACTGACGAGAAAGAGTACAGGGAGCTTACAACATTTTTTTTTCTAGAGGAAATGCCCTTACTTATGAGATGAGCAATATAGAATACCTTTCTAACCACTGTGGAGACATGGTGGTCAAAGGTAAGGTTGCTGTTAACCTGTGTGCCCAGGTGTCTCAGCACTGACTGCATACCTAAGGTGTTGCTATTGATGTAGTAGTTAACAGGAACAGCACCCTTACCAAATGGGATGATAACAGATTTTTTTTTTTGCATTGAGTTTAAGGCCATGACTTTGTCACCAATCATTTGTCCGTGTAAGACCCTCTTATAGGATGCTGACATCATCTGGAGGTTCTATGGCCATTCCCAGTTTGCAGTCATCAGCAAACATTGTCAGCCAAAGACTTTTATTTTTTGCTTGTATTTCAGAAAAAGAGATTCCAAACAGTAAAGGTCATAGGACTTATGCCTGTGGAAGAATACTGGTTACAGGTCTGCTGTTGGAGGTGGATTTGCCTATTATGACTATATGGGTTCTATCATTGAGACAGTTAGTGACCCAATATAAGGGTTTATACCTAGCTAGGTGAGATTGTCAATGATGCCTGAGTGGGGGATACTGTCAAACACCTTGGCTAAGTCTAGGTAGGCTGTATGCACAGACTTCCCCTCATCCAGGGCCTAAGTGACTGTCTCAAAGAAGTCCACCAGGTTTAACAGACATGATCTCCCTTTGACAAATCCAAACTGAGTAGGGTCAAGTGTTTGGAGAGTACCTATATCTTTGTTGATAGGTTCCATGATGATTCACTCCATGACCTTGCAGATAAGGCTAGTCAGGCTAATAGGACTATAGTTCCCAGCGTCAGTGGAAGCACCACCTTTGTGCAAGGGAATAATGGTGGCCATTTTCCATTCATATGGGATGAAGCCAGTGCTTAGACTATGATTGAAAAGAGTACCCAATGTTGTTGCTAATTCTTATTTGAGCCTTTGTAGGATGCAGCCTGGGACCTTGAGGGTGTTTTGAGATGGAGTTTTTATGTTGGAAATTTTGTCCTTGAGACACTGCCTAAAAAAGGCACTATGGGGGTGGCAAGAGCCTTAGCCAGTAGGAGAAATCCTAGGGGTGACAGATGAAGACCATCTCTGGCAAAGCATCGAGGTCTGTTTATCATGTCATCTGAGGCTGACAGATACTGGATTCCCTTAGAATGACCAGAAACTAAGCCAATTATTGACGTCAGTTATTTTCTGTTTGTATTGAGACATCACCCTAGGTGAAGGTAAAATGCTGCTTTAGGCTAGGGACATACCTACCTGACACACATAGTCCAAGAGCTTAGTCATGTTTCTCTTCATATAGTCCAGAGAGGTATGCTTCATGTCATCCACACCAACATGGACTATGACAGAGTCCTAACAGTACCTGTTGTTGAGAGACTTGAGTGCATGTGTGATATAGCATATCCTGGCACCTGACAGACAGCTGACCATGATCTTTTCCTTATCCAGCCTGGTAAGAGGGACATGTGTGTGTCTCATAATGGAATAACCTATGACTAATATGTTCTGGTTTGCTGTAAGGGCTTGACAGGTGAGACTTCTGCCAGAAAACACCTTCTTAATGTAGAATACCTGGTTTGGAGTCAAAGTGTAACAAGACCACAAAAACAACCTACAACTAGCAGATATAGTGTAATACAGTGCAAAGCAGCAGACAATATAGCTTTTTTTTCTGAAACTGCTGAAGTACAGTCACAGCATATAAGAGAAGTGCAAAAAGTATTTAGAGCCCTTGTGTGTGTTTCACAGCTTAGACAGACCAGTTAAACACCTACTGCCATTAGATGAATAACCACAGTCCTCCAAATGTAAAAGCACAGTTAAGAAGTCTCCAGAGTGAAGTGCTAACAGAAACAAACTTAAAGATATGGATACATCAGTGTACTTTAAACAGCTTATAAAAGTGGGATTATTCAATAAAAGTACTTCACATTGAATAAATGAGCCAAAAACCACTTAACTGTACAGAATTTATAAAGGCAGTAAAACAAAGCTGATTAATAAGCCCTCCAGCCAATAAAACTCCAAGCAGAATTTCCAAGTGTTTCCCCAACCTATACAGACCCAGACTACCTCAGAGTGCACTAGATGGAAAATCCACTGACATCTTGATGTAAAAACAAGTGCTTGCTAGAGTGTAAAAATGCACTACTTTATCCAGCAGCTAGCTAGCTAATGAATTCAAATCAAATAAATCAGTAGAGCAGACAATTAGAGGCAAAATGTACTTTCTCAATATAAGCACAAGGAAAGGAAAATAAATAATTCAGTGTAGAAAGGGAGGAGCTTATTAAGTTCACTTATTAAGTTGAATTTGCAGTAGGTGTGGCAGCTTAAAATCACGAGTCTATAGCAGGGAATCACCAGCAGTGCTTTAGTTTATGCAAGTTTGAAATCTTTTTCAGACAAAGACAAAGGCCCAGAATGTGTGTTTAAGTATCATTCGAGAGACAATTTAACCAATGAAAAAGCATGTGAAATGTGCAGCCTAGATAATTTAAGCTTCTAACTCTCACATAGAATAAAAACACCAAGCCAAGCAGATTTCTTAAAGCAAAACACAAAATGGAACAAATAAAACAGAAAGATCCATCAGTCACAGACAAAAATATAGGTTTACTTTCATCACCCAAGTAGGGATTCACTAGCAGTGCTTTAGTTTATGCAGGCTTATATCTTTTCAGATAAAGAGTTGAGGCAGCCACCCTCTCAACTGAGTCCATTTGCAAGGGATTGTTGTGAATTTTCCATAGGTCTTATACAAGCTGAAGTAGGTTTGCACTGGTGAAGTCCCCAAAGGTGGTCTTGATAGTGGTGGGCTGGTATCACTATGCCTGACAGAGAAGATGACTGACTTGGTGTCAGATTTAACCAGGGATAAGGAGATCTGGAGTGGTGTACAGGCTAGGCTGATAAGGATCAAGCCTAAGAGAGCAACAAGTGAGTACTTTTAAAGTTTGTTCTTGTGCATTGACATTAACAAAATAACTATATCATCTTCATTTTCTTAGACCACAGCAGTCTCATTGATACTTTCTCCTTTGACTGTGTTTAATTCATTGATTTTCAGCAGTCCACTGTTTGCCTTCCTCAAGTTTATTTCTCTTCTTGAGTAACCACTTTTGAGTTCTTAGCCAGTATTTTGTCCACAGCTGCACTGCTGTATTCTGGCATAATTTTGCCATTGTTTTCCTTGTCTGTAGGAGTTGGGGCAGGCTTCAAAGTCTACAGAAAGCTCCTTACATTACGCAGTTGTTCAAACACTCAAGTGCACTTTTTAATTGGTATCACCATTATTCAGGTCAAGGTTATACTGGACTAACTATCCCACTAAAACTGTGTCTTAGAACAACAGAATCAATGCATTCATCTACAAGCACAGAGCCCTTTTAAACTGCATTGTTTCCTTTTAATTTATCTCTCAGCAGATTTATTTTTCTTTTCATTGATTGATATAGCACTATCTAGTCTAAATTTCATAATGGGTTTGTATATTTGATTTCTTTTAACCATCACCTCATTTCTAGTGTTGTACAATAATTCCTGAGGATATCCCCTATCACAAAACATATTAGTTTATCAATTTCATCTTGAAATACCCTATCATCACTCACTATTCTAAATAGTCTAACCATCTGCCCTTTCACGAAGTTCTTTTTTTGAAAATATTTTATTCTATTGTATTTTAAATAAGAATAAGTGAAGTTTAATTAAATTTAATTACACTAATTAATTGCAGTCATTTATTGGTTGCTGCATTAGGGCATTGCGTTTCTTACTGTGTATATTAGGAAGTTGCATTTTATGACTATTCTACTCTGAAGATGCCCACTATGGTTATGGGTGAAAGCGCTTAGTACATTTTATTGATTTTTTATTTTCTATTAGTTTGAATAAATGGGATCCTGCTTGACACTGTGCTGCCTTCATTTGTGTTAACAGTAACTGGTTTTTGGTGTTATTTTCTACAGTTTTTGGGCAGACACAGTTTCGTGTTGGGTTTCCTTTATTCCATGAGATGGAGCAACTATTGGCACAATATATGGACGTTACACAACGCCTCATTCGAGCTATGCAGGACAAAGGGTTGAAAGTACCCATGACAGAAAACACAACTTTAACAGACGCAGGCAGAACTTTTTACTCTGCATTCTACGTTGGGTAGTAGCCCGGTAGTTCTGTCGGTTAGTAATGGTTCAACGGCTAGTGCAGGCGGAGGTTTAAATCAAGGTAACACACAAAGTCAATCCACCCTCCAACACTGCAGTGAACACTAGAGATGGCAACAATGAAGTTATAGCTGGTATGAAGCAAGGGAGCATCAACACATGGTTGGCGACTCCAGTTTTAAATAGCAGAACGGTTACAGGCAACAGTACAAACATGGGCTCTTTAAACAAACAGCTCATTGAGTTTGAAAAAACTTTGAAGCTGTTTAAATTGCTCCAAATGGACAATGTTTTCTTGGAGAGATCTATTGAGTTACAACAGATACCCAAAGGATTAAGGATTTTTAAGCTGCCAATAGGTTTCGACAAAGGAAACCAGTTTTTTGAAGATCTGACAAGTCTATTTGATAGAACAGGTATGGATCTTATGAGACTTATTATCCGTAACAATGCTAAATTAGTTACATTAAGGGAACAGCTTCTGGTGTTAAACACAAGCATAACTAATGATTTACTATTTGATTTTAATAAGTTTCATTTTGAGAATATTTTAAAAGACATGGATAATTTTGTTAACAAGGGGCTTGAAATCAAAAACTACAAGCTCCTGCATGATACAAATGAATATGCTGATAACGGAGCTTATGTACATTTTAAAGCCTTTAAGAATAGAAGGCAAATGGTAGGAAAAGAAAGAGGTGATACTCACAACACACCCTTAACAGAAACTACTATGAGGGAACCCATTATGACCCATGCCAGGGTTAATAATAGAGAGGAGGAAGTTTTTTTTAGAACACCAACCTCTCAGGCGGTCCGACCAGATCCACAACCGGTATCAGGGCCAGCAATACCAGCAGGGTCACTACAAGGGATCAGGGGGTCATCGGTTCAATCAAAGGCACCCCACAACATATTTTATGACAACACGATACAACAGATAGATGCAGAACTTGATTTTGCTGGACACTCCAACGATACCTGGGCTATTATACATGCAGGAATTTCTACTGATTGCCCAGGGCAGAGGGATATGGTTTCCTCTGTTTTTTTGACTATATGCATGACAATGATTCAACACTTATACCATCAGATTTTAGCGTTAACAATTATACAGTAGATTTTAACACCATGTCTGACATTGATGAAATATGTTTGCTCAAACAAAGTTGTTTTGTAATAGAAAATGGTGTTTTTTCTATTTACAACTATACTGGAAATGATCTTACATCCAGTCACATTACATTGTTAAAGAAAGGGTTTACGTTTATCCCTAAATTTAAATATGATATAGGTAAAATCCTGATTAATCTTAGATTGTATATTAGATTGTTGAACTTGAAAATGTTTTTTGCTAACAATACCAGTCCCAGGACAGATGATGGATTATTGACATTAAAAAGAACAAGCACTTTTATACCCCCACAAAATCCCATGATACATCTTTTTGAAATTTTATGTGCAACACAAATATGTAGATGTGTTAAGAAGGAGATCACTGCACGTGATAATTTGACCCCAGCAGAAAGATTATGTTTAAAGGAATTAATCTCCACAGATAAATATAGAGAAATGAAACCGGACAAGGGTGGCTGGGTAGTGGTTATGTCCAATACGGACTATTTGAGCAAAATGACATTTATGCTAAGTGACAACAACACATATGGAAAGGTTTCCAAGTATGAGGTGTATAGGGCATATACCAAACTTGACTGGCAGTTACATGAATTTTTGATGGAGGGTGTACTAAACAAAGATGAATATGATTATCTTATGGTTGAGCTACCGACCACACCATCCATCTTTGGCATTCCCAAAATCCACAAAGACGTGAACAATCCACCTTTTAGACCCATAGTTTCAGCCAAAGGTTCCAAAACAGAAGCCATGGCCTCATATGTGGATTTTCACTGCAAGGGTATTCTGAGTCAGTTACCCCACATACTCAAAGACTCCTGGCACTTCCTTGATGTTGTGAGACAACACTCATCTGATATTAACTCTGATACAATTATGGTTACAATAGATGTTATTAATTTATTTTCTGTTATACCACATGCCTTAGGATTAGAAATGTTTGAAGCAAGTTTATCCAGATTTGGAAACATGCACACAGTTAAACATAAGCTTATAGTGGAACTTACAGAAATGGTTTTAAATAATAACTTTATCTTTTTTGATGGCGAGTACTATAAACAGAGTACAGGGGTGACAATGGATGTGAATATCTAGATATATTATTCTATATAGAAAAGGATAGAATTGATTCCAACATATTCCAAAAGATGACCTATTCAAATTCATTCTTGCACTATGAGAGTTGCCATCCCCAATTTCAAAAAAAGAACTTAGTGAAAGGGCAGATGGTTAGACTATCTAGAATAGTGAGTGATGATAGGGTATTTCAAGATGAAATTGATTAATTAATATGTTTTGTGATAGGAGATATCCACAGGAATTATTGTACAACACTAGAAATGAGGTGATGGTTAAAAGAAATCAAATATACAAACCCATTATCGAATTTGGAATAGATAGTGATATATCAATTAATGAAAAGAGAAAGAAAATGGATGCTTTGATACTTCCATTTAATGAAACAGCATCTAAGATTTCTAATATAGTTCAGGAGACATGGCTTAGTGTTCTTAAGAACAAAACAGAACTCATGGATATTATTGGTAGTTACCCCAAGATAACATAAAGTAGGGGTATGAATTTGAAGCAACTATTGGAGACAGGTACCAATAAGAATATACACAAAATGTCAAAAATGAGTAAATGTGGCCTATGTAGTACTTGTAAGTATATAAACGATGGACCCTATGTAGTAGTTCAGAAATATTAGATCTCCTGGTTATTGCAACTGCAATACCAAAATGGTGGTTTATATAGTGACATGTACACGTTGCTCCACCTATTATGTAGCGAAGACCATCAGAAAACTTAGGGAATGAATATTGGAACACACAAGGGACATTAAAAATAAAAAAAACAGTGAGTTCATTATATACACACAGCCAGAAATGTAATAAATTCAAGAGATTTATATTTTTTGCGATTGACAGAATTCCAAATAACAAAAAAGGGGGTGATGATAAAAATGTATTAGAAGCCAAAGAATGTCTATGGCAATTGAGATTGGATGCCACCAACCCACCAGGAATCAATTACCACATTTCTATTTCAAGCATATTAAAACATAAATCTTATTGTATATGATTCATTTGATACATCTGCTATGTTGTGTTTTTCGTGGATATATGTATATTTATAAATGTATACATGTTTTTAAGCTCAATGTTTCATAGTGTTTTATTAACACATCAATTTTTTTGTTTAATAATTATTTTATTTATTTTATATTTATGGTGAAACAATATATTAAATATTATCATATAAAGCATGGTTAAGTCATTGTTAATGTATATAGATCAACAAGTCCAGCTACAACATTTTAGATTATTTTATTCTATTGTATTTTAAATAAGAATAAGTGAAGTTTAATTAATTTATTTAATTACACTAATTAACTGTAGTCATTTATTGGTTGCTGCATTAGGGCTTTGTGTTTCTTACTGTGTATATTAGGAAGTTGCATTTTATAACCATTGTACTCTGAAGATGCCCACTCATACCTCTCAACCGTGCTGAATTACTCGGTTTTTACCGAGTTTTGGGGTTCAAATGAAGGGATGTCACGATTCCCGAGTGGCACTCCTTCAGTTCCGATTTTTTTTCTTTTGTTTTCTTTGGTTTTTAATTTTCACGGCATTAGAACTGACATTACGTATGCGATGACGTCAGCTCCCTCATGGCTACCAGCCTGCGCGATGACGTCAGCCCCCCTACCAGCCTGTCAGAATTGAGCACAAGGAGCTCACGCATTTCTGGCATGACTGGCTGCTCAAATGCGAGCGGGAACAGCAACAAACGGTTGCGGTAACAGTTATAAAGAACTATGGATGAATCTATTATCGCTGAAGAACTTCTTGGTAATGTGGCTATACTTTGGATAATTAGAAGATTTTTATTTTAGGGAATGTTTTATTTAATTTACTTATTTAAGAAATGACTGCAGAAAACTTAAGTGCTTTTTTTTTAGTTTATTTTAATGGCTGAGTGAGTGAGGAGAAACTGTGCACTTTTTACTTTAACAAACGGCTCGGCTGCAAAAACTGTAACGGTCGCAGGCAAGGCAAATATTTTGCTTGTTTATGTCCAGTGTGTGTGTGCGACAGCAGGAGAAGCTGTCCTGTAGTTGTACTTTATTTAAGAAATGGCTGCGTTTTGTTTTACTTTTCATCAACTAATGGCTGAGTGTCACTGAGGACAAAATGTATAATTTTTACTTAAAAAAAAACAGCTGCAAAAACTGTAATGGCAGGCAAGGCAGGGAAACTGTGCTTTACTGCAGGTCTTGTAAAGGATATGCTTTCATTTTACTTTAACGGCTGCACTTGTTTCATTTTACTTAACGTCTGCCTGCATTTTATATATGTGAAACTGTGCTTTACTTTAACAGTGCATCACCAGTACTTCACTTATTTACGTTAACGGCTGGTTAACAGGTTTTATTTTAATGCCTGAGGAGACACTGTGTACTTCCTGTAAGAAACAGCTGCAGAAACTGCGCTTTACTTTAATGGCTGAGACTCTGAGCGAGGAGAAACTGTGCACTTCCATTTTACTTTAAGAGCAGGGCAGGTATTTTACTGCAGGATATATACTTTAACTCTGTGTAACTTTTGTTTTATAATGCAATTACTTTGGCTGCACTTTCATTTTATTTAAAAGCTGCCTCCATTTTATATATGTGAAACTGCTTTACTTTACCAGTACTAGCAGCAGGAATACATTAAAGATGGCTCAATTTTAATGCCCGAGTAGAAACTGTGTACATTCTTTAAGGAACGGCTGAAGAAATGAGGCTCTCTGAGCAGCTGTGTACTTTCATTTTATTTTAAATGCTGCAAGAAGCAGGATACATCGGCAGGAGTGTACTTTCATTTTACTGCAGAAACTGTGCTTTAATAGGTGAGGTTTTGAGCAAGTGTGCTTTCATTTTACTGCAGAAACTATGCATTACTTTAATTTTACTTTAAATACTGCAGGATACATCAGCAGGAGTGTACTTGAATTTTATTGCAGAAACTGTGCTTTACTTTAATGGGTGAAGTTCTGAGCAAGTGTGTGTGTACTTTCATTTTACTGTAGAAACTGTGTTTTAATGGGTGAGGTTTTGAGCAAGTGTGTGTGTATTTTCATTTTACTCTAGAAATTGTGCTTTACTTCAAAAACTGTGCTTTACTTTAATGGGTGAGGTTCTGAGCAAGTGTGTGTGTAAATAAATGCCCAGTTGTGATTTAAGGAGATAACCATAGTTTTCAATGTCCAACGTTTTATGGAATGTTTGGCTCATACTTTTGGTCAGTTCCTCTTAAAATTTGTGGTTTTCTAACATCAATGAGAAGTTGAACTGAATTCTTTAAATAATGATAGCCATTTAAGTTTCAGTCTTCCTATCTTTCAGGAAGTACATGGTAACATAAAACATTTTATTCTAGTAACTTTTCTAAGATTATACAAGCAAAGTTTAAAATGTGTCCCTGGTTTTGGGCTTTTTCCCCCCCAATAAATTTATGGCTTTTCCATGTTTCTTGTGCTGCATAGTTCTTCATGGGCAGAGAAGTTTAGTGCTTGTTATGCCAAGTCCATTTGTGTTAGTAGCACAACAGGTAGAATACTTGCGTTTGATGCAGAACGCTGTGGGTTCGATTTCCCATGGTATGTAGATGGATTGTTGCTACTGCTTGTACTTTTAAAGGGGGTGGATTCTGCAGTCCTGAGAATATCCTCTTTGACGGAGATACCTAGTAACTATGAACCTGTTATCAGTTTGCCATCCATTCCCTATTGCAATATTACTAGCTTTTTTTTTTTTAAGGAACAAAGACAATTCATTCCTCAAGGGCAACAGCCACTTTATTTGTAGATGAAACTATGAAATATTAAGTTGTTTGCTAGCAGAAAGCAACCTCTTCATTAGTTACACATCATACATCTGTCTTTAATGTAGAATTATTTAGATGACTTACTTCTGCAGAGATTGTGTATATTTACTGATACTGGTGGACTGTAGAAGTTTAAGTACACTTTTATGATGGAAATGTTATGAATTGGACAGTTTTGTCATTTATTGGTTCATGCATTTTGTTTCATTGCCTACTGGAAAAATTCAAACAATAAATTTAAAATGTGCTGTAACTGTAAGTCTAGCAAGTGTGCTGTATTATACAAGGAATATAATTGAATAAAGTCAGGAAGGTGCATCAAAGAATACATGTAAGCATCTTGTTTTGTGTGCAAGGGGCCTATGATTTGAAAACAGCCCAAAGGTAATCTTTATCCACTGCTGGCAAAATGCATTTTCTTTGGATGTGGTGCAGGTTTCAATGCTGTTTCAATGAATGTGAGTTTCAAGGGCAGAGAAGTTTTAACACTAAGTCTATTTTCATTGTGAGACGGTATTGCTTTGTTTAGCAGATGTCTATTAGTGTTTGTGCATTGTGATATAAAATGTAAAAATAAAATCCAAATAATCATTGTAGAAGTAAAGCAGTATGCACATTAGTGTTTATGGTAAATGGAGTGAAATAGCCAGGTAATGGGACATTGGAATGGCTGCAGGGGGACTCTGGTGCCATATTTTGCTTGTCTGTTCTTCAATTTGTGTTGGTATCCCACAATTCCACCAGAGTGGGTGGAGCCACAACTATATATGCACATTTTATGTTAATTAGCATACAGAGTTGTACCTATTTTTCATGTGCCTTGTCCAGATTTTTGATGTTTCCAGGTTGAGAGGTATGTGCCCACTATGGTTATGGGTGAAAGTGCTTAGTAATTTTATTGATTTTTTATTTTCTATTAGCTTGAATAAATGAGATCCTGCTTGACACTGTGTTGCCTTCATTTGTGTTAACAATAACATTGATATGGCTGAAAGCATCCTGTATTGGATATCCCAACAAATTAATCATGAAACTGTAATACTTGGAGTCTTAAATATAGACCCACAACTCAAGTTCCAGTAGCCCCACTGAATCCATAAACTTGTACAACTTCAGACAATTAACTACTAGAATCAATAAAATTTCAGGGAGACACTCAGATTACATTCTTACAAGCAAACCAGACAAACTGACAAAAGTAGTTTGCCTCTGATACCATAAGTGATCATATACCAACATATGCTATTAGAACTCACCATAACCAAGATAAACATATTATCTATAATCAGATATGAAATACAACCAATTTCAGCAAAGACATTTTCAATGAAACACAAAAAATATAACTGGAATGTACTTAGAAAAATGTCACTAGATACTGCTGTATATAGGATACTGCTGTATATAATGTATTCTTTCAGACCTTAAATAATCTAACAACAGAATGTAATAAAAGAGTAAAGTCCAGCCCTGCACCATGGCTGACAAAGGAAACAAAAACGTCATGATAAAAAAAAATAAAGCCTGGAAAAACGGGTATAAAAATTGAACTCAAAATGTCCTCCAGCAATTTAGACATCTTAGAAACCTTGCAAAACCTGTCCTCCAGCAATTTAGACATCTTAGAAACCTTGCAAAACTCTATGTCAAACAGGATAAGCAAACATACTATACCAACCTAGAAGACAAATGTGTAAACAACCCAAAATGTTTTTGGTCATCACTAAATAAAATACTCCACCATGGCAAGACCACTAGTCCCTCTCCAAAAACAGACAATAAGACAGACTATCCCCACACATTTTAATTCCTACTTTATACAATCAGTATTATCTGTCTTGGACACTTACACATCTACACCCTCACTTAACCCCTGTCCAATCAAAACCACCCACAGCTCTTCAATTTTAGTCCAGCATCTCTCTTATTCATAAGGAAGTTGCTCCTTAAACTAAAAACTAGTTCTGTAGCTGAAGACCAAGTACCAACAGACTACCTAAAAATGGCTGCAGAAGTCATAACCTTCATAATAATTAATAGGTTCATAGCAGAAAGATACATCCCATCACTGTGGAAAAAATCCTGCATAATACCACTGCACAAAGGCAACACATCCGCAAAGTTTAATAACTACAGACCCATAGTGAGTCTCAACCCTCTCCATAACATTAGAGATAAGCATCTAGATGCAGCTGATGCAATACCTAACCTCAGATAACCTCCTCTCAGAAGCACAAAATGGCTTTTGTTCCCAGAACAGCATGACTACTGCCCTATTACACTTTACCAATATAATAAATGAACATAGAAACAATGGTCTGTTTGTGTCCACCATGTTGTTAGACTTGTCAAAGGCATTTGATACCGTCTCGTACCAGCAAATGCTCGTTCAACTCTCTTCAATAGGACTTTCACAATATTCCATGTTGTGATTCCTTAGTCATCTATCTGGAATGCAACAAACCTACTCATCCTTTCAACCATTTACTGGTGGCCCTCAGGGTTATATCCTGGGTCCTCTACTGTTTAATATATTTATTAATGACCACTACACCTCCTCTTACCATGTTAATTTAGTTCAGTATGCAGATGATTCAACATAAATATGTGCAACCACAACAATAAATAAGCTCCAAGACTTTACCCAAAAATCATTCTCCACTGTAGAAACCTGGCTCAAAGAATCAAAAGTCCTACTCAACCCCAAGAAAACTAAGTTAATGCTAAAGTTGCAAAAATCAAAAGCAATCTTTTACCATAAAGTCATCAAATAATACTGTCATTGAAACTATAACTCACAGTAAACTTCTAGGCATTATAATAGCTGGCAATCTTAAATATGACCACCATATACTGCACACCATTACATCTACACACCAGAAACTAAGCACTCTTTATAGGATCAATGGATTCCTTAAAGATGCTGCAAGAAAAACTCTAGCCACCACCTTTTTACTACCAACTCTTATATGCCACTCCTATCCTAATTAATATAAACAATGCTCAAAGAAAGAAGCTTGCCTCTTGTTACAATAAAACAGCTAATTTGCCACCAGTCTCCCTAATAGGACCCACCGTTATTTTAGCTTAAAGCAATTAAAACGGTTTCAACTGCACAACTAACATATTCACAACTAACTAAAGCACACAAACTCATTCATCATCCAGAAGAATGCCCTGCACTACAAAACGTATTACTCCATTCTAGTAACAAATTCTTATTACTGACAAATAAGTCAAATAATGTTGCAGGAGACTCGCGCTACTCCCAATAAGTTGTTAAAACTCTGGAATGGTATCTGATGCAAATAAAACTCTCCGACAAACTCAGTAGTTTTAAACCACTGCTTAAACATCTTAAACAGTCCTGTTCCTGTACATGATCATCACAAGGATAAAACTGTGTTCACTGTATGATACTGTCTAAATACTTCTACCTGTACAATCCACTAAGTTGCATGTGTGCTTTCTCTTTAGTAACTTCAACCTCTGTAAAATCTTAGAATGCATAAATGTAACTACTGTTTGTGTATAAATGTAAAAAGAAGCGTAACTGTTCAATTGAACCTTAGTATAATCCAATGTAAGCAAATGGAGCTTTTCTCTCCTGGCCTGCCTCCACTGAAATGGGTATTACCCTATTGGACTTTCCCAGTAAATGAATAGAAACAAATAAATATATAATAAATACAATTTTCTGTTTCCCATCAATAGACCTAAATTGTGCTTGAAAATGGACAGGGATGAACTTTGTTTAATGTGGATGGGGAGTCTGTACCATAGCAGCAGTAACCTCTGCAGGATATTACCTACCCCCCAAGCTGTTCTATTGATGTTGCAGAAAAGGTTTGGATCCCTAGATTAAGTATTGTTGATGCCATTTGACTTACAGATATACAGTAAATCCATTAGTAATTGGACAGAGGAGATCTTGTATGCCAGACACAGGTCACATCTTAGCAGTCTGTAGGATACCAGGTATAGTGACAGGGCTTCGATTTGGTCCATATAGGACATGTTGCTTAGGCCTGCTATCCTTTTTGGAGCGTATCTTTGCGGGCATTCCAGTTATTGCAATGTGTCTGGACAGATGCATGCCAAAGAAGGCATTATATTCAACGATTGGCCTCATGAGGACTGTGCAAACAGGGACAATGACATCCTTAGATTTAGAGACACAATCCCTCTGTTTATAAGCTGTGCATTAAAGAAGGACTTCCTTACAAAACTAGATATGTCGCTCAAAAGTTAGGCAATTTTCCACATAAGTTCCCAAATCCTAAAAACAACTGTGTCATCTAAAAACAACTGTGTCATCTCTTAGGGATATATTGTCAATGTGATAATTCCCAATAATGCATTTTTTGGCATTTAGTTTCAATCCATGATTTTGGCACCAGTTATTGATTTGAGACAAACTTTCCTGCATGTTAATCATTGTGTGTATTGTACCTAGTCAGCCACTGTAGCCACATAGCATGTGTATATAGGTTATTGAGCATGTGCAAGATCAGTACCATTTTGTATAGTCAGTCTGAATGCAGGCATGAATGGAGATGCACATGCAAACGTGTTTGAAGTAATGAGTCAGTCAATTAGCTCAAAAATATGTTCCAGTTACAGCTCCTGATGTGTTTGTGTACAATAAACAACTTTAACCCATCACAATGCCTCACTGTCTCATTTGAATACACAAGACATGCAACGCTGCAGGATGGCCACGTTATTTGGGGATTTAATGACTGCCCGTAGCTTGCAGTCATCTACAAACTTAGTCTGCCAGGGCCCTTTGATATTGGCTTTTACTTCAACAATAACATACAAATTTGTAACCAAACATTTGCTGGAGATGAGGTATTATTTACCTATTTTGCTACTCAGGTTTCCAAACAATATGAGAAAAAGAGGGGAAACTGATTCAAGGAGTTAAGATTTTTCATGTACCCCAGGACAAATCATATAGGCCTCCCCTTTTGCACAAAAAGTCAAATAAGCAAAACCACTCTTTTTTGGCAAACAAGGTGCTTAAAAAAAAGGTGGTCAGAGGGTAATAAAAAAGGGTCATTTCAGGAAAAGGGACATTCCAACAGTACAAAATAAATGTCCCCATTCTTTTCTCTTTCCCTTTCCTGCTGCTATCATCTCTAAAAATCTGTCCTACAAACTGCTCCTCAACAACCCCATTTGGAAAAAGATTGTTTCAGATTCTTGGGTGCTAAAAATGAAGCAAGAAAGGTACCTCTGGCCTGGACTAGATTTAAAAGATGCTGGTCACCAAATTCTCATAGCCACAGGCTTCAGATGATAAATTCTCTTTCCATGTCAGATTATCAGTTCTCTGTAGTACCCGTTGGTTTATTTATGAGCCCTAGGGTGTTCACAAAATGCCTAGCTCCAGTCTTTCCTTATTGCAGACTATGATTTATCTTTACAGAGTCATTAGCCAGATGCCAAGTGCCATTAACTTGTTATGTCTCTTTTTGGCTTCTAGATAAATACTGTTAGATCCTCCTTGACTCTGTCTCACAAGATTATGTTTCTGTGATGCCTTCTAAATACTTCCCTTAAACAGGCCTTTTTGACACAAGAAAAGGTAGATTTTTATACGCTATCTTTCCTGACTTCTCCAGTCTCAGATTTTTGCAACATAAATTCTCAGAATCCTACTGCTCATGGCTTCCAAGTTTACACATGAAAAAGATGGAAGAGTTTCTAAAAATAGTATTTTATATATATATATATATATATATATATATATATATATATATATATATATATGGACCCAGCATTTACATTCTCTAGACTATATATATATATATATATATATATATATATATATATATATATATATATGGACCCAGCATTTACATTCTCTAGACTATCAAATTCAAGTTTGGACTTTATAACAAAGGGAACAGCATTGGCAGGGAGAATAAATTCACTCACATTTCCCCTTCTCTCCTCAGACCCTAAACTAATCAGTAGCCACAGACAAGTCGGATTTTATTTGGAGAGTAGTTTCCATGGGGACAAAGGTGCAAGGCATGTGGAATCTTTACGACAAACCAAAGCAAATAAACATAAAGGAGATGTTGGCATTATCCATGCCTTGAATTATCTCGATCACCTGTGGTCCCTGCTTTAAGTTATTACAGACAAATATCACAGTTATGTGGTACATAAGCTGGAAGGCACAAGGTTGTTCCCCCTGCTCAGACTGCCTATGATGGCTTGGAAGTTAGCTCTTCAGCATGCCTTTAATTAAAGCATAGTGGCAGTCAAGCTGAGCAGTGCCAAGACAAACCCTCACCAATGGAAATTGAATGAGGAGGTCTTACAGGAACTGATCCAGTTGTTGGGGAACACCTCAAATAGATCTGTTCTCCTTCTTTCAAAAACAGCAAAGCATATTTTGCTCCAAGTATCCTTGTAAGTCAGTCTGGAAAACAGATGCATCTTCATTCCCTCCGAAGGGAAATGTTCCTTTATGCATTTCCACTGATATCCAGAGTAATTCTGAATATTCAAAAGGATACCCCCAGAATCATTGTGGTGACCCTATTTTGGCCCAGATAACATACTGGTTCTCCCTTCCTATGGAATTGGCCAAGGGAAATTTCCACAAGTTTCCTCACAGACTGGATCTACTCAGACAAGACTGGGGGTTTGATACACCCCATTCTCTGACTACCTAAATGTTTCACTTCTAATACCTTTTAGAAACTTATTTTATTAGGACATACATCAGGTACTAAAGAAAGCAAGAAAGACTGCTACCACTACTAGAAAATCCTTTATTGGTAAGTGGAAGTGATTTTCTAGTTGGTGCCTAACTAATATCCAGGGGCACATTAGGGATTTGGTACCACCAGTGCTCAAATATTTGTGTGAGTTACTTTCCACTGGCCTCACATAATCCTCTAAAAAGTTCATCTTGCAGTCATTTTAATATGTCTACCCATGGATTCATCTACTTCTATTTTAGTAAAGTGGTTTCTGAAAGGAGTTTTACACTTGAGGCTTCTACGTAAAACAGGTTTCGTTGTGCTCATGAAGTTGACTATCTTACCTTTTAAATCTGCCTATAAAGCTTATTTAAGATTCTTGACTTGGATAACTGTACTCCTCATTGCTCTAACATCTGTTAGAATAGTACTCAAGTTACAAGCTCTCAAGGTGGGTGAGCCCTACCTGATTTTCCATAGAGATAGGGTTTAAGAAAAAAACTAATTTATGCCCAAAGTAGTTATAGAGTTTACTTTGGATCAAGCCATCATTCTCCCAGAGAGAAAAGATTCTGCATACTCTGGACATACACAGGCAGCTCAGGTACTACCCTGGCAGAGCTAAGCCTTTTAGAAAATCTGATCAGCTATTTTTTTGTTATCAAGGGACAAAAACAGGAACTCTCTGTCTAAACAGACAATTTCTGGGTAGTTGTCCTCAGCTATGCTTTTTTTTAATTCCCTCCATGGCAAATCAATTGCAGGCAGTATCAAGGCACATTTTACTAGAATCTTGTCAGCTTCAATAGCATACTGGAAAGGGGTGGACTCTAGAAGCATCAACTTTGTCCTCTGTACGTACTTTTACAAAGCATGACAAACTGGATTCCTTTTCTAGGCCCAACAATGGTTTTGCTTGGACCATTCTCCAAGGTCGGCTGGATCCATATCCTTCTTCCACGCAGATTGGATAGGCTTTGGTAATTAAACTATATAGCCTAAAGGTTACTGCAGCAGTCGGAATGATGAACATAGCATGGCTGTGTAAGTTGTACTTAACCATAACAGTAATGTTTGAATTACTCACTGCTACAGTATCTGCACCCCCCCCCCCACACACTCTTGTACATAGTTGTAGTTGGGATATAAAGTAGGGTTTGGCGCGTTTCTGCTTTAGGTTTCTTTGTTTTTATTGGCTGTTTCATTTGCCCACACAGCCTAAAGGTTACTGCAGCAGTAAGAAATTTGAATAGCTAATGTTACAATTGTGCTTTCACTTGCACTATACTTTTTAGATATTAGGGTGCTTTAAATTTCTTCAGAATTTCACTATTAGAATTAAAATACACATTTACATGGTCAACTATAAAAATACTGTAAGTTAATATGAAATAAGCATCAACAAAGAAACAGTATTAAGCAATGCTTGTTGCGGTGTACATGAGCATTTAAATGATGACCACTGAAATAAGAGAAGAGTGAATTTCTGAGAAGTAATGCATGGTATGAACACCAAAATAAAAATCAGTTCCTGAATATGATCAAATGTAAATTATGTGGAAGTATTTAAGTGAACAGTTGGTAATTAAACAAAAGGGCATAACATTCCAAAGTATAAGCTATTTGCTAGAAGCATATGGGGTATTTTTAAATGTGAAGGAAATTCAAAGGGTATTAACACATTTCAAGTGATTTCTGGTTTCTAAAGCAAAATAAAAAGTGAGGAGTATTTTGCCTGAAGAACAGAGCTTGCAAGTATATGTATTTCCGTAAAAGTTGCAATTCCTTCAGATCTAATACATGACTAACTGTTTTATACTGGTTTCATATTAAAAGATAATTCTGGAAATTAAAACTACTGAATTTGGTTACAATATTGCAAATCATGAGCATGTTGGATACATCAGTGTTTTGATGGTGATGGGGAATAATAGGATCATAGGTGTTTACAAGGCTATCAAACAAAGGTAATTTTAAACCTAGCTGTTTCATCCCAATCTAATACCATAGAAATGCTAGTCAATACCCAAAATTGCATTTAGTGAAGACTGCCCATATCTAGGAGGGTCATGGGCTCTATCCCAGGTAAGACTTTACGGTGCCTCTTCCACTCATCCAGGTTCTTCTTGAACAGTGTCAAAGAGGTGCTCTGTTTCACATGAATTGATAGCCTGCTCCAAACATGTCGCAGTCACTGGGAGATAAATAGGACATGCTGGAGGGACAGATTTAATTCACAGGCCACATTTATGTCCCTGAAATGGGTAGCCCTAGTCCTGTTTGATTTATGGATATGCAGCAAGTTCATTAGGTTTGGGTCTTGGATTGCTCTGTAGACCAGGCCTAGATCTCCCCTAAGAAGTCTATACAATACTAAGTATAGTAAAAGGGGATTTAGTCTGTCTATATAAGGTACATGCTGGAGCCCCTTCATCTTCTTTGTTAGAAACCTCTGAGGTCTTTCAAATTGTTGCAGGTGCTTAGTACGGTACATACCAAGCAGTGAATTATACTCAAATATGTGTCAGATAAGTGCTGAGTATAGTGAGGCTATATCTTCTTTTGCTCAAGAGGCAATGACTTTACTAATAAATTATGCTACATAATTTAGTAGACACATGGTAGTCGAGGTTAAGGTCACAGTCAACTTGTGATCAAAGGTCCTTTACCATTTCATGGGCACTTAGGGTATTGTTGTTGATTTCATAGTGTGAGGGGACATTATTTGTGTCAAAGGGAATGATGATACATTTCTTTGCATTCAGTTTGAGACCATGACTAAGTCAACAATCATTGGTCTGTGAGAAACCCTCCTGGAGTATACTGATATAATTTGCAGATTCAATAACTGCACCTAATTTGCAGTCACCTGCAAACGTAGTCAGCCACAACCCCTTAGTTTTGAGCTGAATTTCTGAGAAGTGTATACCAAACAGTAGGGGGCCCAGCACCGACTCCTGTGGCATCCCACTGATAACAGGTCTGCTGGTTGATGTGGAGTCACCCACTTTGATAGTGTGTGTCCAGTTTGTGAGCTTGCAGGCAACCCATCTTACAAAAAAGGGTTTTACATTCAGTTTACTAAGTTTATCTGTAATGCCTAAATGTAGGATTGTGTTGAAAGCCTTTGCCAGGTCAAGGTATTCTGTGCGCACACATTTGGACTTATCAATGGCCTTGGTCACATTTTCAAAGAAATCCACCAGATTTAACAGGCAGGATCTGCTCTTCATGAAGCCGAACTGGGTAGGATCCAGGGTTTGGAGGTTACCCATGTCTATTTATGAGGTCCATAATGATATGTTCCATGGCCTTACAGACAAGGCTGGTCAAGCTTATGACTCTGTAATTCCCTGGGTCTGTTGCTAGGCCACCTTTGTGGAGAGGAATTAATGTTGCTGTTCTCCATTCCGCAGGAACAAAGCCTGTAGTTAGGCTATGATTGAAAAGGGTAATTAGTGGTGATGGTAGTTCATGTTTTGCCTGTTTAGAAGACAGCCTGGGCTGTCATATAGTCCCATAGAGGCTGTGCTTTTTGCCCTGGACAAGGCTTTGAAGACCTGGTCTTCAGATATGTAGGTTGGGGAGAGTTTAGAGGAAGTTTTGTTATAAGCTAGGACGAGATAAGGGAGTGAAATTTTCACCAAACCTATCCAATAGCAGGTTTGCTGTCTCCATGGGGTCAGTGTATGTCTGATACCATTGGCCACCAGTTCTGCACATGCTTGGGTCCTACCCTTTAAGGCTTTGTATGTAGTTGTAAAATGCCTTATGGTTATCCTTGGCTGTACTTGTCTTATTTACCTATTGAAGCTGAGGAAGGTGCTTTTCCATTGATGGGGACTTGCCTTTATTTTCTTGAACAGCAACTTTTT
The DNA here is from genome assembly GCF_019279795.1 of Protopterus annectens. Classification (NCBI taxonomy): domain Eukaryota; kingdom Metazoa; phylum Chordata; order Ceratodontiformes; family Protopteridae; genus Protopterus; species Protopterus annectens. The sequence goes on from NC_056742.1 coordinate 362,425,223, forward strand.
GCATTTATTATAAAGTATGCTGTTGCTGAATGTCCACCATGGCAGCTTGTTTTTAATTGGGGCTCTGGCTTTGATTCTTTCTGATATGGCTGAGTTTATAGACTTATGCAAGTGATTGTACAGGGCTTTAGTGTAACCTTCGGCGTAGTTTCCACTTCCAGCTTGGGGTGGGGCTTGGAATGCATTTATACCTTCACGTAGGAGGATATAGTTTACCTTGGTGAAGGTTTTTCATCTGATTTCACCCTTTGTGAGCTCTGTTAGTGCCAGCTTGAAGGCGACTGATTTGTGGTCAGTTTTAACTAATGAGGATTCGACAATTGTGGCAGTGCATGTGTTTGACATGCTGGTGAGGTCCATATCCAAAATGTTTGTTTCCCTTGTCAGGGTATGGACAGTTTGTTCCAGAGCATTTGAATTAACAAATTCAAGGAACCTTTGCACTAGCACAGGTTACCCAGTTGATGGTGGGATAATTGAAATTCCCCATAACCACTGTGTGCGGTAATATTTGGATTGCTTCCAGTTTGGTCAAGTAGGCTTTGTGGGCAGCGTAAACCATGGCAGGAGATCTATAACTGGCTATGACTTGAATGGGGGTCTTTCCCACCATAATCTGGACCTGGAGTAATTACATGGACTTGTCCAGTCTAACTAGATGGGAGGTGAATTTATCTCTAATATAGACTGAAACACCACCTCTTTTGCTTTTGACTCGTTCATTTTGCAGTCTAAAGGTGTGGACGGTATTGTAGCCTTGCAAGGCTGGGGTACTCTCTGAGGCCTTGAACCAGGTTTTTGTGACTGCACAGACATCTACATCTTCTAGTGATAAAAGTGCTTCCAGGGAGTACAGTTTTTGGTTTAAGATCATAGCATTTAGCAGCATGACCCTTATTTTGTTTTAATTGGTTAATTTCACTTTGGTATTGTTTTCGAGACCTTGCCCAAAAAGGCATTATTTGGGATGCAAGAACCTGTATCTAAAGAATGTTTCACTTTTCATTGTAGAGCTGATTGTAATACAACTAATTTAGTTTATTTAGCAACTTGCTCACAATGTAATATATTTTATGTAGGAAAAACTACAAGGAAGTTAAAAAGTAGAATAATAGAACACAAGTCTGAAATAAGAAGAAAGGTTGAAACTAATGGGCTGTTTAGGCATATACTGGACTTCCCTGTGCATAGTTTTAAGTTTAGGGCTGTCTCTGTATTAACATTAGGAATTAGGGGTGGTGCTATTGATAATTATTTACAGCTAAGAGAATATGAATGGATAGTCCGGTTGCAAGCTGATAAACCACCCGGCTTGAACAGCACTGTTAGTTTGAAACCTGTTTTAATTAAGCGACAAAAAGAAAGCTTATGATGTATTTTTGCAAAATATATCCTTGTATTATATATCATCTTGTAAGGAGATTTTGTGACCTTATGTTATATGTATATTTTTTAGAGATTTTTTTGAATGTATTCTTTTTATAGATGCTGTTTCTTATATATTCTATATACATATGTTTTTATATGTTTTCTATGCAAATAAGGTGTTAGCATTGTGTTTTTGTATGGCTGGCTTATCATGTGACTGAATTTGTCCTTCTATTTAAATGCGGAGAATGTTAGTCTGATTATGTGCTGATGAAGGGTGTAGACCTGAAAGCTTCCTAATAAATTTTAACCTGTGGTGACATTGGAGTTTTGTTTGGATTCTGTTTCTACAAGATTTTGTGTTTTTTTGAATGCAAGAGCCTTTTACCAGCAGCTGAATGAATGGAGGTGTCAGGTCTAAAACATCTCTGGCAAAGCAGCAAGGTTTGTCTATCATGGCTTCTCAAGCTGACGGGAACTGGATCCCTTTTGAATGACACCAAAACCTGATACAGTTATTGAAATCAATCAATTTTTTATACTGTGGCATCATTTTAGGTGAGGGTAGAATGCTGCTCAAGGATAAGGACATACCTGCCTGGGACACATACTCAGAGAGCTTAACCATGTCTCTCTTCATGTACGTCACAGGTCATTCACACCAACATGAACTATGACAGAGTCATAAAGGTAATGTTGCTGAGAGACCTGAGTGCATGCATGATCGGATGAATCCTGGCATCGGACAGGCAGCTAACTGTGACTTTCTCCTTCTCCATCCTGGTGAGTGGGACATCTGTGTCTCACTACTGAGTCTCCAATGACAAGAAAATTTGAGTGTTATGCCTTACTGGCTTGGTGGGTGAGGCACACTGGTGTTGCTATGTGCCATGGGTGCTGTGGGGACTGTGTTAGTTGCAGCAGTCTTGTGTTTTGAAGGTCTCTGGTGTTTTTTTTTGAGAGAACCTTCACATATATGGATTTACATGTTTGATGAGTACTATGTTTATGAATAGTGGTATGTGAATGAGTAATGGTACTGTGAGTACATGTAGTAGTGGGTGAGTTGACAACCTTCTCGGTGTTATTGTTTTGAGTGAGAGAGAGCAGGAATTCTAGATTCTTGGTGTAAATACATCTCTTGCACTATGTACTATAGTGTGTTATTAGTAGAGAGTTGTCTATGTACATGAGGAAATTGCAACACTGCTTCAAGAGACCCAAGTCAACAAAGTTGGCAGGAGAACAAGGGTAGTCCAACTGCCCATAATGCTAGGTTCAAGACTGTTGTCACTAGGGGTGGCTATTCAGAATCGATCACGGAGGAGCTCAGTGGATGGATATTTCTGCCTGGATTTTAGGGAAAATTTGTTGAATTTAACTGTCTGGCTTTAGTGCACAACTGTGTGGCAGTGTGCTGTGTTGACCTGCTCAAATGCAGAGTGTAAATACCAGAAGCTAAAAACTTGAAAAAAACTTCAAAATATTCAAAAGGACCAATTGGGATGCTTATTCCAAGCCCTAGAACAGTTTCCTTTTACCAGACAGGACCCAGTCAGTACAATTCTCTCACAAAAGGGCAGATAGGCCCCTTCCAATCCAAGACGGCCTGGAAAATGTGCTCAGAACTAAAACCACTACAAACAGTTTCAGAAGCAGCAAGCCTGTAGCTGGACTATGCTACAGCTACAAGCTACCCTAGTTTCAGTGGGAAACATTAGAGAATGTTTAAAACAGCAGAAAAATAACAGTTTGACTCTAAAAAATGTTTAAAATAGCAGAAAATCATCAAGAAGTTCTAAAGAATGTTTTAAATGGTTTGCTATCAAAAGACTGAAATTCACATGGTCAACAGTCATAATGTCAAAAGTCATTACACCAAACGTTCAAAATACTGAAAAAAAAATGTCAAAGTTTAAAAAACACTTGCAGCACTGACAGTAGTGTTTTTGCAAGGGAGCAAGCCCCGCTGCACCCCCCCTCCCGGATCTATATCAGAAGATCGAAGTTATAAAACTTTGAATCTGATATGGTCAACACCATATGATCAAAGTCTTGAAACTTCGAATCTCCATACAGTACGGAAAGGAAAGATTTCCTTTTTCTGCACTGCAGTGCGATCCCAGAGTTGGTATGTTTAAGGACCGGGGGTGTGGGTAGTGCAAGGGGGCTTGCCCCCCTGCTTTAGAGCATTTAAATGGTTTGTTTTTGTAGGTTGTTGTGTTTTATTACATTTTCGATGTTTCAAGACTTAGATGATATGGTGTCCACCATATCAGACTTGAAGTTTTGAAACTTCAATAATGTAATATAGACCCACACCCCCTGGTACTTGTATATTACAACTCCGAGAACGCACTACAGTGCTGACAAGTGTATATCCTTGCCCTGTTGTCAACATTATGTCAACAGGTAATTTGCATACACTTCCCGTAGACCAAATAAACTACTTAATATTCATGTGTCTACCATATGGGTTGAGCAAATGAACGTTAGACCATATGACTTTCAACCATTTGATATTAAACCATTTTAAACAGTTAACAGATCAGTTATTTAAACACATGTATTAACAGAACAGACCCATATAAGTAAGCAAATGATATTCCAGAAGATTCATTCTGGCTATTCTTTAACTGTAACGGGTGCCAAAAATATAGACTCCAGATGTCAAATTTAAAAGCTATTTAGCAGATACTTCATGATGTATTTGAATCCTAAAGTTGTACTAAATTAATAGTGATTTAAATTTCATAAGAAAAGTCAAAAGAAGTTTGAAAGTACTTTGGAATATACGCAGGAACCCTAACTATGCCAACCATGGAAAATGACATTGGGTCTTTTGCAACTGCTTTGTAATGGCCTTCCTGAGGAGGACAGTCTAAAGGAATCTGGTAGCATAATCCATCACTACTATAGTATATAAATACCTACTGCTCTCCCTAACAATTTGGCCTTCAATGAACATTGGAATTCTTTTAAATGCAGCCTCAGTTGTGGACATGGAAGTTAATGGATTCCTAAAATACAGGTTTGGGACTTTCCTTTGAAAATTATTGCAACAGTTGCCCTGAGTGTCAATCTCTATTAATGCATTTGGCCAACAAAACTTAGCTGCCCCCGCACTTTAATTTTGTCCATAACTAAATGGCCTTATATCATAAAATTGCATACAATTTTCATGTCCATTTGTCTAAATGGCTTTGGTATCTGTCACAATCTCCTTTTTCTCCTTTGGTACCCTATATATTGAGTCATTTTTGCATATCAAAATAAGGGTAGGTGGTGAAAACCCAAACAGGAACTGCCTCCCACTACTCTGTATATGTTCTGCTTGCATGACTCCATGTTCTGTCTTCCCACTGGCCCTCTTAAAATTTATCCAGCTTAGTTGGTGCTCAGACAGACTGGCATCTTCTCTGTCTGCATCCTGAGAGGTAAAAAGGCTTGGACTCCTCTCCTCCTAAGACAGTTACTAGAACCTCAATATTTTTTGTTGTTTTTTTACAAAAATGCACCAGAGTCACCAGTATTCAAAATTACAATATTTCTGCTATACCGCTGCTCTCCTTGCTTAAAAAGATACAGGACAACAGCTGGCGCCTATTATGTGGGTTGTAGACATCTCACTTTAAAGGGACCAGTTCTAATGTTCCTCTTCTATGTTATCCCTCCGCATGCATGGTTCAGTTCTCACTCTCCCGGATACTCTACTCTTACATACTGCTAGCATGCTACATTGTCCATGCTATGTCTACCTTCTGTGCCTGTTAGAGTGGTGACTCCACTGGGAAATACCTATGTTACTGTACATGCATATATTCTATATTTATTATGAAATATCACTACTAACACACAAACATAAAAACTAACTTACCTTTTATCAAAAATAAATTGCATCAGCTAAAATGATCAAAAAGGAAAGCTTTTTTTTCTTTTCTGATCAGTTACTCTAAAAAAAGTACTACCAACTCACAATTTGTCTGAATACTGATTATAATGTAAAATAAATTATTTACATTGATACAGGAATAAATCTGTATTTTGTACATAATGTAAAATGATAATATCATCTAGGAGGAAATGCATGTATTTTGAATGGATTACAAATGATGCGGATAAAAATAACATCTGTTTTGTAATGAATTTAAACTTTTACTTTTAGCTATCAGTTAGCTGTCGAGCAATACATAGAGACAAAAATACAATAATAATGGAAAACTAACTGCAAAAAAAAAAAAGAAAAGAAGATGTACAGAATGATCCCAACAGAAAAGAGTGGTGGACTTGGTGAGAAATACATCTTTTCCTAACAAACACAGTAGAGTCATGCGAGAGTCTTTATAAAACTACTACAGAGCCAACTTTTAAACAGGTTCCTCTGGCAGCACAAAACTTGAAAGTCAGTCTGATGCAGACCTGTTTTAGGCTACTCATTTCTTTTTTTGGTTTTGGCTTTCTGTTGCTGTCCTTGTAGACATAGATAAAGATGCCCTACATTAGTTCAATATAAGGTTTCTTGTGGCTGGTTCTTTTATCTAGTCCAGAGAAATAAGTGTTGTGTCTGTGGCATTTGTCTCTGCATTTTTTCAGCTGGCAAGAGGGCTTGAAAGCAGTTCTCAGTACAAATGCTGAATAAGTGCTGTGGTAAAGGCTTCCTTTTGCTGAATAAGTGTAGTAAGTGGTAAATGCTTCCTTATGCTGAATAAGTGTTGTGGTAAAGGCTTCCTTATGCTGAATAAGTGTTGTAGTAAAGGCTTCCTTATGCTGAATACGTGTTGTAGTAAAGGCTTCCTTATGCTAAATAAGTGCTGTGGTAAAGGCTTCCTTATGCTGACCTGTTGTGGTAAAGGCTTCCTTGACAAAGAATCTAGCCTGCTCGCTGAATCTGGCAATGTGTTTGCTGATGAAGGGCCCTGTCAGTCATCTTCATCCTCTGCACCCCATATGGCTGCAGACAACTACTAAACATGATGGTCCTGCCTTCTAAGCTTAAGAAGTAATAAGATCTTGTAATGTCAGGTTAGAGGCCAATTCTTGTTCTAGAGACGATTGGTTAAACACCTTGGCACCATCTTCAGATTCAAAAGAATTTCTTATCTATTGTATTTAATGAAAAAAGAAAACAAAAACTTAGCAAGACCACCACGACTTCCAGTATGATAAAAGTTCCAGTTTAATAGATAGGACTTTGTTTGCTATTGTATTTAATGAAAAAACTGTTAGTTCATAGGTGTGTACTAGGCTAATGGCCTTGGAGCCTTTACAAGCCTAGACCATAGGATTACCCTGGTATCGTGCCACCCAACCTTAGTTCCCAGTGCCTCTATCAAGTAGACCCACTGGAGTGATCCCCATGGTGAATTTTCTATTTCCCATCCACTCATTAAAATTTTTCTTGAAGACGGCCACTGAAGCATTCTGCTTGACATGTATGGGAAGTCTATTCCATAGCATGGGCAGTCTCTGGGTTATGAACCTGTCCCTCCAGCTTGTTCTCTTGATTGTGGTAATGAGGTTCTTGTCCCTGCAGCATGTAGTGCAGAGGGATTGGGATTTCAGATGTAGCATTTCTAACAGAGCTGGGTCAGATATGGCTTTGTAAGTCAAGCAGAGATCGCCTCTAAGTAGGTGATATGAGACAGAGAATAGTTGGAGTTTTTTGAGTCTGTCCATATAGGACAAGTGTTTAAGGCCGAAGATCCTCTTTGTGAGGTATTTTTGCTGCCTCTCCAGTTGTTGTAGTTGTCTAGTGAGGTACATGCCAAATGGGGCATTGTACTCGATGATTGGCCTAATGAGGGAAGCGTAGAGGGAGACAATGACCTCTTTCTTCCTGGATGCAAAACTCTTAGTAATGAGATGTGCCACATAGAAGGACTTTGTGACCACAGTGGCAATGTGGTAATCAAAAGAGAGGTTACTGTCAACCTGTGTTCCCAAATCTCTTATAACGCCTTCTGTGTTCAGTGGACTACCATCGATGTGGTAATTCATGGGAACTGGGTTTTTCCCCAAAGGGGATGACGACACATTTTTTGGCATTGAGCTTAAGGCCATGGTTCTGACACCAGTCATTAGTCTCAGTGAGGCCTTTCTGTAGGATGTCAACATCACTTGGGGAGTTAATTATGGATCTCAACTTGCAATCGTCTGTGAACGTTGTCAGCCAGAGTCCCTTCGTGTTGGCCTGGCCTTCAGAGAAGTAGATACCAAACAGGAGATGACCCAGGACCAAACCCTGTGGGACTCCACTTGTTACTGGTCGACAGTCTTACTTGGAGTCAACTACTTTCACACTGTGGGTTCCATCTGTGAGCCAGTTTGCAAACCACCTATTGATATAGGGGTTGATGCCTAGCTTAGTGAGTTTTTCTATGATTCCTGAGTGGGAAATGGTATCAAAGGCCTTGGCCAGATCAAGATAGGCTGTATGAACCACTTTGACTTCATCCACAGCTCTGGTGACTGACTCAAAGAAGTTGAGCAGGTTTTGCAGGCATGATCTACCCTTCACAAAACCAAACTGTGTGGGATCCAGAGTTTGGAGGTTCCCTATATCTTTGTTTATTAGGTCCATGATGATGCGTTCCATAGCTTTGCATATCAGACTTGTCAGGCTAATGGGACAATAGTTCCCAGGGTCTGTAGTCGCTCCTCCTTTGTGGAGGGGGATTGACTGTAGCAGTGTGCCATTCAGTAGGGACAAAGCCTGAGGTGAGGCTGTGACTGAACAGGGCACACAGGTGATGTGCCAGTTCACTCTGTAGTTTATGTAGAACACAGCCAGAGATATTGTCAGGTCCCATAGAAGCTGTATTCTTGGCATTGGACAGTGTTGTTTTAACCTGTGCAGCAGTCTGGGTGCCTGGCAATCTACTGATATTGTGATTGGTCCTTTGGTGGCAGAGAGAGGGGTAAAGTTGACACTGGATCTATCAACCAGTATATTGGCAATATCTGTTGGCTCAGTATAGAAGGTGCCATTGTGCAACAACTCCTAGCAAATCTGGGTATTGCTGTGGATATTCTTTACATAACTATAGAAGGCCTTGTGGTTGTCTTTACTATCTGCAGCAATTCTGTTTTCATAGCTAGCTTTAGAGGATTTGATGAGGAATCTCAACATTTTGTTGATGCTGATAAGGGAGTTTTTCCAGTCATGGGACTTAACCTTATTTCTCATAAGTTTCCTCCTTCTGTTGTAGAGTTTGTTTATGGCAGGGGACCACTAGATTGGCTTCCTTTTTTTTGGAGGAGAGCATCTTGGTTCTATTGGGTATGGCGAGATCCATGCATTTGTGTACATGTTTGTACAGGGCATTAGTGTATGATTCAGCAGTCATGCAGCTGTTCTCCAATTGCATGAGTACCGTGAAGTTAGCCACCTCTGTTTTTAGGAGCCCAAAGTTAGCTTTGGAGAAGTTTTTCATGGTGGTTACCTTTCATGGGGGATGGATTTCCAAGGTGATTAGTTTGTGGTCCAATCTAACCAGGGAGGAGATGACTATTGGTACAGAGCAACAGTCACCCATGTTAGTAATGACCAGGTCAAGGATGTTGCTACCTCTAGTGGGGGTAAGAATGAGCTGGTCCAGGGCATTGGAATTAATGAATTCCAGGAAATGTTGGGCAAGTGTATTGGTACATGAGTAGTTTTCCCAGTTAATGGAGGGATAGTTGAAGTCACCCAGTATAAGAGTGTTAGGTTGGACCCTAATATTCTCCAGGGTGCTTAGGAATGTGGAGTGTGAATCTTGGGACATGGTTGGGAACCTATAGCAGGCTGCGACCTGAATCACTGTCTTACCCAATGTTAGCTGCACCTGAAGTATCTCTGATGCATCATGTTGGGCTACCGGTCTGGAGGTGTGCACATCCTTTATGAATATGGAAACACCACCACCTTTGGAGCTTCGGTCCATGTTCTGGGGCCGAAAGGTATGGAATGAGTTATAGCCTGGTAGTGCAGGGGTGCTATCTGCTGCCTTGAACCAGGTCTCTGTTACAGCACAAATGCCGATGTTCTCCATTTTAAGGAATGCTTCAAGCAAGTGCATTTTGAGGATGCATTTAGTGGATGTTTGAACAGTGTAGGAATTCTGTTCTTATAGTAAATTTGTCTAGTCTGTGAAAACTGCCCAAGCCTGTGTGTAACTGCTGGATTATAATCTTGATAAACATATACTATGCTCCCTGATAGGAATCATGGCTTTCCTTTTTCAGGACATCCAGAATACAATGTTTGTCTATGTAGTTAAGAATTGCAGTTATGACAGATTATGTTGGCAGGATTTTCTGAGAAGACTTCTCTGTGGATTATCTGTGATCCTTTTATACTTGTAGAAGTGAATGTAGGAGGAGCCAAATTCTTAAAGACAGTTTTGAAAAACTCATTCATGTTACACCCCTCTTTTTTCTTCTTGTCATTCTATTAGTTTGAAGTCACACCTTCTTTCCCAATTTTCCAACTGATCTATTTGGCCTGAAGTGAAGTAGCGGTTTTATGGTGGTTAAAAAAATGTTAAGTTAAATTTCCATTGCTTGGCTTGTTTGTGTTGTCAAGGACATCTCCAGGAATGTTGATTGGGCCAAACAAACCTTGACATCTTGTTCACTGTAAGTTGTGTGTGCTTTTAATACTGTAGTATCTAGGAGCACATACATGATAAATGTTGCCAATTTGTTTTCTTTTTAGGTTTAATGATGGTTTCTGAGTAGTTGCATAACTGGGACAGAGGCTTTCAGCTCTTCGGTTGTCTGTCATTTCAATATTCACAAACTGCAGAGAAGCTCATCAAAAATAAAATACAGTTAGTTACCTAAAAATTCAACTCTGTTCATATTCAAACGCAACTTAGATCTATGGAGAGCAAACAGAAAATTTACTCCAGGTCTGCTCCTGTACTATTAATGGACAGAGGCAGCTCCTAAATGCTTTATTCCATGCTTGAGTCTCCTCAGATTATCAATGGTATGATCCTAGTTATTTGCATTTGATGTAATATATAATTATTGACCATGGATTGAGTAAGGCCTGTGTAATATTAAATTGAATAAGATAATTCAAGCAAAAGGGACATTGGCTAGGCTTAAAATGGCCTACAAAGGCAGCTAACCTCATACTAACCTATGAACTTTTGAAAGGTATTTGTTTAACAACTAGAGATTTACCCAGTGTAGAATAGTCACCAGAAAGGATCATGCATAAAAGTATTTTTTATAATGCCCCAGCTTTGAGCAGTTCAACTTTGCTACAACCATGTTTGGAACTAACTACGCCCTCATGTTATACATTATTTTAGAAGTAATCGATTACTTTTCTTCGAATATGCCACAGAATATATTCATGATTTGGTGGGTTTTCATCTGTAGCTTTCTTCAAAGAGATATTTTATTTGGTCAGCTTGTATGTGACATGAGATAAGAGTATGAATGAACTGTGACCTATAATCTCTGGGTGAGGAGCTTACAATGCATAAAGGCTCAGTCTCACTCCAGCACATGAATTTTATTGTAATATCTATGATATACAGTGTGAAATGTTTAAAGTAAACAAAATAACCCATTCATTATTTGAAATATGTGCTTGAGTTTCAAAGGAAAAACTCTGTAAAGGTATCAAAATGTAAGAAATCCAGTGGCATATAATTAATGACAGAATGAGAGTGAATATAGCTCCAGTTGTTGTGCCATGTGTTAAAAGACTACACTTAAAATATGAAGGTCAAAACAAACATTTTAATGAGTGAAGCAAAGTGGCAGATAAAGTTACAAATTGAGAGATTCCCTGGATTAAACACCCAGAAAGCAAAGTTAAGATGAAGTGAAACTATTGAGTTATTGGCCCACGAGCCACACAAGGTTTGTACAATGTTTTAATGAAACCAGTGGTTGTTTCACTTAACAGCATTCTTTGTTTTTGAATTTAAACTTTTCTTATGGTTTCTTTTAACCATTTTTTGTTAATGATCAAAAGATAACCATAATTACATTTTATAACAAATATATATTAGAAACCTGCGGTTAATCTTTGAATTCAGTCCAACAAATTTGTCAGCTTTAAGTATTTGACCTAAAATTTACAATGTCATTGGGCCAGATTCAGGAAGGCTTACACGGAGTTCAAGAGTAGTGTAAGCCTCCGTGTAAGCCTCCCGATTCAGGAACAGCCCAAATGTCCGTGTAAGAGACAGCTAACACGTCTCTTACACGGACTGGGCGTGGAAATGCTCAATACCTCATTTGCAGCTGAAAGATATGCAAATGAGGTATCTGAGCGATCCACGAAGCAGAAACCAGTCCGTGTAACGGACGTTTTAGCTGCAGAAATGTACTCAGCTGACAACTGAGTACATTTCTGCAAAATTAAAAACAGAGCTATGTCAGCTCCAAATAAAGGGTGCATTTGTTTCATTAAGTATGCCAATGGCCAAATATGTGGCCATTGGCATGAAAAAGTGTTGCAAAAATATGTAATATAACTTATTTTTTTTTTTCACGGGATTTTGAGGTTTAACTGCAGCACACCAGCAAACGGGTGCGCTACCTAAAACTAAAAACCGAAGCTTATAAGCCCACAATTGTGGGATTTATGTATTACATGTAATGTCAATGGAGGGACTTGCAGACCAAAAACAATATGGCCTCCGTTTAGTGGTTGTCAAGGGGGGGAAGCTCCGTGTAAGACATGTAACTAGTCATTACTAGGCAATCCTATGTAAATGAGAGTTACAATACTGAATCACACTGCCACATAGGTAATGATCACTTTCTGAGTAGTGTAAGAGTTAGAGAAGGGGGAGGAACAGAGTAAGAGGTAGGTGACATCACGGGGGGGAAGGATAGATACAAATGTACCAGATTGGAGGGCAATGTAAGGTGAAAGATGACAGACAGACCTCAGGGAGGGAGGTGTGTCCCAACAGAACACTAGGAAAGTCAAGAAATTGAAGGTTTACGCTATCCCTACACTCAAAGTTTCTTGATATACGTGCATGCGCGCGTGTGCGCGCGTGTAAGGCAGGTTCAACATGTGGGAGTGTGTTGCAAACCGTGTACAACGGTTTGCGCGGGCGTGCACGTGTTTAAGGCAGTGTGCGCGCGTTTTAACATGAATCAGCCTAGTTCACACCATGTAAGGATGTGTGCGCGCACGTGTAACACTGTGTAGGAATGTGTGTGCGCGTTTAAGTGACTGTGAGCGTGTTTAAGCTGGTGTGCACATTGCTCCCCCTCAGGAAACAGAGAGGAAACAGGAAACAACTAAATTACACAGAAACTGCCAGAGGATACTGCTGCAGTTAATTGTTGGAAACAATTGGAAGCAGGCAATTATGCAGGCAGACTAGAAGCCCAACCCAGCACTTAAAACACTGCAAAGAGCAGTGCAGGGTGTTTCTCACAAGAGATACTGCAGGAAAGTAAGCTATCAGAATTGAAAACTGAAAAAGCTGAACTCAGAGCAGAAATGCTAGGGGCTGCTATATCTGTTATAATCAGGCAAAGGCGAATTGCTGAGGGTGGTGTCAATGCAGATGCTAACAGACAACCCAGAGTGAGGAGAAGAAGAAGAGTATACAGGCCCAGGGTCACCTACCATGGGTTACATGAGCTGGAGATAGTAGAGCACTACAGAGTGGACAGAGACCTTCTGCAGCAGATTGTTGAGCTGTGCAGGCCACATCTCACACACAGAACCAACAGAGGGGAACCCATCCCAGTGGAAACCAAGGTATGTGTTGGCCTAAGAATACTAGCAACAGGTACCTTCCAGAGACCAGCTGGTGATATGATGGGGATATCACAGGCATCAGCCTCCAGGGTACTGCACCTGTTCCTGGATGCCATGTCAGCACATGTCGGTGATCATATATATGTCCCTAATGACCGTGAGGTTGTGGCCAGCAATATGCGTCTCTTCCAGCAAATAGCGGGATACCCTGAGGTGCTGGGTGCAATAGACTGCATGCATGTACGCATCAAAGCACCAGCTGGTGAGCGAGATAGAGTCTACATTAACCGCAAGGGATACCCCTCCATCAACTGCCAGGTCGTGTGTGATGCCCAGGGCATAATAATGAATGTGTGTGCTGGCTGCCCTGGGAGCTACCGTGATTCCCACATCTGGCATCTGACGCAGCTGTACCAATCATTTGCCAGTGGGGACTTCCCACACGGACACCTAGTGGGGGATGCAGGTTATGCACTTGAGCCGTGGCTGATGACACCCATCAGAAATGCACACACACCTGAACAGGAACGCCATAATGAGGCACACGCACAAACACGTAATGTCATAGAGCGTGTGTTTGGGCTGCTGAAGTCACGGTTCCGGTGTCTGGACACATCTGGTGGAGCCTTGCAGTACACACCAACTACATGTACCCAAATGGTCATGATATGTGCTATGCTACATAATATGATCCTGCGGAAACAGCTGCAGCAGGACCAGCACAGGGCTGGGCCTAACATCCCCCCACCATTGCCAAGGACACCACAGGCAGAGGGTGACTCGGAGGAGGAACAACCTGACCTTGTCCCAGTAGGCAGAAGGAGGCGTGCCCAGTATGCCCTGGCCTTGGCAAAGAGGCAACGATAGCACATACACTTGGTCAGTAGGAACACTGGGACTGATACCCGCTCTGACTCACTCATATAGTAACAGGGATGCCTAACATGACACAACCTGCTTCCAAACGTGTACAGGGAGTGTAGTATGTGCATCCGACAGAGGCAGCCCTGCAGCACCACCTGAGGCATCAATGCCATGTGTTAAGTAATGTAATACCATGTACCATATGCACACCTGAGGACCCGACTAACATCCACCCACACCAATCATAAACCACAAAAAACACAAACCTACCTCATAGGTACCACAAGCGATAGTTACCTAGACATAATGCTACCCAATGCCAGAAGTATAAATGCGTGCAGTGTAAACGCACACAGTATATAGAATGTAGATATCAGTGCTGTAATAGAAAACAGGGTCAAAGCCCACATCAGCACCCTGACACTACCAGGTCACACCTCTGTCCTAATAGCTGGAACTGCCCCAAGCCTACTCTGGCAATGTGAGTGTCAAATGAAATATTACTGTCAAACTGGGTGCCCAGGACCCTGATAACCTCGTCTGTGCCTAGAGGATTGCCACCTAGATGGGAACTAGGGGTAACCCGGTTGTTCCCGAAGGGTATGACTATGCATTGTTTAGCGTTTAACGTAAGGCCATGGCTCTGGCACCAGTTATCTGTGTCTATGAGACCCTTCTGAAGGATGTCTGTGTCAGATGGGTTTCCAACTATGCTTCCCAGTTTGCAGCCATCTTCAAACTTTGTCAGCCATAATCCTCCTGTGTGTGTTCGTACTTCTGAAAAGTAGATGCTGATCAAATGTGGGCCCAGGACTGAGCCCTGTGGGACACCACTTGTGACAGCTCTGGAGTGTGACATGGCACCAGCAACTTTGACCCTGTGTGTTCTGTCACTTAGCCAGTTTGCGACCCATGCTGTGATGTATGGGTACACAATTAAGCTGGTGATGTTTTCAATGATACCCGAGTGGGGTATTGTGTCGAAAGCCTTTGCCAGGTCAAGGTAGGCTGTGTGGACTGCCTTGCCCATGTCAATGGCCTGGGTGACTGTCTTGAAAAAGTCAACCAAGTTTAAAAGGCATGATCTGCCCTTGACAAAGCCAAACTGGATTGGATCCAATGTCTGCAAGTCCCCTATGTCTTCATTTATAATTCCCATTATGATCCTCTCCATAGCTTAGCAGAACAGGCTTGTCAAGCTGATGGGATGGTAGTTTCCGGAGTTGGTGGAGGCACCTCCTTTGTGAAGTGGGTCCACCATTGCCGTATGCCACACCTTGGGCACATATCCTGAGGTGAGGCTAAGATTAAACAGCTGCCCTAACTGCGGGTGTAATTACTCATTGAGTTCATGGAGCACACAACTGGGGACATCATCTGGTCCCATGGATAAAGTGTTTTCCGCCTTGGATAGAGCAGTTCTCACCCCAGCATTGGAGATGTTTGGGGGGGCTACAATCCTCTGGTGTAGATACCCCTCCAGTTGTGGGGAGGGGGGGGAGAAATCTGCACTGAACCTGTCAGCCAGTATGTTGGCAATGTCTGTAGGTTCAGTGATATTTACATCATTCCCAACTAATTCTGAGCATATCTGGGAGTTCCCTCCCAGGTTTCAAACATAGGTAAAAAAGGCCTCATGATTGTCCCTTGAGTCCTGAGTGGGTTTACTCTCAAAACTCGCCTTGGATGATTGTATGGGGGAACCCAGTGTTTTACTCACAATGAGCAGGGGTGTCTTCCCTTCTACGGATGTCGCTCTATCTTGTAGTAGCTCCTTCCTTCTGTTGTAGAGCTTGTTTATGGCTAGGGTCCACCAGACTGGATGCTTGCCTGTGGTACAAACAGTCTTTGTCTTGTTTGGGATTGCCTGATCCATGCAGTCCTGGAGGTGCTGGTAGAAGGCATTTGTATGTGATACAGCGGCTTGGGTAATGGTGTCCGCTGGCCTGGGGGCCTTGAAAGAGACCACACCAGTCCGTAGAAATGTGAAGTCAGCATCTGAGAAGGTCTTCACTGTTTGTTTTTCCTATCTGGGGTGTGGGTGGGATGTGGACCCCCACTGAGATTAGTCCATGATCTGATCTCACCAATGATGGGTATACTGCTGGTGTTGAACAGTGTGACCCCATGTTCGTGATGATGAGTTCTAGTATGTTGTCTCCACTTGTGGGGATGGTGACCAGTTGTTCCATGGCATTTGAGTGTATGAACTCTTGGAACCTTTGTGTTAGAGTGTTGTGGCTTGATTAGTGATCCCAGTCTATATTTGGATAGTTGGAATCACCCAGTAGTATGGTGTTTGGAGATACATATATCCCCTCCAGTGTTTTCAGGACAGCTGTGTGAGGTACCTGAGTTTGAGAGGGTGGCATGTAACATGCTACAAACTGCAGAGCCATCTTGCCTACGGTTACTGGCACCTGGATGGTCTCTGATGCATCGTGTGTTGCCACCAACCTCGAGGCGAGGGTGTGCTTGATGAATATGGACACCCACCCTCCTTGAGGTAACACCCGATAGTGCCGGGGTGCTGCCAGAAGCTGTGAACCAGGTTTCAGGCACAGCACAGACATCAATGTGCTACATACTGAGAAGGGCATCGAGTGTGTGCAGCTTGAGGTTGAGACCTCTGGCATTGAGCAGCATTACCCTTAGTGTCTTTCCTTTTCTGTGTTCTAGGGTGGTAGGTGTAGAATCTGAATCTTGCATAAAAAAGGCACAATGGGTGTGGCAAGAGCATCAGCCGAAATCCGGAAGCCCAGGGGTGACAGGTGCAAGCCGTCCCTTGCAAATCAGCGTGGCCTGTCCAGCATGTCATCCCAGGCAGACAGACATTGGACCCCTTTGAATGACACCATAGTTTAAGCAAATTATTACAGCTGATCATCTTGTCTCTGTTTATGTGGCATCATACTTGGTGAAGGTAGGATACTGCTCAAGGTCAGGGTCATACCTGCCTGGCCTACATAATCAGAGGGATCCTCTATGTCTCTGTCCATGTAGTCCAGGGAGGTACATCTCAGGTCGTTCACACCAGCATGGATAATGACTGGGTCAGACTTGCACTTGCAGTTGAGTGACCTGAGTGCTTGCATTATGTGGTGGATTGCAGTGCCTGATAGGCAGCTTACTGTGACCTCCTCCGTACTCGATCTGGTGAGCGGGACGTCAGTGTGTCTGACTATGGAGTCACCTATGACAAGTGTGTCTGGCATTGTGTTTGGCCTCAAGGGCTGTGACTATTTGGCACACCGACTATGTGGTCAATGTGTTGCATGTGCTGTGCCCTGTGGAGGCAGTTGTGTGAGTGTCTGCTGTGGTGGCCACTGCCGTTTTGGTAGACTCCTGATCAGTGCCTCCGAGTATGTCTTCGTGTGTCTATGTGTATGATTTTAAGTTGTGATAGTGCCATGCGAGGCTAGGTTTGTGATGTGTGTGGTTACCTTCACCTTCTCTCTGGTCTTGCTAGTCCTATGTTGAGAGAGCTCAGCCTCCACCTTGGCTATATAGTTGC
Organism: Protopterus annectens; assembly: GCF_019279795.1. NCBI lineage: Eukaryota > Metazoa > Chordata > Ceratodontiformes > Protopteridae > Protopterus > Protopterus annectens. The sequence continues at coordinate 362,442,703 of NC_056742.1, forward strand.
ATCTCTCACATGTATGTGTGTTTTATGGGAGAAGGAGAGGGTTGTCAGTGTACATGAGGCAAGTGTAACATTGCCTCAATATTCCCAGGTTCACCAGCTGAGCAGGACAGGACACTAGCAACTGATCCCTAGACATGCTAGAAGGAATAGACAAAACAAGGTTGGAATACTGGGAGATATCAAGCCCCCCAAACCACATCATAGTGTTTGACTGACAATACCTACACATACACCAGTGTTTCATAGTGTCATAGTCTACTACTAGGCTATCTGCCCTAGTGCATGTATAAGCCTAGCCATAGTGATGTGGCTATTGCCACCCCTTATAGTGGTAATAAGTGTACAGAATAGATTCTGAATATTGTGCCTCTGACTTAGTAGTGACACATTATGACCCCCTTGCGTAATTGAATAACATGACTGTGCCATTGTCTAGTCTGTGCTTCTGTCTCATATGCAGTTGTCCAGATGTCTCCTGAAGAGAGTCAGTGAGGGACTCTGTCAAACATGAGCTGGGATACTCTGCTAGAGTGTGAGATGCCTCTCAGTTATGACTCTGTCCCTCCAGCATGTCCTATACATGTATGTGCTGAGGTTCAAATCCTCAGCTCTCATGGCTCTGGTGGATTTGGATTGCTTGCAGTGGAGCATGTCCACCAAATCCTGATTGGACATGGTCTTGTATGTCAGGCATAGGTCACCTGTAAGTATGCGGTATGACACTGAACAAAGCTGGATTTCCTCTATTCTGGAAGCATATGACATGTGTTGAAGAACCCTGATCTTCATGGTAGGTACTTTTGGGGTGTCTCCAGCTGTTGCAAGTACTGGGCGAGGTACATACCATATGGGGCTTTGTATTCAATCATGGGCCTGATAAGGGAGAAGGATAGTGGAACAATGACCTCCTATGATCTGGATGGAAAACCCTCCATGATAAGGTGGGCAAGATAGAAAGTCTTCCTAACCACTTTGGCAACAGGGGGGTCAAAAGAGATGTCACTATCTACATGTGTCCCCAGGTGTCTGATTTGTTGTCTGTGCTCAGTGGGTTGCTGTCTATGTATTGATCTGTGAGTACTTTGTTCCTCCCAAAGGGGATGAATACACATCAGTTGCATTCAGTTCCAGGCCATGCATCTGGCACCAGCTATCTGCCTTTGTGACGGCATTCTGTAGTATGTGTGTGCCGGCTGATGTATTCACTATGGTGCCTAGGTTGCAGTCATCTGCAAACTTTGTCAGCCACAACCCCCCTATGTTTGCTTTCACATCTGAAAAGTAAATACCAATTAAGAGGGGTCCCAGGACACATCCTTGTGGGACACCACCTGTGACTGGCTTAGAATCTGACAAGGCACCTGCAATGTTGACTTTATGGGTTCTGTCTCTTAGCCATTTTGCAACCTATCCTGTGACATATGCTGTTATATGTCAGCTGTTGAGCTTGGCTATGATGCCTGAGTGTGGTATTGTGTCACAGGCCTTAGCCAAGTGCAGGTAGGCTGTGTGGACTGTGTAGCCTTCATCGATGGCCCTACTGACAGTTTCATAGTAGTCAACTAGGTGCAAAAGGCAGGATCTGCCCTGTACAAAGCTGAACTAGGTGGGAACAAGGGTCCGTAGGTCAGTAATGTGTCTGTGTAAGAGCTCCATAATGACTCTTCCCATAGCTTTGCAGACAAGGCTGGTTAAGCTTGTGTGGTGGTAGTTGCCATGGTCTGTGGAAGCATCTCCTTTGTGGAGTGGGACCACTGTTGCCGTACACCAGTGTTCAGGTACATATCCTGTAGCAAGACTAAGGTTAAATAGCAGTTGTAGATATGGGTTCAGCCCCTTCCGGAGTTCACATAGCATGCAACCGGGGATACCAGCAGGTCCCATGGATGCTGTGTACCTGTCTTTGCTGAGTACGGCTCTCACATGGACATCCAAGATGACAGTGAGGTTACATACAGCAGTGATAACTATCTTCTTTTGGGGGTGAGGGAGGGGGTAAATCACACTGAAGCTGTCCGCCGGAATGTTGCCAATATCTGTCAGGTCACTGGAATATATGTTGTTGTGTACCAACTCTGAGCATATCTGAGGGTTCACAACCAGGTGTCTGACATAACTGAAGAAAGCAGTGTGGTTACTTTCATTGTCTTTGGTGATTTATGTCCCCAAGTTGACCTTGCATGTCTTTATGAGATAATGTAGCTTTCTACTAGTGCTGATCACAGCTGTCTTCCCTTTTGGAGATGTAACTCTGTCTTGCATTAGTAACCCTCATCTGTCATACAGTTTGTTTATGGCTGGGGTCCACCAGACAGGACACTTTCCCTTTGTGGAGAGGGTCCTGTTTTTATTTGTGATTGCATGGTCCATGCTGTCTGACATCTAGCTAAGGGGAGGTCATTGTGGTTCTGCAGTTATCTGTCATCAGCATTAGAAATGACCACAACAGCCCCTGTGGGGTGTACCTCATGCAGACACATCCAGCACCTGTAAAGTCCACAACAGTACCTCACCAGGAGTATGAAAGAGCTGGAACGCATGTAATGTGTTGCCTGATTAAACAGAGTGCAGCTCCACACACTGCCATGCTGTCCACCCAGATGCAAGCTGTGCCTGATGTAGAAAGCCATGTCCAAGCTGGAATCAATGCACATGCTGTACCTTGTACAATCTGAATAGCAGGGAGCTATGCACATGAGGGACCGGAACCCCAGCACTGACATACATAGGACAGGCTGTACTGCATTATCCATAACACAGAAGCCACCCCCACGCATGAGTAAACTACCAGTACAGGTTGTCCGTAGAGACACTCGTTGAGTCCCCTCAACAGGAATCCTAATGAGTGGATGGGAGATGGGAGGTTTACCCTGGGTATCAATGTTATGTCACAGGTAGACAGAGGCACAGTATACTAAACAAGACATATGTCATGGAAAACTAAACTTATTTTGTGTTGATGGACAAACACACTCTCCGACTAGCATTAGAAATGGCCTAGGGCACATCGGTATTGTTTGCCAATGTACACCCATGTTGTGGAATACACTACTGATGTTGGATGAGGCTGTTGTAAGTAGTTCACATCTGAACATAATGCAACATGGTCAGATAGGTTCATAGGTACATAGGTTTATACTAGGCTATCTTCCCTAAGGCAGGTATAAGCCTAGCACAGAGTTCGTTGGCGTACACCACCCCTTATATGGAAACAGTACTGTGCCCATTATTTTGTCATGCCTCTCTCCAGCAGTGACACAGTGACGATCCCCGGGTTAAACGTATGACCTTCTATCCACAGGTCAAGATACCTCTTGAACACAGCCAGCAAGGTGCTCTGCCTCACATGGACCGGGATTGTATTCCACAGCATAGGGAGTCTCCGGGTGATAACTCCATTCCTCCAACATGTCCAACGTACATCCCTGCTAAGGTGCAAGTCACCTGCACTAGTGGTTCAGGTGGATCTGCCGATTCTGAGGTGGAGCATGTCCATTAATCCCTGTTTGGACATGGCCTTGCATGTCAGGCACATGTCACCTCTAAGCAGACGGTATGTGAGTGAATAGAGTGGGAGTGTCTTCAATCTGGCAGCATATGACAGCTGTTGGGGTTCCTTGATCCTTTAGGTGGGGGACATTCAGGGTGTCTCCTATTGCTGCAGATGTTGGGTGAGATACATCCAGAGTAGGGCATTTTACTTGATCACTGTTCTGATAAGTGAAGAGTACAGGGGAACAATCACCCACTAGATCTGGATGTGAATCCCATCCTGATCAGGTGGGCAATGTAGAAGGTCTTTCTAGCCACATGTTGTGCACTTTGACTACAGGCCATGGCTCTGGCACCAGCTATCAGTTACCATGAGTCCCTTGTGAAGGATATCCGTGTCTGATGCACTGTCCACTATGGCGGCCAGTGTGCAGTCATCTGCAAACATTGTCAGCCAAAGTCCTCCCATGTTGGCCTGTACTTCTGGGAAGTACATGACAAACAATGGGGGCAAAGGACTGAGCCCTGTGTGACACCACCTGTGACCAGCCTGGAGTCTAACATAGTGCCAGCAACTCTAACCCTGTGGGTCCCGTCCTTAAGCCAGTTTGCAACCCATCTTGTGACATATGGGTTTACATTTCAGTTGTTAGGGTTTTCCACAACACCTGTGTGGGGTATTGTGTTGAAAGTGTTTGGAAGGCCAAGGTAGGCTGTATGGACTGCCTTTCCCCAACAATGGCCTAAGTGACCGTTTTGAAGATGTCAACCCAGTACAAAAGGCATGATCTGCCCTTGACCAAGCCAAAATGGGATGGGTACAATGTCTGCATGTCCCCATATCTTTGTTTATGAGCTCAATTATGATCCTCTCCATAGCTTTGCAGACTACACTTGTTAAGCTTATGGGGCAGTAATTACCATGGTCTGTAGAGGCACCGCCTTTGTGCAGATATGCACAACTGGACCCTAACCAGGCTGTTGTGCACACTATGGAAATGTAAAGCAGTGATAGGACTAAAGCCCAGGATACTGACCACCACAGTGGAAGTACTGAACCACTACACTATACAGTACTACAGTGTTAGGTCAGTATGAACGGATGTTGACAATTGTGTGCAAAGTATCCCATGCAAAACCTACAGGCACAGTATACTCCCTGTTGTGTTCACACAAAAAGCATCTGGACAGTAACTACACAACATGGCACAGAACACACAACCATAAACTGGAGGTATTTGTTGAAAGTCACACTCATCCACAAATGTGAGGTTCTGCAGAGTTCAACATATGGAAAGCCCACACTGGGCATGCTCACACACTTAGATAAATGAGACATCTTTCACACAACATGCCATGGGAAGGCTGAACTGGGCATGCTCACACACTTGGTCCAAATGTTACTCCTAGCAAATGTGAAAACACACCGGAGGATGCTCATTCCCCTTTCTAGACACTGATCATGTAAGCACCCTATAAGTATATCAGGAGAAAAGGAATCTCTCAGTAATCTGAATAGCGAGCTCTGCTAATGCATCCGTCTCTAGTGTCATAACATAGTTAGGTAGGGTTTGAATCCAGCAAGTGGCAAGTGTGTGTGCAGGGGGGTAAGTGTGTGTCAGTGTGTATGAAAAGAACATCTCTTTTGGCAACTGGAAAACACACCACAGGATGCTCATTCCACTTTCTAAACTCTGATGATGTCAGCACCCTATAAGTATATCATGTGAAAGGGAATCTCCCAGTAATGCGAATAGCGCGCTGTGCTAATGCGTCCGTCTCTAGTGGCATAACATAGTTAGGTAGGGGTTTGAATCCAGCAAGTGGCAAGTGTGTGCGCAGGGGGTTAAGTGTGTATGAAAAAAACATCCCTTTTGGCAACTGGAAAACACACCACAGGATGCTCATTCCACTTTCTAAACTCTAATGATGTCAGCACCCTATAAGTATATCATGTGAAAGGTAAGTTCCCAGTAATGCAAATAGCGCACTGTGCTAAGGCGTCTGTCTCTAGTAGCATAACATAGTTAGGTAGGGGTTTGAATCCAGCAAGTGGCAAGTGTGTGTGCAGGGGGGTAAGTGTGTGTGTCAGTGTGTATGAAAAGAACATCCCTTTTGGCAACTGGAAAACACACCACAGGATGCTCATTCCACTTTCTAAACTCTGATGATGTCAGCACCCTATAAGTATATCATGTGAAAGGGAATCTCCCAGTAATGCGAATGGCAGCTGAGCTAATGCGTCCGTCTCTAGTGTCATAACATAGTTAGGTAGGGGTTTGGATCCAGCAAGTGTGTGTGCAGGGGGGGGTAAGTATGTATGACTGAAATCCCCCTTTTGGCAACTGGGAGAACACACTACAGGATGCACATACCCCTTTCTAAACGATATCACAATTATGTATGGCTTTTGAGTACAGACATGCCAAGTGTGTTTTGCCCACACAGAATGCCCATGTGTGTGGGTTGTCCCTCACAATAATGCATGACATTGATTAAACCAGTTATGGCAATGCACACATGATGTATGTGTGTGCCAAATACACATATGTACCTGTGACCTTCAATAGTTACCATGTGTGATGCCTGACACATGTGAATACATGGTATTTGCACAGGGTAACATTATGACTGTGGTCTTCTGTGCAGGTGCTGCATGTGGGATGTGTATATACAGTGTGAGATGTAGATGCTATCAGCCTAGTAGTGAGGGATACACACCTGGTCTGTGGCATATAGTCTACATGTTGCTGATGTACAGGTGCTGCATGTTTTCACCTGTTGTGGGAGTGGTAAGACGTTATTCCACAGCAATGCAGTGACAGCATGCTAAGAACCGTTCAGCCAGGGTGTTGTATCTACATTAATTCATTAGCATTCAGTAATATGTCAGAATCCCTGGTGAGGGTCTGATGCCAACCAAGGTCAGGGGTCTACCAGCCTGTGACACTTGCTCAGTGATCCCTTCCATGTTCCCTGTCATGTATCCCAGTGAGGGACATCCCACATCAGCTGTGGTGGCATGGACAATGACTGAGTCATATGTGTCCATGCATCTGACTGACCTGTATGTTTGTGTTATGTGGTGGACCACAGTGCTCCATGAGCATATCACCGTGACCTACACATTGTCCAGCCTGGTGAGCATGTTCTCACTGTACTGGACAATAAAGGTACCTAACACAACTGCGGCAGTAGTGTTGTATAGCTGTACAGACTGTGCTTGTTTGACACACAGGATTTGTTTGCTATGTGTTATGAGTGCTGTGTGCAGGCCTAATGTATGCCTGTGTGCCAGCTGCAGAGATGTCTGCCAGTCATGCAGGATGCTATCCTTAGGCTCCACAACTGACCCGGTGTGTTTCCATGCTTGTATTGCTGTCCGTGTAGGTCCACATCAGATTGGTATTGCTGTCACTGTAGTATTTCATGCCACCAGACAGGTTATGCCAGTACTGGGTTCAGAGTGCTTAGTCCACAGTTCGGCCATGTGTTTCCATCTCATACATGTGTTGTACATCCATGGGCAGAGGATAGGGTTGACTGTGTACATGTGGCACCTGTGACATTACTACATGACACACATATCCCACAATTGCACCATAGAGGTGACTGACAACCGACCTTTGCACATGCTACCATAGTATTGAGATTGCATTGGTGATTAACAGCACATAGGGCCAATGGTGAACAAGATACATAGGTCCATAGGTTCATACAGGGATGTCTGCCCAGGGCATGTATCCCCCTAGCCAGAATGTGTGTGGCTTACAACATGCATTGTAAATCTGTCTTGCTATGCCCTTTTCCAAGGTTAGTATACTGTGCCTCTGTCTCACAGTGACACAAGTGATACCCAGGGTAACCCTACAATGTCACATCCAGTCTTTAATATCACTCTTGAAGACAGTCACTGAGTCAGTCTGCCTAACCTCTATTGGGATAATATTCAAGAATGAAGGGAGCCTCCAGAGTTGTGAATGTGCCCCTCCAGCATGTCCTATGTATATCACTCCTGAGGTTCAAGTCTTTCCAGCATGTATCCTGATGGGATCTGGATATTCTGAGGTTTAGCATGGCCATTAAGTGAGGGTTTGACATGGCTTTCTATGTCAGGCACAGATTGCCTATGAAGAGGCAGTATGCCACCGAGTAGAGCTTGCAGTCACCTGCGACTTGCTCAGCCACAGTACTTCCATGTTGGCCTGTACCTATGGTAAATATATAATGAACATGACAGCTCCCAGGGCTGAGCCTTGTGGGACACCATGTGTACCAGGTTGGAGGCTGACATGGCTCCAGCAAGTCTAGCCATGTGTGTTCTGCCCTTGAGCCACTGTGCAATAACCATAGTGACATACGGGTTAATATGTACACTGGTGAGCTTCCCTATAATGCACAAGTGGGGTATTGTATCAAAGGCTTATGCAAGGTCCAGGTAGGCTGTGTAGACCTCCTTCCCCTTGACAGTGGCCTTGGTGACTGTTTCAAAGAAATCAAACAGGTTTGAGAGGCAGGATCTGCCATTAACAAAGCCAAACTGTGTATGGTGACATGTCTGTAGGTTCACATATCTAGATATGTGAGGTTCATGTTGATCCTTGCCATAGCTTTGCAGACAAAGCTAGTCAGACATATGGGGCGAATAGTGTCCAGGATCCGTGAAGGCACCACCTGAATGTAGAGGGACCACTGTTGCTGTATGCCACTCTCTGGCCACATATCGTGTAGTAAGTCTGGGATTGAACAGTGGTGTTATGTCTGGGTGTAGCTCTTCTTGTGGTTCATGTAGGACACAGCCTGGGACACTGTCTGGTCCCATTGATGCAGTGTTTATTGCTTTGGGAAGGGCATCTCTTACCTGAGCATCTGTGATGTCAGGGGGGGCGGCACTCTGCCGCGAGACATATTTGCCCTTTCGGTGTGGTGGGGGGGAGAAGGCAGCAGTGAACCTGTCCACTAGGATGATGGCAATGCCTGTGTGTTTTGTATTTGTGTGACATCTTGGATTACCTCTGAGCATATCTGGGTAGTACCACCCGGGTTCCTAACATAACTACAGACAGCCTTGTGATTATCCTCAGTGGCTTGTGGAATCTTCTCTCAAAGATGGCCTTAGACAATTGTATTGGTGCCTGTAGGTGTCTTCCAATAACCATCAGTGGTGCCTTCACATTTTGGGAGGTTGTTGTATCATGTGGTGGCGTCATCCTTCTATTGTATAGTGTGTTTATGGCTGGTGTCCGGCACCCAGGACATCTGCCTTTGGAGAATTGGGTCATGCTTTCATATGTGGTGTCATGATCCATGCATTCCTGAATGTGTCCATAGAATGCCTTTATACAGGTATCTACAGTCTGGTCCATATTTTCAACAGGCCTGGGGCCTTTGAAGGTTTCCACATCATTTATGAGGGGTGTGAACTTGCTTGACATGAGCTGTTGACAGACGTGCCGCCCCCCAGACAGAGCAAGGTGAGGGTCACATTTAGCTACCTGTCGGGTGATAGAATGTGCCACATAACACAGGCACACAGGTCACTCCACAGCAGGTACAACTATGAGGCAGTCATTGTCCATGCTGGTGCAAACAACCTGAGACGTACCTCCCTGGACCACATGGAAAGAAACACAGAGGAGCTCTTACAGCACCCTCTCAAACTCAGGACTCCCACACAGCCTTCATGCTGACACAGGAGAGTATAGATTTCTCTGCAAACACCATCATACTGGGTGACATCAGATACCCAAACATAGACTGTGAACATTACACAAGCCACAATACCCAAGCTCTAGGGTTCACATAGATCAGACATTCTTCAGCTATGGAACAGGTAACCAACCTTCCCACAAGAGGGGCAGATATACTAGACCTGATCATCACAAACATGAGTACCAAATGCTCACCACTGGGAGTATATCCCTCATTGTTGCAATCAAGCCATATACAAATCACACTGGAGTACTGGATCCCCCACATATGCAAACCTCGAACACATCGATGTGTGTGTGGGAAATGCCCCTATTAGCAGCTGTGACAGTACAGTACAGGATGCAGATCCCCTTTTGAAACACTGATGATGTCAGGACTCTATAACTATATTACCTGTATTAAAGTCCTCCAGTAATTCGCATAGCGCGCTCTGCTAATGCACCTTTCTCCAGTGTCATAACATAGTTAGGTAGGGGTTTGAATCCTGCAAAGGGAATGTATGTGTGTTAGTATGAGTGGGGTTTATGTGTGTGCACTATGCTGGGAGGGATAAGTGCCTTTTGCCAACTGGGAGAACACACTACAGGGTGCACATCCCTCCTCCTACACACAGATGATGTCAGCACCCTCTAAGTACAGCATTAAAAAGAATTTCCACAACTACTGCATATAGCACACTCTGCTAATGTGTCTGTTTCTACTGACATAACACAGTTAGGTATGGGTTTGAATCTTGCAAATGGAAAGTATGTGTTTTACTGTGGGTGGGGTTAGTGTGTGTGTGTGCACAATGATGGGGGTGGGATGTGGCTTTTGCCACATGGGGCTATGCACTGCAGGGTGCTCATTACCCTTAACAAGCAGTGATGTTGACAGCACCCTATACAAACATAACTACAAAAAAGAAGGTGGTGGTACCAATAACACATGTAAGGTAACACTTCTTCAAGTAATGTCCATAAAACGAAGTAGGATAATCAAACAATTCTTTTATTCTATACAAACAACATGACAACAGATAACTGCCAGTACTCAGTATAGTGTTACATGCTACTGTAACATGCACATGTACCAGAATATACCTAGATAGTGTTTTGAAGCCTGTATGTGGCAAGTGTGTGGATGTGGGAAGTGTCTGTGTGTGCATTTCCGTATGGGAAACATGTTTGATGTGGCAATCAGGGCACCACAGTACCTGATGCACATTACATCTTTGAACTGATGAGGTTGCCTGCACCCTGTGAGTACAGGTAGAGAAGAGGAAGTGAGTAGTAAACAACATAGTGCACTTCTCAAATGTGTACCTGTCATGTATCGACAGCTACTCATGTAGGGTAATAAATTATGGGAATGGCAGGTGAGCATGTGCATGTGTGTGGGTAGCAGGGTGTGTATAAATGCATGTGTGACAGAACAGATACATATAGCTGAATCTACATAACAGCACATGATGCGCATTCCCATGGTCAATGTTAGCATGTGATGGTGTGCAGCTGGTGCACTTTGGTAAGTAGTATGGGTGCAGATAACAATTGAGGACATTCATACAGTTACTGCAGCAGGACTGTTGGGATATACACACAATCATACTGGAACACTGAACAGTTACAAACATGTTACTACTTATACACATCTATGTAGTCACCCTGTGCATCAGCAACGTGTATACCTTTTCCTGCACCAATGTTGTAGTATGCAGGAGGTGGCACAGTGTCATCATATGCACAGGGTGTGGGTTAGGTATGCCCAAGCCAGCCACTGGTGACACCAATTGAAATGTGTGTGTATGTGTGTTTGTGAGGGGCAGCAGTACAGGGTGGACCAGTGTTGGTTCAGTGTGTGTGTGTGTGTGTGTATGTGTTTGCCCTAGGTGTTAGGTTTCTGCATGTGTGTAAGCACGCACACAGTCACACATAATGGCTGCCATGTACAGGGTTTTGTGGACAGCCACAGACTGCACCTGTCAGGTCATCCAGATCAGTGTCTGTGGGCACGGACACGGTACCTGTGCCTGGCAGGGGTGCTACGGGCCATATCCGGTACTAACCCAGACTGGGTACTGTCATCAGAAGCAGGGGTGTGCTGACTGGACACAGTTCCCTGTTGGGACTGTCCAGAGCCACGTGCATGTGGTCTCCTGGCGCGTCCTGATGACAGCACAGACCCAGCATTGCTGGGGCTGGTGCTGGCACTTGAGGTGCGTGAGTGGGCCTGTTGTCGTCTGCAGCCACTGCCAGCTGGTGCTGTTGCTGGCATACGGCCACGTCGACGTCGCAAATGCACACCATCGCCCTGGCCCATGGACATCTGGTTGTGGAGCAGCTGTTCTATGCCCCCACAATGTCTGTCAATGACATCTGTGAGGTTACGGATAGCATTCGCAACGTCACGCATGCCGTCTGTCATGGCTGTGTGACATGCTCTCAGCTCCCTCAGACCCTGTCTGGTGTACCTTTCCATACGTGCCTGTGCCTGCATGACAGTTCTGAACATAGTGGAGGTTGACATACCTCCTTAGGCACGTCGGCCAGAGGCAGTACGGCCACGGATGCCCCCACGAGAACCCATGGGCGACTGTCTGTGTGGTACCATTGGAGGACCCTGCTCATGGCTGCCTTGTGGGGATGCATGTACCACAGGTACCACATTACCCTGATCTATGCCCACTGCAGACTGTCCATCACCTAGGGACAATGGTGACAAAGGATGTAATGGCAGGATGACTGTGCGCATTGACGGGGTTGACAGCTGTGTACTGTCAATTGGCTGACCAATGGTGGACCCAGACACACTTTCCTGCACCATTACAGACATTTCATCATCATCAGTACCTGGGGCACATGATTCAGGTTCCCTGCTGCAGGTCACCAGAGCAGCACCAGAACCTATGGGAGGAAAACAGGGAACACAGATTACAGTCCCAACACATATTTGACAGAGATGCACTTCAATACTAATGCACACATTCAGAAATGGACACATGCACTCATGGACACTAACACACATGCACACATGGGCACAGGCACACTCGCACACATGCACACCCCATCAGTACCGTGTTACACTACTCTTAATTTAGTACAACTGGTTATTACAGTTATTATTAACACACTCACCAGCATGTCTACTACAGTGTTACACTACTCTTACTAGTATTATAAATTGTTTTTCAGGTAATGTTAAGAACACTCACCAGCATGTATGGCCTGCCTCGTTGCTAGATGGGAGGGACCTGGAAGTGTGAAGAGAGTAATGTCAGTGGGCACAAGTGTGCCATTTGTTTTGCACATGATACAGTACAGTAGTACACTAGTTCCCTTATACACATCAGCTGCTCATAATGTCTGTATCACACATGCACAATTACATATCATGATGACATATACATACCACATGCACACCTTATGCGTGCATGAAGTAACAGTGTACAGAACAGTCATATGTACATACCAGGAGTTAACTCTAATCTCACCCTTACCTCTCTTCAAACGACAACTCAAACTGTACTTCCAGAACCACTGGCTTTGTTCTTGTTGGACTCCAGGCTAATGTCCCTCTCCCCACCCTCTCTTTACCTTTAACCCCCTCATTGTGCATAGAAACTAGCTTCTACCCTGTTTCTTTCACATTGATGTCCTTCTATGCTCTGACCTACTTCTCCCATCCCTCCCACCTCCTCTTGACTGTCTTCCTTCTTTTCCTCACTTCCCTTCTTGACCCCTGCCTCTTCCCTATTATTTTATCTTTCATACTCCTTCTACTTCTCTACCCTTCTGAGCCCTAAGTATTATCTATATGGCTCTTGTCTTATTGCATAACTGTTATGCTTTAGGTAGAATTGCTTTGAAACCGACAGTACATTGTGTATGACTCTAAAACTGTTTGAGTTCCTTAAATGTATGTTGATTTAATTAACAGGCTGGTGTATATTTCTATTCTGTTGGCTGTCTGTATTAACAACTTGTCTGTCTGCCTTTATTATGTTATGTGTGGAGCTTTTCTCCCCAGGCCTCTACTGAAAGTGGACATATATCCAGCTAGACTATCTTGGTCAACAAATGTAACAGTAATAACAATAAATAAATATGGCATCTTACCTGCACGCTCGGTGTCTTGCTGCTGTGTGGCTCCAACCTCCATCATGATGCATGACTGTTGCTGTTGTTGTTCTGGGGCTGGATCCACAACACTTAGCAGTAGCCCCTCCTGTCTGGTGAGGGGGGGGATGTGTGGCCACCCCCCCACCTGTGGCAACCTGTTGCCTGCGGATATCTGCAGCACGCTGGCGGACATTTCTAATCAAATCACTGCAGTGATGTCTCACCTGCTCATATGTCCTATTATGCATGCCAACATCATTTATCCTGCTAAGTAGGTTTTGCCACAGTGCAGACCTCTCCTGCTGATTCTGGGTGGTGCGTGAGAACAGGATGGCATAGTCACGCACCAGGCTCTGGTGAATCACGTCATCTTCTGCAGCAGAATATGCTGGGTTCCGTTTTGGAGCCATGTTGATCTGGAAAGGTACACAAACAGGTTATCAGCATAGTATCTCAGCAATACATGGTACACATTCTATACAGGGAGTATTAAATTGTTCTTATTACTGCTTGGTTGTAACTTGATTACAGTGTAGCTATCATTCTAAGTCATTTTGACTAAGCACTTGGCCTTCAGGCCAGTTGTTTTACATTAGGAAGGTTTGTGGCAAGCACTGTGGTGGCAGGACACATATCTTTCATCCATTGAAGTTGGGAACTGCTGATTGAGGGCCCAGTGTACAAGTGTATTAGTTCTGGTATAGGCAGTTGGCCTTCAGGCCAGTTATTTAACATTAACAAGGTTTGTGGTCTGCACTCGTGTGTGACAATAGGCTGTACTCTGCCATTCATAGCTGGGGACATCTGGTTTCAGGTTTATAGTGCCTGCATATCTGAGTTGTAACTTACTGACATTGCTACACCTTGTTTGCTGTAGCAAACACTACATCCAGGCCTCCTGGATCTACCTTTGTTTATATGCTTGTTATTTGTTAGCTTGTTATTTCACTGGTATGCTACTTCCACATAATACACAGCTTCTCAACATGTCTGTGACTCACTACTGATATCTGCATTGCTTACTGTACGTACTTCCATGTTACACATGACAGCAAGTGACTGCTTGTCATTGTTGCATTTACTTAATTGTGACACATTGCACTTAGGTTACCTGGCACTTGCTCACTGATGCTTTTATATCAGTCAGCAGTTGTAGGTAATATCAGTACACCCTCACTCCCCACTGGACCTTGTTTTCAATTATTACGGAATTCACAATAGTATTCTAGCATGTCCAGAGGTCAGTTGTCAGTTCCTCCCCAGTCCAGCTGGTGAGTGTGGTACTCCAGTGACAATGTTAGAACAGCTGCATGTACACAGACAACCCCCTCCTCCTAACAACAAATTCAAACTCATGTGAGTGATGCAACCATATACCAAACTGGAGGCTAGGCTCTGTCTACTCAATACCGCCATAACCAGTCAGGTGGCGAGGGAAACCACACTCACTACACTTCCAGTCTCACATAGACCTACCACAACAGCAGAACTAACACATGATCACACATGAACATACTTGTAGGCTCGGACTACAGGTCTGCCTACGCAGCAGAGACCTCCTAAGTAGACACTCAGGCAACCACTACCATGGAAACGTACATGTGCAACGCATATCACACAAAGCCAATGTGCTGAACACTCACAGCCATTAACAGTACACAACACACCTCATACACCTGTACTAGGTGCCTCTATCATCAGGCACACTAACATCACATTCACCAGGCTTAACGAGGTGAGGGTAACGGTGTGCAGCCTGTCGGGCACTATGACCTGCCACATAACACAAACACTCAGGTAACCCCAAGGCAAGTACAGGTATGACTCAGTCAATGTCCATGCTGGTGTAAATGACCTGACACATACCTCCCTGGACTACATGACATGAGACAGTACAGAGCTCTCTGAGCACGTAGCCAAAGACAGTTTGACCCTGACCTTGAGTAGCACCCTACCCTCACCAAGAACAATGCCACAATATCAAGGCACGATGATCCCTTCCATCAATTGACTGACATACTTTTGTCATTCACAGGTGTGCCAATGCCTGCCATCTTGGGGAGGTATGCTTTGCTAGGGCCAGCTTGCACCTGTCACCCCTGTCCTATTGGAATTTGGTGGAGCCTCTTGCTACACCCATAGTGCCTGTATTGGGCAAGGCTCATAAGGCAAACCCACATCCATTTGTATCACAAAGGATGAGGAAGTAAGAGTGATGCTACTCAACACCGGAAGTCTAGACCTCAGGATGCACGCACTCAGAACCCTACTTAGCACTCTGGACATCGATATCTGTGCAGTAACATGAACCTGTTTCAGGTTTCACAGGAGCACACCAGTACTACCAAGTTATAGCTGTTACCATTCTTGTCAGCCCCAACACTTGAACAAGGGAGGGGGAGTATCAGTATTCAATGCAGATTCCCACGCCTCCACATTGGTGGCAAAGTACAACATAGGTGTTAGGCCATTGAGTACAGAAGACGTAGTTGGGGACCTGGGGAAGAAACATGGTAGCTGTCTGTCATTTGTCTACCACATGGCCAACGTGGATTGAAAGACATGTTATATAGCCCAGCTAATCATGAGGGATTCACATGTATGGCAGGGGAGGTCATTGTGCCTCTTTAGTCATCCATCATCAGGCCTATACTTGCGTACAATGCACCTTTTGGGATGTACCTAACCAGACACCTACAGCAACTGGTACAGGACAACAGTACCTCATCAAGGGGATGCAATGGCTCACACAGATGTCATATGCTGCCCAGATAAAGTAAATCCAGCTGGACTCAGTGGAATACTGCCTGTTCAGAGGCAATCTGTGCGTGCCATATACAGCCATGTCCTACCCAGCAGTAATGAACATGCTGCACCTCAGGCAATCAGAGTCCCATACAGCCACATGCTCAGGAGAGCTGGACCTCAGCACTGACATACATGGACATGCTGGAGGGGCATATTCCTAACAGAGAGGCTCCCTTCACTCTGTAATGAGCTCACACTACAGGTTAGGCAGAGTCCCTCATTGACTCTCTTCCATAGGAATCTGGATGAGTGGATGGAGATCACAGTTGTACCCCAGGTATCAATTCTATGTCACTGTTAGACAGAGGCACAGTATACTAACGTTGGACAAGGGCATAGCAGCATAACTTGTAATTGGGTGGCGAAAGACAAACACATTCTACTAGGCTTACCAATGCCCTAGGGCAAATAGCCTAGTATGAACCTATGAACATGTGTGTACTGCTATAGTACTTCTGCCATATGTTGCATGTGTGTGTGTTGTGGGGGATGCACAGGTAATGGCCGGATATTTCTGCACAGGCGACACGTCTGACACATTCTGGGTGTTCATCCCTACATACTGGATGTGTGTTGCCATCCAACCCTGTGATGTGGACACACATTACTCAGCCTGGATATACATATCCGAACAACACCACAAGCACAGTACACTACCTTGCTATGTATGCATGTAATTACACAGTTATTCACTAGTTATGACAGTGATGCTATCCATGCAGCCCATTGGGCCAGTGGAAGCCACAACACACACCGCCAGCACCTTTGCATATGCTTACCACAGACATCCCACATACTGCATGTACTGTGCACACACATCTAACCCAGAACAACTGCACACCCCTTATTAATCCTGTCCAGTGGACTACAGATACAGGCATATTGTATAACAATAGTAGGAGGCTACTGCAGCACAGGGCAGATTCACATGACGGCAAGGCATCTGTGGTCAGCAGTGTTAAGATGCTTCACATTCACCAAATGCACAGATATTGGCAACATTGTTGCAGACAGTTTAGGTGCAGGTACCCCCCCCCATTCTCCTACACATGTGGTATTAGTTATCCCAGATGACTGTAACCTCCCTATCCTCTCACATGTCCAGGTGAGAGCCACCCTCATCATTGCAGAACACATAGCATCACTGTTACGAAATGGTATCCCTGGATGTGTGCTACATTCACCCCTGGAGGACATAGCACCACATGACAGACTGATATTAATCCCTGGCCATACTACGGGATATGTACCTGAACAGTGCCATACATACACAGTGGTCCCACACCAATGAGGAATAGCCTCTACTGACCCTGGTAACTACTGCATCATATGCACAACTGGCCTTGTGTTCTCAGCTATAGAAGTTTTAAGTATGGGCAACATGTACAGCAATATTACATATGTATATATTTCAGGACTATGTACACACAACCTATCTCATGGACATACCTATAGATAGTGAACTATGATACATTTGGAGGTGTCACAGTAAACACAGTATTAACCTGTTACTTTGCATTACCTTTGTTTGTGGCAGCTGTTGCTGTATCAGTGATGCTGCTTGCAGTTTTCTGCTGCTGCTGGTTTTGCTGCTGTCAGTCTGTTTATTTCCGTATTTCTGTTTCTCTCTCTCTCTCTCTTTCTCAGGTTTGTGCAATGATTGTATTGCATATGTGGAGTGTGGGTACTGAATGCTTTTGTAGGTATCTGCATAGGCCCATGTGATGGCCTCTGCACCAATTGTAAGGCAGCATTGGCTAATTGCATACAGCCAGTTGTGTACTGATTGCATGTCTCACTGTGATTTCAGGACAGTGCTATAAAAAGGTATGTGAGATAGGCATTGCCCTTTCAGATTGTAAGGGCGTGGACCATGCTGGTATGCTGTTGGAAAATGTTCTGTGAGTGTGAAGGTTAGTACATCTCTCATGCTTCATGCTGTGTTGTGAATTCAGGTTGCTGCATTTCTCCCACCTGTTCCCTGTAGTGAGTGTGTATGCATACTGACACCCACAACTATATTTATTATGTATTGCTATATATACATATGTGTACATATACATACTGTCATATATGTACATTAGCTGACAATATTGGGTACAAGCTAACAATTTTCAGGGCTGTTTCTGTTAACACACACTAGTATGGGAATCCAGTAATTGGGACAGTGAAGGTCTGTCTGACATGCTTAGGGTAATACACATACTATATTGCCTTTATCTTCATTCCTACTATTACATGTTCCACTTATTTAGCACTATATTCCTGTATGAGAGTCATGTCTTGCTGGTAGGTCGTACAGACTAGTGTTACAATGGTCTTGTGGTAGGGCCTACTAGTATGCTTGTATTTTGCTTTCAAATTGAGTACAGGGTCTATCAATCAAAGTGCTGGAGGCACCTTCCAGCAGTTAAGGGGTTAGTAGGTCTCACAGGAGTCAGGCTGTGTTGCAGATTCTGGATGCTGCATTTATCTTCACTGTCTCCTGTAGTGAGTGTGTATGGATACTGACACCTACAACTATATTTCATATGTATTACTATATATTTATATATATGTAAGTGTACATTTACATACCTTCTTATGTGTACATTACCTTACATTATTATGTACAAGCGAACAATTAGTAGGGCTGTTTCTGATAACACTGAACTAGTGTGGGAATCCAGTACTTTGGCCATTAAAACTCTACCTGAAATGCATTGGGTAGTACATCTCCTATATTGCCTTTATATTGATTCCTACTATTACAAGTTATATTTATTTTAGCACAATGATCTCATGTGGTAGTCATGGCTTAGTGGTAGGTCATACAGACTAATCTTACCAAGGTCCTGGGTTTGAGACTGGCAGTGGGAATTTATTTTTCTTTCCAAACCTTCCAGATGAGTACAGGACCTGTCAATCAAAGTGCTAAAGCCACCTTTAAGCAGTTAAAAGGGTTAGTGGGTCTCAGAGGGGTCAGGCTGTGTTGCAGATTCTGGCTGCTGCGTTTATCTTCACTGTCTCCTGTAGTGAGTGTGTATGGATACTGACACCTACGACTATATTTCTATGTATTACTATATATTTATATATATGTATGTGTACATTCACATATCTTCTTATGTGTACATTGCCTTACATTATTATGTACAAGTGAACAATTAGTAGGGCTGTTTCTGTTAACACTGAACTAGTGTGGGAATCCAGTAATTCGGACATTAAAACTGTACCTGAGATGTATTGGGTAGTACACCTCCTATATTGCCTTTATATTGATTCCTACTATTACATGTTATATTTATTTTAGCACTATGTTCTTGTATAGCAGTCATGGCTTAGTGGTAGGTCATACAGACTAATGTTACCAAGGTCCTGGGTTCGAGACTGGCAGTGGGAATTTATTTTTCTTTCCAGACTTTCAAAATGAGTGCAGGACCTGTCAATCAAAGTGCCATAAAGGCACTTTTAAGCACTTAAAAGCAGGTCTGCGCTTGTTTGCGTGGAGGTAACGCATGCGCACTGGCAGTTAGCTTGTGGGAGCGGCGCGCAAACGGTGTGCGCTGGGATAAACCTTAATTGGCTAGTGACACACATGCTGAGCTAAGCACAGCTAGTTGCAAACAGTTTCAGCCTGTTAAACCGGTGCTTAGCAACGGGCATACCGATTGCAGCTTTTTAAACACTATGCAGCTACGGGCACTGTGTCTCACAGCAGCTTAGCTATCGGTACATTTCTAATTATTTTTATTATTGTGTTACTTCAATATGTATGCTCCATTTCATTCCATTTTGCAAAAGGGTATACTTTTACATTTGGACAATACAGTCAGGGGCTTTTTTAGTGCTTATTTACAAAAAAAAAAGGTTGTTGTGTGGGCTGGAACTCTGCCTGCCTACTCTTAAGCCGGCAACTCTACCGCTAAGCTATTTCTTCTTGGCTTACTTTGCATATGTAGTTCTCATATCCTTTTCCACTGATTGCTAACTGCAGTTGCACTAGTAGCACACCCGCGCACATGAGCGCACACAGTAGCACACATTTACGGGGGTTAAAAAAAATAAAACAGTTTTTATTTTCATTTTATAGCCTCTGTTCACTTTGTACACTGATGGTCTGTGGGGGAATGTGTTGTGTTGTGTGTTTGTTTACATTTCCATGGCTTCTCTCGTGGCTGTTTACTTTCAGCCATTATACACTTACGGGGGCGTGTCCGCATGCAGGGCTTAGCCTACGGACACGCCCCCTACTCTCTTACACGGACCGTGTAAGAGTTACAGTGTGATTCAGCATGCCTCATGCACCTCATGCATATGCATGACATGCTGACATCACACCGTTTAACTGCAGCCTCCGTGTAAGAGTTATAACTCTTACACGGAGGCTTCCTGAATCTGGCCCATTATCTTTCTAGATGTTCTCATAGTGAAATCTAGATTTCTTTTTCCGATGAAAATAATCATTTATATTCTGTGTCTGAGCCACACTTTCATTATTATTTGAAAATGCATACACACGAAGGTGCCTTTTAAGCACCGTGTTGAAGCACTGACATATACCAAATTTTACGGGGGCCTGCATTTTATGTGACAAGCACAGACTAATAATGTTAACAGTTCTGAATCATTTTACCACCCTCCTAAACATACGGTACACTCATTTCGTCAAACAATTTAATGAATGTGAAACAAGCAAGATATTAATTTCTTTATATTATAGATCCAAAAAGATAATGTGTGTCCCATATACAAAAATGATCTTAAGTGTTTCAAAAAATAAATTACTTCTGTTCATGATGATAAACCTCATACTGCAAGCATGGGGTTTCCTAGAGATGAAACTAGCTTACAAGGACCCTGTGTGGTTCAGAAGGACAAGGACAGTTCATACTAACTTACAAGGACCCTGTGTGGTTCAGAAGGACAAGGACAGTTCATACTAACTTACAAGGACCCTGGTTCAGAAGGACAAGGACAGTTCATCTTCAGAAGAGTTATGCTACTCTGCAATGCATTGGTGATTTGCACAGCATGTATGTAACACAGGCAGACCACATGAAAAAGCACTGAAACACAGTATAGGAAAAATAAGGACAGTGTACTAAGCCCTACGGCCTGTACTGCGCTGCACTGTGGAGATGAGCTGTACTAACTGGACTTCCAACATGCTACGGCTATTTTCAAAAGAGTTACTCTCAGTGTAAGTTACTTACTTTGGTTTAAGACCTATCTATAAATAGGCTTACTTGGGGGGGGGGGAATAGATTCCAAAACACCTGGTCTCAGTGTAAGTGGTCACTTACACTGATAGTAAGACTTTTGGAATCGTGCCCTTTACAGCTACTCGTGCAAGGTACCCAAGACAGGCTGATCGCATTCTTATGCTCATAGTCTCATTCCCCTCACAAGCCAACAAATGAATGTGCAAAAGAGTGCTGCTGCAAGAATATGAAATGCAGTGGCATGCACTGATAATCCCAAGAAGGCTCACGCACCTTGACAGGGAATCTACATATGTAGGTGTAGGAGTTATCCCAGCCTGATTTAGCCAGTACTGCTATTCATTGTGTCAGAATTGTGACAACAGCTCCAGTTTTAATCTGCACAATAATAAGCTAATAGGGCACAGAACTCTAAAATGGTTAATTAATCATACACAGACCCATACATCTATACTTCAAACAGCCTAGAGTTGCATGTTCATAGGTTCATAGGTAGATAGCAGGCTTTTTAAGCCTAGCCAGAATGTGTCGGCTTTCACCACCCCATTGATTAATTAACTGAGCATCTGTCAAGCAGAGCCAATGAAGTGATCCCAGGGGTGTATTTTCTGTTACCCATCCACTCATCAAGGCTTCTCTTGAAGAGTGTTAGTGAGGGGCTCTGCCTAATGTAGTTAGGAATTTTGTTCCAAAGCATGGAAGTCTCTGTGACAGGAATCTATCCCTCCAGCATGTTCTATTTATTGTTGTGGTGAGGTTTAGCTCACAAGAGCGCGTGGCTCGCAGTGACTTGGATTTCTTTAGGTGGAGCATGTCCATCAATTCTGAGTTGGACATGGCTTTGTAAGTCAGACAGAGATCACCTCTGAGTAAGCGATATGCCACTGAGTACAGCCAGAGTTTTTTCAGTCAGACTGCATAGGACATAAGTTTGAGGCCATCAATCCTCTTGGTGAGGTGCTTTTGTGGTCTTTCCAGCTGTTGGAAGTGTCTTGTGAAGTACATCCCGAATAGTGCATTGTACTCTATGATGGGTCTGATGAGTGACGAGTTGAGGGGCACTATAACCCCTTTATTTCTAGATGTGAACCCCTTAGAAATTAGATGGGCCACATAGAAGGACTTCCTAACTACTTTGGCAATATGATTGTCAAAGGAGAGATTACTATCTACCTGGGTCCCCAGATCTCTTATTACCTCTTCTGTATTAAGGGGGCTGCCACCTATGTGGTAATTCATGGGGGGGTTTGTTTTTCCCAAATGGGATGACTATGCATTTTTTTGGCATTTAGCTTGAGACCATGACTTTGACACCAGGTGTCTGTCTCAGTAAGGCCTTTTTGAAGGATGTCCATGTCAGCCGGAGAGTCAATTATGGCTCCCAGTTTGCAGTCATCGGCGAATTTGGTTAGCCATAGTCCTCCTGTGTTTGCCTGTACTTCTGAGAAATATATGCCGAACAGTAGGGGTCCCAGAACAGAGCCTTGCAGGACACCACTTGTGACTGGTTTAGAGTCGGACCTGGAGCCGGCTAGTCAGGCTTATGGGGCGATAGTTACCAGGGTCATTTGTGGCCCCTCCTTTGTGGAGCGGAAATAACCATTGCTGTGTGCCATTCTATGGGCATGTAGCCTGTGGAGAGGCTGAGGTTGAACAGCGTGTTTAGGTGGGGGGTTAGTTTGTTCTGTAGTTCATGCAAGAAGCAGCCTGGTACACCATCTGGCCCCATTGATGCTGTGTTTTTGGCTTTAGAAAGGGCTGTTTTCACCTGTGCTTCTGTGATTTCTGGGACACTACCCTTTTCTGGTATTGTTGTGGGCCCTTTGTCATCTGAAGTATCCCAAAAACGCTGCATATGCCATCACAGGTTGTACTCCAGTCCCTGCCTGAAACATGTTTATATTCCTATTCATTATGGCGTTCTTGCCTTGATGTTGCCTTAGTATTTTTTGCTATAGAAACTACAGTGTGCAAAATCAGCTATATTCACTTGTAACATTGTAACATTAGAGTAGTGCCCTCTTAAGCTTCCCTGCCCCTTACCAGGCAGTATATGCAAGACTGTTCTTCTCTTCGCTTAAACTAATTTGTAAATGCAAGTTAATTAAAAAATCTGTTCACATGGCCTTATCCTGAATTCCTGCTTCTGCTGTAGTATTAAAAATATGTTTCTGCACTTTGTAAAATCCTTATAATTTCACTACAACATTGATTTAGTACAACTGCCAGTGCATCCTCTCAACTAAAGCATGGTGAATCACTTATTTCCATAAATAGGGTGCAATATGCAGTCCCCTCAGTTGCTGGATTCTGTTTATGAAATGCATGTCTGTTGGATCTCTGAAAGAGATGGTATTTGTACTACCCCCCTGGAACATACCACATATGCCATCTATGAATCCTCACACTCAGACTGTGTTGGATTATAAGAGGGATGAAATGGGTGGCTGTGTTGGGCCCACAGATTTATAGTTATATGTGAGCATGCATGGGTAGTAACGTTAAGGCAATTTAAACTAAGGCAGCTATGGTAATGTGCTTACAGGAATCTGCTCTCATCAAGCCTTAAAATCATTGTACATAACCAAGGCTTCATTACTGACTAGTCATGTGTTTACACTAGTGCTGTTGTTTAATTATGATTTTCAAAGTAACTGGCTGTCATGACTCCAAATATCTTATGAATCATTTTCTCCTGAACCTCTATGGTCCACTTTGTGAATTCTGTTTAATTTAACACACTAAAAGTTTATAATTAAAAATTTGCCTGAGTGAAAGCAAGTTATCAGTTTCTCAATGGCTTTTTTTCACTGTTCATAGTCTTATAAATATGTAGACGGAGGATGAAAATACAATTATACAGTTCTTGTCTCGCAATCAGCAACAAAAACAGTTTTCACACTGATATTGCTCTTTTAAGCCTGTTAAGTCCAACATATCAGTTCCATAGTTACTCATTTTATCATGGCAAATCATAAAATGCCTTTTCTTTGCATTTTTTCCCTGGGTTTCATATGCTGTCTAATAAAACCAATTTAGCTATGAAGGAGCTTTACATGCATTAAGTGAAAATTCATCTCATCTTGCATCACAAATCATGACGTTATTTTAATCCTCTTATGTGTAGAAGTGTGTTTATCAAAGTATTGTAATCTGCGTGGCCTGGGTATTTTAACATCTAATATACCTTATCATTCCCAGCCAGAATGGATTAGATCAGACACGATGCACACATAAGTGCCAATGGAGTCAATTTCACGTAGCAAGATATGTTTGCAGTTTATATTGAAAAACTAGGAATCACAGAAACAGAAGTGACTGCAGCATTTTGAAAACTGAACTGAAGAATAATAACATGCCGAGATAACAAGCAATGGAAAATATTAAGTTGTGTGCAGTATACACAAAATGGCCATATTCTAAAATATGTTTTTCAGTGTAACCACTAGCTGTGCTGGGATAGTTTAGTTATATGTTTTTGTTTTTTTTGACTGGTGACTAATGAGAGAAGTATTCTGTCTGATAATCTTAATGACTGTTGATTTACTACATAAAAACTCCTGATATTTTCCCAAGAAATGAAAAATATACACTTGTTCTCTGGTCATCAGCCTTCTGTAAATATAAATTCATCATCCTTGAGTCACTAGCACAAGTTATGTACTCTTCTTTTAAGACAACAATCTGGCCACTTCAAACTTTGCATAGCAGTTCATGAACAACAATGGATAATCTAGCTGGAACAGTTTGGTGTAATATGATGCTTTGTGTGTTTGGTCCATTTATTCTAAATCGGTAATTCTATTCTATACTCTCAGTGATGTACTTTTGTAGCTAACTAGGTCCAGGAAGGTTCTGTTAAAAAAAACTATAAAAGTGTGAAGTGTTTTACTGACTTGAAAGACGGTTAAACAGTTAGTGCTGTCAAACAGAATGCAGTACATCTCTTGGCTTCTTGGCTTAAGAATTCGGGACAAATTCAAAAATAATTGGGGGTGGCAAAGGATCAAAATCATGTATGACATATGTACTGCACAAAAATATGAGAGGTTGTATGCTACAGGCACCTAAGCCTCAGTTCTCACACCAAAAACTATCTAGGACCAGTGAATTACAACTGGCAATTCCTATGGAACCTCTCAGCAGTAACAAGCTTTCTGGAGATTCTGCTTTAGCGTGGTACTCAAATGGACTGTACAGTGTATTGCTGATTTTATGTTACTCCCTGGGCTGAACCTGTAAATGGTCCATTGGGATCTGCATTCTACCCTGGTTAACAAATAAATTAATGAATAAAGGAATAAGTAAATTAGCCACTTAATCCAAGACAAGCCTTTAGCATTGTCAGAGAAATATATAACTTTACTTAGTACTTGTATGGAAGGTAGTCAAGACTGGTAGTCATAACTTGCTACTAAACATTCTTAGCTGAAAATGTAGGGGGGATCCATGTTAAATGTAAACAGGATGCAACACTGGCCCTGGTTCCTAGAAGGGTACCTGCATGAAGACGACTATAACAAAATAAAGCAGCATGCTAATACTAGTGAGCTGTGATGAACACCTCATTAAAGTCTCAAAGAGCTAACAACCATGGATTTAGCAGGCACGTGTTATGTGCCTATACGGCTACACATAGCTCTTGTACAAAGACCGAAATTACCTGACACTCACAAGTGAATGAAACATCATGCAGCAATGACTCAGTACTCTCACAAGTAAATGAAAAATGAACCACAAATAAACTAATAGTCTTACAAGTGAACAAAACACAAACCACAAATGACATGATCATCTCACAAGTGAATAAAAAGCAAACATAGAAAGACCGGGCAATCTCACAAAATGTTGTACATTTATGTTGGAGGGGTAATTATCCAAAGCACACTGAGTTTGGTTCAAAAGAAGGATAACTATTTGTGTTTCACAGAATCTTACTGAAATAAGCAAACTCTGAATACATAAATTATGGCACAACAGTAGAGCCATTGATATAGGCCATTCAGTGTACTAGACCACAGCAATTCCATATTTGCTTTCAGAAGATATTGAAAAGATACACCAAGAATGAAAATTCAAATATGCACATTGCACAAATGATGTTTCTCAAAAAAGGGGTAAAGCACAAATCTGAGAAGATTTTGTCTATTAAGATGCTAGAAGAAGTGTTATCTGTAAGGCTGTGGAAAATACTCTTCATGCTTGTATCAGATTCAGGTAATAACATATGTATGTATAGTGTGTGTAA
Organism: Protopterus annectens; assembly: GCF_019279795.1. Taxonomy (NCBI): domain Eukaryota; kingdom Metazoa; phylum Chordata; order Ceratodontiformes; family Protopteridae; genus Protopterus; species Protopterus annectens. The sequence continues at coordinate 362,469,267 of NC_056742.1, forward strand.
ATGCAATAGTTTAGTTGCATATAATTACTGGGCCTAAAACTCTGCTCTGTAGTTATTCAGTGTGCCTCCTTATTTAGGTGAGGATGGTGCAGACATATATATATATATATATATATATATATATATATATATATATATATATATATATATTATATATATATATATATATGACTATTTGATATGTTTTCATGGCATGGGTGATTGAGCAGGTGGAGTGGTGAATTTTGCTGTGATGCATTATATTACACTGTGTACAGTGGCTGAGCACTTTTTGGGATTTCTTCCATTTTTTTCACTGTAGTGTAACTGTGAAGTTGGTATATACAATTTCCGAGGGCTGAAGGGGGCTTGCCTCCTGCAAAACAGTTTTTTTCAGCTCATTGTTTGTGGCATGTAATTTGCAATGAATAGTGAGTCAAAAAATTTGATCATAGAAATCATATAGGTAAACCTATTTTTTTTGTAAGTTTAAGGGTGGTGTTTATTTATTGGAGAAGTAAAACAGGATCACAGAACTGTAATCCACTGTCCTTGACATTATTGGCACCAGTGGTGTAGATCAGAAGGTCATACCCCCTACTGACCCTCACAAGATCCGCAACCAGCAAATAATTTTGTCTCCATCATTTATCGGTGCGTAAATATAGCTTTCCACACAATTCTGGTAACTATATCTTACAAACAAGAAGAGATAACTTGGGGGGATGAGAAAATGTGGTGTGGCACCTGTATCAGATGTCATATAAACATAGGCTGACAGAACTTTACATAGTGCTGAGGAAAAAACAGAAAAAGAAAACAAGAATTATAATATTGTTTGTTTTCTTTTTCTGTTTTTTCCTCAGCACTATGTAAAGTTCTGTCAGCCTATGTTTATATGACATCTGATACAGGTGCCACACCACATTTTCTAGGGTGTGGTTTGAAATGGCTGCATGCCTACTACTCATTGTACTAGAGAGTGAAAAATCCTAGCAAGGAATCTTTTCTTTTAGGAAATAGAAGTCTTTTAGTGAGGAAAAAACATATTACTTACAGTGATAGGAAGGCAAAGGTCAGAATGAAATTGTGAGAATCTGGAAAAGCATGGACAGATTAGAAAAAAAGAGAAAATGACACAAAATCATGAGTTCAAAGCCTGAAAAGTAAATTAGAAAGGCTGGTACAGAGCTGTCCATCAGCCATGACAACTGAATTTGTAAGAATAAATTAATGAAATGGATTGAGCTAAACAGCCAGAACATTAGACTTATTAGAAAACAATACTACTGACATAAATCATATCTGCGGTATAAACTGAAATTTTAAGTAAATTTGATCATTCTTTTACATGAAAAAGTATGAATACTAAATGGAGAAACAGTGAGGAAAGGCCAACTTAACACGTGGTGAGTTGTATTGAACAAATGAGACCATGTCCGGCAGTTTTACATAGGACTAAGATTATGAGTTGGTAACAAGCTAGTTCCCGAGGTACAGGATTTGATTCCCCCAGCTTTCAATTAGCTACTATGTGATCTTGAGCAGATGATTTAACCAGCCAGTCCTTGGGGGCAACTGTGAATTTGGGCTAAGCTCCTCAGTGTCCCTAGGACTGCAAACCTAGTAACGACTTATAAATCTATGTATATTAAAATTGAGGAATGTGTTTATTTTTTTACTTTTATAGTTTTTCCCAAACAGATCACTTTCAAGCTACTATTTAATGTATCTTTAGTTATCTTTAATGCGTGATGCATTAAAATCTATGAATAATTTTGCAGCTACTTTAGTCAATCACTTTATTTGTGGCATACAAGGTTGCCCCACTACTGTCAGAATATGGGTTATATTAAAATAGCTCCTACTTAATCAGTGAAGAAAATACATTAATAGCACAGTGTTTCAGAAAAAAAGCTATGTTAATTTGTTACAATAGTGCTAAAGTAGTGCAAAGTTGGCATAATGGGTAATGTGTTCACCTTACAGACACAAAGCGCAGGATTTGATTCTCACACAGGGCGATTGGCTAGGCTTAAAATAGCCCAGAAGGGCAGTTAGCCTAGAACAAATCTATGGCTATGCTTATTTACAACTGAATAACACATCAATCTTGATTTCATATACTTTCAATTATATGTTGAAAATCATTTTTGTTCAAAATACCATTTGCCTTTTCAGTGGTAATTTCTTACATTTATACCCTCTTTGTCCTATTTATGGCCTTGAAGGAGCAAGAATGTCTATAAGCAAGCAATGAGCAGAAGGTAAAGAACCAGTCCTAAATGTGATATCACTCCATTGCAGAACTTGCTTGGTTTTAGACTTATCCTATCAAAACAAAGGGTTGTTTCAGATTGATCTTTCCATGTTTATAAACAATTGCTTAATCGCATATTTGCTTTCCATTCACTTTTTCGTGGGTGTTCTCTAAATGTGCTATGTCCAAAATTAAGGACTTTTTCTTAATGTATTTCAGTTTCTTGCAGTCTTCACTGAGAAAATATTCTCTTCCAAACTAACTGTAGGATGATTTAATTAGAATTTCTTCCCATACAAGTATCAAAAAAAAGATGCAATTAACATTTGGCCAGTTTAAAGAAACTCTTCATGTTTCTGTCTCTGTGTTCAACTCTTATTTATAATTAGTTATGCCAACTAAACCAAATTTGCAGGTCATCCTTTCTTTCTGCCTCAGACAATCCTTTATTAGTAGTCACGGACTTATCCTAATAGCCCTTCTGTACATAACTGTTGACAGTTCATTATAGCACATTTTCTTTTTAATCTTTAATGCTGAGTTTTTTCATGTGCATGCCTTTATAACTAACTGTCAAGTAATGTGCTCCTATTGGCAAAATGTTCAGAGGCTTGAGATTAAAGAAATAAAAAAGCCATCATCAAAATATAAAGGTTATTTACTTTCCAGGAGTATACAATCGCTTGCTTCGTGATCTAAGTCTGGCCAAAAAAAAAAATCATTCACTGTTATTTCTCAAGAGAAATTATACATGGTCCACACCCACCCTCGTAGGTTTATAGGTCAATATGAAGCCGTTGATCTGGTGGACTATTTGTAGCTTGGCTACAAGAAACAACATAAACAACATGTAAATGAAACATTATTTGCATTCCTATCAGAAATACATTGTTGTAAAAATACAAATACTAAGACTTGACTTTTATATCATTTTTAAATCATACTTCATAAACATTTGGAGAAGACACATAATATCTGTATTTTAAATTTGTATAGTTCAGCCTTAGAAAATGGTGTAATATCACCAAGTATAATTTTTTACAAGTTTGTTTTCAGATTTAGACAATGAGCTGATTCTGCTGTATTTTAAAAATCTTCAGTTGTAGTGCAAACAATACTTAATATTCATTTTGTTCATTATTGATGTGCACAGCATAATTACTAATAATGATGTGGCAAACCTAAACGTTATAAATACTCAGATACAAAGCTGTCAGAATGCGTGTCAAAAAGAAGAGCTTTTATTTAATCAGTGACTGTGAGGGAGGTTTACCAAAGAGTAATATGATTGACTTCAATCTACCCAGAATGCAAAAGTATATCAAGATGTCTGTGCCATTAAACTGAGATGGAAGGTAGTGGGGAGCAGCCTGAAAGGATGACAAAAAAAGGGCAAGAGCATATATCCCAAAAGACAAAGAAGGATAGCATCATGCACGAAGGTACAGGAATCTTTGTGAAAGGCAAAGACATGAGTGGGTAGAAGTATGAAATGGATTGTGGTGCACTAAAGTCAGACATAAAAAGGTAAGGGATAGATAAGACTTGTTGGAAGGGGTATAAGGTTATGTTGAGTAATGCAAGGAGTTTCGGTAAGCAAATTATGGATCTTTGTACATTTAAACAAGATGAGGAAATAATCTTAGTAGATGTGACAGAAACCTTGGCAAATTATGAGAGAGGCTAGAATATGGAGATGCAGGATATCACCTGTTATGGAAGAAAAAAAAAGACCAAGAACAGGAGAGGGGGTAGCAGATAAGATAGAACACAAACTATTACATAAAGAAGAACAAAGAAGAGGAGAGGAACTGGGAAGACAAACACTGAAGACCATTAAAAGTCACAGCCTTCATGTTATACTGGAGGAAATTATGAGAGGTGGTGGTTAGATACAATACTGGCCATAAGCTATAGAAACATAGGATATTGACCAGGTAAATAACTGGAAAATATCTTCGGCCAAGAAATAATGTATACTGATAGATGTCCTTAATGTCTCAGAAGGCATGTGCATTCTTTTATCCAAACAAGGCAAGGATAATGAAATGGTGAAGTTACCAGGCCAAGCATGATGCAGCTAGTACAGGAAGATGCACAGTAAGGATAAAAGACACATGATTAAAAGAACTTGGCCAGCATGAAAAATGATGGTCTAGCACTAGCAAAGAGGACAACAGGCAAACAACCAAAGCATGGGATTACAGAATGACAGACTTCATTAAGTTTGAGGAACTTCCTGAAACCAAAGTAGAAAACTGAACATAAATACAACCTGTGGCTATAAACAGAGAATATAAACAGGTAAGAAAAAGGAGCTTATAAAATAAATGCTAAAGCAGGGAGGAAAACCAAGACAACGTGGGTTAAAAGGGAAATTAAGGAATCGTTCCAGCAAAGGAAAGTGCATTTCATGAGTTAAAGAACAGAGGAGAAGGAAGGAGACTGGATTATTAGGATGCTAAATATAAGGGCCACAAAGGTATCAGGAAAAAATAGCAAATCAAGAAAATATCTTGGAGAAGGAATAAAGAGGAGGGAAGGGATGTTGAGAAAAAAAGTCAAAAAGAGTTGCAAAGTTAGGTCAAGGAAAAGCAGCAGTAAGGTTAGGATGGGGAAAACAGAAATCCACAAAAAAATCGTCAATTGCATCTTCAAAAAATAAAGAAAGAGTGGTGGACATTTGAGAGACACTCACTTATCAAATGAACTTGTACAAAGGAAATGAAAGAGATTATATGTAGTAAAAGGTATAGAGTTGTAATAGATTCCCTCTGTGACCCTAAAGGCTCTGGTAGATGTATTCATAGCGCGAGTGACAAAACTCTTCAACTGTTCACTCAGCAGAAGCACATTCCAGTACTGTGGTGAGACCAATGGATTAACACTCCACAAGGGCAAAAGTACAATTGATCCAGAAAGCTACACACCCAGAAGCAAACTTTAGTAGCACAGAAAACTATGCAGGAGATACTAAATGAAAAACTATATGGTTTACTAGAGGATGAAGTGCAAAATAAATACTGTCATGGATTAGTTTCACATGTGATAACCAGGTAAGTATATCGGTCCAAAGACCCTTTCAGGTGTGACCTGAGCCACAAGGCAGTATTTTCATCAAAAGATACATAATGTAAAATTAAACAGCATAAAAATTTTGCTAAACCATGTACAGCTTGTCATTAAGGAATCGACAGGTAAAATATACATGCATATGGATACATCATAAATATGCAATTGAAGCCGTACATAGAATACAATAAACTTAGCAAGGAGAGTTAAGGTGCATATACTAGACTAATAGAAAAAAAGGAAAAAAAAACTCATAAGTTGAGAAAAGATTTGTTGCTAAACAGAGATATAAATTATGTAGAGGAAATGCTAAAAGGGGCATAGAAAGTTAAGAGCCACAGCTCGTAGTTAAAGGGAATTAAACCGCAGTAAAAAGCAGAGGTGGTAGGGCGAAAGGGGAGATACTGCAACACTATGTACATTATGTACAATGATTAAGGCATACACTCACACTATAGAATAAGAAACAGAACTGAGCTGTGGGAGAAGCAGGATGCATGGTCATAGACTTAACTATGCTTATTGAAAGAGTGGCACAGAATTCTTTCATGCAGGTGTTTGTGTAGTGCTTTGAAGACTTCATGAATAGTGGATACATTTCTGATATTTGAGGTGCTTGAGCTAGAATGCTGGGACCAGTTTAGTGAATGATTTTTCAGCTGTAGAAAGAAACTATGGTGGGATAATCAGTTGATTTGAAGCTGTAACTAGGGAAGGGCAAAAGTGGCTTCCCCAGGTGCAAGCTGTTAGGAAGTGTGATTGGTAGGTAGTGATGGTATTGGAGTGCAGAACTTGAATTCATTTCTGATCCCAGGAAAACATAATATAGCATATCTATCTTTCTTTACTAGCAAATTTGGAAATTCTGTATGATTTCTTGAGTTGAGCAAGTACCTTCTGTGACTGAAGTATGACATAAGAGGGACATGACCAAGGTATTTTTGTCAGATCACTGTGGGCAGCGCCTACAATTCTGCATCTTGTCAGAGTATATGGCAGGGTTTTGCCAGTCTCTCTGTGGTTTCAAATAAAATTGCAGTAAATTTAGTATTTATTCTTAGCCTGTTATCAAGGATCCAATTCTACAGTAGCTCAAAATCATTTTGCGTGAAGGAATTAATATAGAGAGGACAAGTGCTTATTAGGATTCCACAAAAGTAATTCCTTGGTCCTTTTCTTCATTAATTTTGATCCAGTTTTCACAAGAGGCACTGAGAAAATGATGAACCCATTTGAAGAGGACACTAAGGTAGAAGAAATAGTAGTAGAGGAGTGAGCAAAGTTTCAAAGGGATGTAGAGAAAAATACTGCAAGGAACCACCACGATGTAAAATCCACAGTTTAATTGGAAGAACAAGCGCTTTCACACACCATCCCGGTGTGCTTCATCAGGTTACAATTAAACAATTTAAAATCAGTATTTATATACAAAAACTTCATCAATCATTCCATTAAGGTCCCAATTAATATATATAAATTTAAACATTTAAAAGGGAAATGACATTTCGTGCCATAGAAAATTATCTCCTACACAGAGAGAAACAATGAAGTAAAACAAGCAGTATATTTCAATAACACTGCTTAACTTCCCCTAATATGCCTATCGGCTTAATAATAATTATAACTCTGATGGGTTCAGTTCTGAGCCCTCGGAATGGAGTCGGCCTTTTTTCCAAGTTCACACCAGCCATAAAACTCTCGAGCTAAGCTTCTACCCAGAATGCCCTTCATCCCATTACCTCAGATCGAGTTTGCTAGAGATAGAGAAGCAAAGCAGAGGCCACTTCTGCACAAATACCCTTGGACACCACTTGGACCCAAAGCATCCTCTAGGAGCCTTTGGAGGGGGAAGGAGGGTGGGAAGGAAAGAAGATGAACAACACAGATGGAACGCTATGGTAAGACATAACTTCTTTATCTGATGTTGTTAATCTTCTTTCCATTCATCACTGATGGGACAGAATCCCAAGCTACCTTGAGGTCCATGGGCGGCCCTTATGGAGGAAGATTCCGGAGTACCACTGAGCCAAAGACAGCTCTCCCTCTGGAGACAGAGTCCAATTTGTAATGATTGATAAAGGTATGAGGCTTTGCCCAAGTGGCTGCTGTGCAAATGTCATCCATGGAAGCCCTGGAATGGAAAGATACAGATGTTGCCATAGATCTAGTGGGGTGAGCATTAACTTTTGGCATAGGTTCTTTACTGAGGGAATCGATGAAACATATCCAGTCCCTTAGCCATTTTGATAATGTAACCTTGGAAACAGGATTTCCCATTCTAGGTCCAGAAAAGGAGATGAAAAGCTGATCAGACTTATGGATACATTTGGTCCTGTCTAGGTAAAATCTCAGTTGCCTATGTACATCAGACGAGTGTAGGCAAAAGACTCCTTTATTGCAAAAATTCGGAAAGAACACTGGTAGGTTAATGGTCTGGTTAATGGAAAATTCAGAAACAACTTTGGAAAGGAACAACTTTGGTTCGAAGAAATACTCTGTCTTTATGGAAGACCAGATAGGGCCTCTTGATACACAATACCTGCAGCTCAGAGTCCCATCTGGCTGATGTGATGGCTACTAAGAACAAGGGCTTCCAGGACAAAAAACTTTAGGTCACACTTCGCTGTGGGTTCAAAGGGTTTTTGAGTCAAAGACTGAAAGACTAAAGTGAGGTTCCATGGTTCCACAGGCTAACAGGAGGCCTGATTACGAGAGGTTCCCTTGATAAAGGCTTTGCATAGATGTAAAGAGATGAAAGGTGTGCCATTTATACCACTGTGGAAATTAGAAATTGCTGCCAGGTGTACTCGTTTGGTAGAGGCTCCATTATAAAAAAAAAACTTAGCCAAGTATTGCAGCATCACAGTCACTGGAGACAAATATGGGTCTAGCATGTTATCCTTAAACCAAATGGAGAACCTTTTCCATTTATCCTGATATAGTCTTCTGGTGGATGGTTTATGAGAGACCAAAATGATGTCTTGTACAGGTGAGGTGAGATCATCCTGCCTGGCAACTAATGGAAATGGAGAAACCAAGCTGTCAGCTTGAGAATGGACAGATTTGGGTGGGTCAACCCTTGGGGGTGAGTAATCAGATCTGGAAGAGGGTCCAGAATCCCTGGCAGGTATACTAGATGAGGCCAAAGAAAGGGGAACCAAACTTGTCGAGGCCAGAATGGAGCTATGAGGCTCACCTTGCATCTCAACCAAAGAGCTTTATTTAGAAATTATGGAATCAGAGTAATGGGAGGATAAGTGTAAAGAAGTCCCATGGGCCAATTGTGGATTAGAGCATCCCTCTGGGGGAAACCGGGCAAAATAGCTGCTGCACTTGTTGTCTGATGGGGAGGAGAAAAGATCGCAGCAAGGCTGGCCCCAGTGGCAGAAGATTTCTGTCTCCACCTCAGGATTGAGGGACCACTCATGAGACAGAAGGATACATCTGCTCAGTTTGTCCACAATTACATTGGAGCTCCATGGGATATGCATTGCTATCAGAAAGTGGTTAGAAGCTATCGCCCACTGCCAAATTCTTATGGCCTCTCGATACAGGGAGCAGGACTTGGTTCCTCCTTGCTTGTTGATATACCATACCACTACCATGTTGTCTGACTGAATTGCAATTGTCCCAGAAGGGAGAACTGAGTGAAAAGCCTGCAATGCTAACAGCACCGCTCTCAGTTCCAGAACATTGATATGCAGGTGGGCCTCTGTGGTGGACCATGTGCCTTGGAGCATCTTTCCCTAGAAATGCCCCCCCCCCCACCCAATCAGGGAAGCATCTGTGGTCACAATGACCCTGGGCTGAGGAGACTGAAATGGGCGACTCCAAAGTTCTGAGTCTGGCCTCATCCACCAAAAGAGGTCCTGCTTGCAGGAGTTGGTTATTTAAATCTGGTAACCGAGGGGGTGATAGTTCAGGGAACCACTGACAAAGAAGGAGCCATTGTAGGAGTCGCATGTGGAGCTTCACTAGGGGCACTATTGGAATTGAAGCTGCCATGGATCCTAGGGCCTGAAGAACTTCTCTTGCTGAAACCTTTGTTTGACAAAGTATCACTTGGAGATGGAGCCTCAATTGCTGAAGTCTGTGATTTGGGAGTGACACAAGACAGGACCGGGTATTGAACACTGCTCCAATGAATTCTATTTGTTGTGTAGGAATAAGGTTTGAGTTCTCCCAATGTATTGTTATTCCCAACATTTTTGCCAGAGAGTGAGTATAATGCAGTGTGGTTAGCAAAAGATGCTTGGTGGGAGCGGTGAGGAGCCAGTCGTCTAGATATAGAAACACCCGGAATCCTTGCAGTCTCGAGTGAGCTGTGACCACTGCCATGCACTTTGTGAACACACTGGGAGCTGTAGAGAGACCAAATAGGAAGGCGCAAAATTGATAATGACTGGCCCCTACCTTGAAGCGAAGCAGAATCCTGGAGCATTTGTCCATTCTGATGTGGTAATACACATCCTGGAGACCTATCGAGCACAACCAATCACCTTCCCTTAAAAAAGGGAGAATGGACTGAACCGTGACTATCTGGAATTTGGTTTGGGTGACAGACTTGTTTAAGCTGCTGAGATCCAAAATGGGTCTCCAGTCCCCTGTCTTTTTTTGCACCAAAAAGAATCTTGAGTAGAATCCGGATCCATGTTGGTCTGGTGGAACTGGTTGGATGACTCTTTTTTGAGACAGCTTTATTATCTCTAAAACTGCTTCTCCCTTTGACTGGGTGGAATGACGGGAAGCTTTTTTTGGGAGATTATGTTGACAAGAAAGGGGAATGGTGCAACCTCAGGTGATTGTACTCTGCACCCAACGATCGGTGGTAATGGATTGTTCCTCAGGAGCACTGGTAAGGCTGTCCAGAGAAGGAGTCCATGGATCCTTGGTTATGAGGACCTCCTCTGCCTCTGTAGGGGCATCTTCTGGAATTGTTGCCCTCTCTGCCCCTGGGGGTATCATCACCACATGTGGCAAGGGAATGAGCCTGAGATTATTTGTGCCACATTTTCCCACTCCTCTGATTTCTGGAGAAGGTACGTTGAGGGTTGGAAAATCATAGGCCTATCACAGACAGGGTCTTGCTGTCTTGCTCACACCTGGCTAGTGTGTCCTTCACTTTGGAGCCAAAAAGGGACAATGCTTCAATGGCAACATTCAAAAAGGAAGACTTGAAGAGGTCTGTGAGGTCATAAATGTGCATCCAGGCATGACGCCTCATGATAATGCCTGAACCCGCTGCTCTAGCCGCCTCTTCGGTCGCATGTGATGGCAACCTCATGGACAGTTGGAGATTGATTCCAGGGTTGCGAGCTGTAAGACCACTTTGTCCCTGACCATGTCAGACAGCTGTCCTGTGAGTGTCCCAGAGAGTTCGGAAATAAAGTCCCTCTGGAGCCTTGTAAAATGTGTCAAATAGTTTGGTGACCATATAGCAAAGGTCCAAGATGCAAAAACTCACTTCCCAAGTCTGTCCACCACCCAGGACTCCCTGTTGGGTGGGTGGACAGTGGGACTTTCCTCAGCCAAGTCCTTTTTTTGTGGCTGCCACCACCACCACAGCATCAACTGGTAAACCTCTGGACCAATGCGTATTCTCCTTGGAAGGGGAAAGAATTTTGTCGGGTCTCCAAGGGGTAACCTCAATGGAATTAGGGTTCTTCCAACCATGATGCATGATGAGCTGGATGAGCTTGTTGGCAGGCAGGGTCACCCAAGAGGTAGAAGGCCAGGCGCGGAAAGCCTGCAGGAATACAAACTCCTCAAACAAAGGGTTGGAGGGCTTCCAGTCACCTCTCTGTTTTAGCATTTCCAGGATGTCTCCGAAGGAGACATCATCAGGAGGTGACCCTTCAGCATCATCGTAAGCCATGTTTTCCATTAAAGACTTCTCGGGTGAGTCCATGTGCTTCTTCTTACACATCCTCTTTCGAGGGGACTTCTCAGTGGAGGTCTCTGAGGAGGACTAGGAAGAGCAGGTACTCTGAATAGGGGTGTCCTGCAGCTTCTCTGCCTGGTCCAGCAGGGGGGTGGTCTGTGGCAGCTGTAGCTCAGGGGGCTTCTGATGTCAAAGTGGTGCTTCCAGAAGTGAGGGCCCTCTCCATCATGTGGAAAGCACTTCCACCTGAAGAGGGATGGGAGCCTGGAACTGAAAAAGACAACCTTAGGACCGAGGTCACACCCCGCTCCGATGAACCTGCCCCCACAAATGAAGCCTCAAACAGGATAGGTGCAGGCATGGCTATCGGCACCGAGGATGGAACCAAAGATGCACACTGATCCACTCCCAATCCCCAGACTGAGGAAGGACTGGTTCCACAGGAACGGAAGACTAAAGGGGCAAACCCAGATCCTGAGTGAGGTCCACTATAGGCACTGAGGTGATGGGTTCTGAGAAGGATGTCAGAGCAGAAGGCTTTGGAACTGAAATGGTTGAAGGAGAGGTGCAAGGAGTCCGTAGAGAAACCAACCCAAGTCCTGCAGGCAGATGGGTCATAGAAAGTGTGGGCATCCCACTGGCTGCCAACAGCTGGTCCATAAGATGCACCACATCATATTCTGACAGGCTGCTGGTGGATCTAGTGGATACTCCAGATGGAGAGTCAGGTCGGTCAATGAACGGGCTATACATCTGGTCCAGGAATGGATCTATGGAAGGGGAGTATCGGGTCCATGGTGCAAGGTCTGTTGGCATTGAAGTCTCAAGTTTCGAGACCGGATTTATGGGGTTAAATCCAACTTGGTTGGGAAAAAGCTTGGTGCCGAAGTGGCATTTGGAGCCAAAATGGTAGACTCTAATCGGAACTGATGAAGGTATTGAAGGCGTGCCCTGAGCCATAATGGGCCACAGGTGCCAAAGTTGTAGTAGGCATAGTGAGGTCTATCATCAGTGCCGGATGCAGGATCGGTGCCAAAACTGGAGCCGGTATCGTAGGTTTCAAGATGCTCAGAGCCGATAAAGACAGACCCATAGAGACAGATTTATGCTCCAAGGAGAACTTGGGGACCTTTGATTTCACAGGCTTACTCTGATTACCCGATGGTGAGGAGGGAACCAAGTGGGACCTCTTTTTGTCTTTAGTAGGAGAGGTTGAGACCTCCATCACAGAAGTGGCATCTGAGAAAGGAGACTTAAGTAACCCTTTTAGTATCAGTTTATTTTTTCACTCATTAAGAGTGCATTGACTGAAACTCTGACAAATGTCACAAGGAAGTTGCACCAAAAGGTGGGGCACCACCAATCATCATGAGAATCACTATTAGGTAACTTGCCATTACATGAAGCACAATGCTTAAACCCTGAAGTACCTTTCTTATCAGACATCTTCCACAGACAAACAGTTATCCAGTCTGCACTAATAAGTCAAACACAGTTCAAAAAAGCCGCACAGTTATATCACTATAGCGATATGTATAAGTAAAACAGAAACACCTACTGAATACACGCTAACAGATTAAGGAAAGAAAGGAGAAATACCAGCTATGGTATTGAAGGAATACCACAAGGGTAAGGGGAGAAGGCCATACCAACAATGGTACTTGAAATTTTACCAACGGTAACAAAGGGTAGAGCATAGAAGAAAGATTAAGGTCTGACAGAAGAAAAAACACTAAAGATATTAATCGCTCACTAAAATAGAAAATATCAAAAGTTTTCCACACAAAATATCAAATAAAGTTCCACTTAGCTGAGAACTTGGCTGAAACGAGGCTTTACAGATACGTGGAAAATGAGATCTGAGGTAACAGGGAGAATGGTATTCTGGGTAGAAGCTTAGCTCAAGGTTTTTTTGGCTGGCATGAACTTGGTAAAAAAGCAGACTCAGAACCGAACCCATCAGTGATGAATGGAAAGAAGATTAACATCATATTTACTATATTAACAAAAAAACAATATAAAGTATCTTCCACTGGAATACTTCAGGCACATGAAAAGAAATCCAGATATGTAGATGGGCAAACTACAAATATTGTCAGAACATCAGTCAAAATCATCAGTGATTCAAGGGTTGCCAGAAACCATAAGTTATAAGCCAAGCAAACAGCAGCATGTATGTAAGCAACATACTGGGACAAATACTAATGGTTCATGTAACATCCAAGGAAGCAGACATGCCAAACAGCATTTACAATGATGAGGGAAAACATATGCTCAGAGTACAACTACAGTTGTTAACGTAACTACTACAAAGCCACAAAAACAACAAAGAAAAAGCTGTAAAGGTTCTAAACCTGCAGATATCACTGTATTTTTTTTTTTTGCATAAATAATGGAGGCAACCCATAGCCCCATCACTCTTCCAACAGCTTCGGTTTGAGAGCTTCCCCATAAAAATACATGGTGTGTTTTTGCACCTTAGTTCAGTCAACCATGTATTATAATATTATAAGAACCAGGAAAACACAGACAAGTGCTAGAACAGGCCACAAACTGAACAAGACATTTAGGGAACAGAAATTGAAGACCACAACGAAAGTACAGGAACAAGCACACAGAATGTTATATGCAAGTGTGCTAGAATGTGAGAAGGACCTGCATACTATGATGTGCGAATACTAAAAGTTCCTCTCAACAGACATGGATTTGTGTATTTCTACCAGTACATATTGTATACTGACAAGAATATAGTCCCATTCATCCATCCATCTGTTCACATGCTAACCAGCTCATCAGGTAATGAGCACTCTCTGGCACTCGTTTTCATAGCAGTTATGATTTTTATGGGGTTGGGTTACTAGTCCAGCACCCAACACCCCTCCCATGTAAACACATGGGTTCAGGTACAACACACACACACTCATACCTATGGCCAACAGAGTGTCCAATCCACCTATGGCATGTCTTCGGAATGTGGGAGGAAACCAGAGCACCCAGAGGAAACCCACATGAATGAAGGGAGGACATGCAGACTCCACACAGAAGGCACCACAGCAGAGAATCAAACTGAAGAAACTAACTGTTGCACCAGTGTGCTGCCCAACAAGAATGTAGTACCCAACCAAAATTTATAATGTATGAAACACACTATGTATTGCCAGGGGGACATAAAAGCAGTCAGACACACACAGACACACACATTAAAAGGCCAATCAAGAGGTAAGGACAATAAAGTGGGCTAAGTGTAAGAAAAAGATTACATCCTGTTGCCATCAGTAAATACAGAATTTCCAAAAATAATGTATAAGTAGAAAAAAGTTAGAGGAAAGAAAAATATTTGCATAAAAATGTTAAAAGCTATGGATAAAAAAATAAGGTCTCTAACACAACAGACCGGCTCAAACAGTGCCTACCTAGAGGAACATTAGATCATACAGAGAAAGCTGGGACTGATGAAATGTTACTAGAAAATGAAAAAAAAAACTAAGGTTATCAGATTTTTACTTCCATTATAAATCAGTATTCTTGTACATTTCCAAATCCTAGTGATAGCATTTTAGAATAACAGTAACCCAAGTACTAATGCCCTAACAAGGGGTCTTCCCCATTTTCCGTCCACCCAACTTAATAGGAAATTACATTCTTTCAAAATAAATTCCTATGAGATAATCTGTTGTAATAAACTCTTAAGTACATTTTCAATGTATTCAGTTCTGAACACGACCAGAAAACAAGACCCCAATCTTTTGTATCATTCTCTATATACCACCAGTATCCATGCTTGGTTCCTGGGAATTAAAGAAACAGAGTTACAGATAGTGAAGAGAAATTCTAATAAGCACAGATGTGGGATCATTGGTAGATGATTATGAATAATCAAGGTCTGAAGATCTCTATCTAATTTCTGCTTAGTTAAATGTGTAAGAATTCCAAGCTTGTTGTCCGTTCTGGAGGAGAGCTAGGACCATACATAAGGATGTTTGAAAATATGCTGATAGAAAGTATTGTAACTATTCCAGGCTCTGGGTTGGTCTGGTGTACAATGATATGATTGAGATGTTCCATAACTTTAAATTATGTGGTCCAACTGCCTAGAGAACATCGTTTTCAGTTTTTGGAAACATGAGTGTTCATGAATGTTCATGATTGAAATAAAGTATATTTTGAAGACTGTCTGACTCTGTTATTTAGCGCTAGTACTATTCTGTCTATTACGAGGACAGCTCTTTTTTGGACACGCCTAAGATGTTAAAGGGTAATGGACTGAGTGGGCAGCATTCTATGGAAGAATATTTACATGAGCCTCATGGTCAAAACATACACAAGAGGTTTAAGAAATACAAGCACAGAGACTCACCTTTTTGACAGGTTTGTCTCTCTCATGCCAAATGTTAAAAAGACCGATATTGAAAAGTTAGAGAAATTAATGACAGTGGAGATACAAACATAATTTAACTTGTTAACATTACAAAAATATGTTGAACTAGACATCACCCCTAAAGGAATTAGAGCTTTTAAAAGTCCCTTCACACCATTTGATGTTAATGATGAGGATATGATTTTTATTAAATGTCAGATAATGGCAGCTCATAATTGTATGATAGTATGGTTAAAGATATTTATTGAGAGGGGCATGATCAAACAACATACAATTCCTGATGAAGTACAGGTGGTGTATTCTCAAATAAAAGGTACAGTGGAATTGTCGGAGGTCAATAAAATTTTTAATGACATTAATGGAAGATTAAAAACATTAGAAAAATGTACAGGTCCATAAACATCACACATTACAATGAGACAAAGGATTTCAAATGGTGTTCTTATATTCTACAAGATCTCTCATGAATAGAAGGAATACCAGACAAGAGGGTAGAACTATGAAGCTCAACCATGATGCATCACAGTCTTCACTGAACACTTCAGGATACAAAAAATCATATGAAAACGCTGCATTGGGGGAAGGAGAAGATAAGCAGTTAGCTATAATTAAATGTACAGAAGGTGGATGAGTATTATCACAGACTAACAATTTACACAACCATTTCATGGGTGGAAGAGTAGCTTTAGAGGTGCCTTCCAGCAGGATGCATATTTTTATCAAAAGTACAAGCATAGTAAAACAAAGCAATTTCTTCAGAACATTGATGTCTGTGAACTTTTACAGACAGACATATTTGATTGCGCTTGGGCTGACATATTGCATAATAGGGTAGTTAAACTTCTTGTCTGTCTAACTCAAACTGAACTTTCTGTAGTACAATGTCGATTGAAATTTGTACCCACTAATTTACCTAGAGGAAGCTCAAACTTTAAAAGTTTTGTGTATAAGTTACATCCTGCATGTTTTTTTTTTTTTTTAAATGAATCAGAAATACATCTTATGCAAGAGGAGAGTTTTTATTCAGGTAACTGAAATTTAAAAATGTGGAATGACTTGCATTGATTTGTCTATTTTCTGTCACAGTATTAATACAGTCAGCTCTTTTATTCCTCCATTTTATAACATAAAGATTATTTTTTTAAGAACTTATGAATTTTTTGTATAAGTAGAAATATAACTGAAAAGCAGATGAAAGGAGCCAGGTTAAATAATTTATCTAAAAACCAATGTAAGCACTTAAAAAGTATACAAAACATCAGAATTTGTTATTTAGACATAGTGATAAAAGTGGTCAAAATGTAGTAATATTAAATGTACAATATTAAGAGGTGTGCTATAAGCACCTGCAAGACCCTTTGAATTAGGAAAAAATGTGTTAAAATGTATATATGCAAGCTGTGAAAGAGTTACAGATATTAGTGCAGCATGGAAAAGGGAATTTGTTATGCAGTATTAAACTCATATACTTTATTTTTATTGCAACCCTAAAATTCATAAGGATCTTTATAATCCTTCTGGGAAACCAAACGTTGCTGCATAGTGTAGCTATCTTTAAACTGAGTATTTTTGTTAGTAATGTTTTATCTGTATATGTGGTGAAGTTACCTTCATTTATTAGAAATTCTGCAGATTTAATATGCAAGTCACAAGACTGAGTGGACTACAGTATGGTCTAAACATCCTTGTGAAATATATTGGCCAGGATGTTACTACCACATTTATTACAGAGATAAAGTTTTGTTTGACACAATTTTTTTATCTTTAATGGAGATATGTATAGGCAGATTTCAGGAACTGCCATCAGTGCACATTTTGCTTCTCCATATGCTAACTTATTTATGGGGATTATGATGTCCGGCTAATATCTCACCAAACTGCTACTGTTAATGTGATGTCCTCTAATATCCTGGGTCAGTAACTAAGGAACTTCAGTCCTCACTATTGACTCCATTGTGAGATCATCACTTAAACTGAAGTAATATTTCACAATTTCCCATAAGAGCACAACAGGAACACACTCTATAACCAGGGGCTGGACTGTATAGTTCTGTCCACCTCTAATGAAATTCCTTATTACATATTCCAGAGCAATGTGTCCCAGTTTTAGACCTCTGATACACTCATACGTAAATTGAATGTCACGCATCCAAACACTTCTGGGAAAGCCTGACACAGATTTCCATATGTGTCCCTTCCTCCAAATGATACAGTAAAATACTGCCACTAACCAGAGAGTTTGCATGCCCTTTCAAGCCTAATTATTAAAATCAGGTATTAAAACAAATGGTTGCAAATGACCTAAAGCAGCCAGGCTTTTGGAGTGGCCTGAGAATTATTAAAGCAGGTATAAGCACTTTCAAATCAGTAAAGAATACACTGATTGACCAGACACAATGTAAGATAATAAAAATATTTAATAATAAGCTAAATTATTAAAAATGTGAAACAGTAATTTCAATAAACAAACAAAATTCAATCACCAGGAAAATGAAATTAATACTGAAGGATGGAAATCCAACATTTAGAAAAAGTCTGACTAATTAAGCTACAATTTCCTAACTAAAGAGCACTGTCCCTGATCTAAACTAAATATCACAACAGACAAAAGGTAGGCTTACAGTTCTTGGTGAGTCCTCTGAGTATCCACTGTTCAGTACAACTGTAAATTCAATTGAACACAACTGATAACTGTCTAAACTGTCTTCAGCAGGCTTTTTTGTAAACTAGATTAACTGTCTCAACTGTTCCAGTTCTTATTTTCATTTCATTGTTTAAAAATCAACAGCCAGCTGCTTATTAAAGTTCTAGCCTGTTTTTTAGACTCTGACAGGAAATACAAAGTAACTGTAAACATTCCTAGGACATCATCTGTAGATCAGCTGACTCAGTCTGCATTTAGAATCACCATCTCAAATGTGTGCAGTTAGACATGTAACAGAACACTGTTCAACTTTTAAAAACATGCAGTATAGAGTATTAATCAATGTACGAGAACTTATTTACAATAGCATAGATAGCCATGCTGGCATATATTAAACAGATTAATTTGAAATTATTTACAAAACTTCAGCCAGACATGCTAGCACAGATGACAGTGTCTTATTTCTGAACAGGGATGATGGAGGAAGAATGTATTTATACAAAAGTTAAAGGATAGAGTCTTTTTTTAATATTTTATTTTAGATACAGAGATGACTCATTTTGTATAAAATGGTAAGAGTTAGGATGTTGACTTGTTTTATAACAGATTTAAAATCCAATATGTTTAGTATAAAATTTCAGGTTGAGGTTCAACAAGATACCATTATTTTTTTTAGATGTTACTCTGACAGGTTTTCATCATCATAAAATTAAAACTAAGCTGTACAGAAAATCTACAAATATATATATCTCTCTAAGAAGTTCATCATGTCACCCATCTCATGTTATGGCAGATCTAGCTTATGGAAAGCTACTAAGAGAAAAGGACATTATGTAGAGACAGGTTGGATTGTTTAAAGGAAGCTGCTGAAAGTATACAAAGAGTTTTAAGAGGAAGCTATGATATGCAGATAATGAATGAGGCTTATAAAAATGCAATGCTGCTGGGGAGAAAGGAAGCCTTACAGAAGAATGAATTTATCAGATGGGACAATGAAAATAAGTTGTGCAATAAATATGTGTACAGATAAATATTGTGTGACAGAATGTAATATTTGAACTGAACAATTGGTACAGTATATTAAGGAAAGTTGGCAATTCCTTAGGAATGATTTATTTCTGAAGGAAATTTTAAAGACTCAAGTGTGCATTTCTTACAGAAGAGGTATACATTTAAATATCTATTGAGAAATAATTACAAGAAACAAAGCAGAGATGTACACATGAATGATTTTGATTCAAATGGGACATATAGTTGTGGAAAATGCTCTATATGCCCATATGTAGTACTTGTGAAATTAATGATAAAGTAGATATAAGGCATAACTTTAATTGCAATACAGAAAGGGTGCTATATGATATTAAATAGTTTGTAACTTAGGTTATATGGAACAGTCAAAAAGAAAATTTAAAGTGAGAACTCCTGAACACTAGAGTGATATTAGGAATAATAAACTAGAAAATCTGATAACTAAACATATCAGAGAAGTACACAATGGAAAATGGAAGGTTTAAAGGTTACAATGTTATAGAAGATGAAACTGCAATTATGAATACATTGTTAGAGGAGGAAATATGTTTATATTGAAATTTGATATTCTGAAACCAAAAGGTTTAAATAATGAATGTTGTGTTAATTGTTTTCTATGATTTAGGTTAATGTTTACTGGAGGTTTAAAGTCTTGTGATTCATTGGATTTATATTTAAATGATATGCTGGTTTTAAATTTTATCTGACTCACTGAAGGCATTTGCTTAAGTGTGCATTGCTTTTTATGGACTAAAGTGTTTTGCAGATGTTAGTTTGTCTTTATTATTTTTATGTCTTGTTATATACATAAATTCTTGACGCCTTCTACAAGAGACACAGTCAAAATTCCATTTAAGATTGTCCAACATAGGCAAGAGTGGTGAGCAGACAGCAAACAGGACACCGTCAAGAGGAGAATGATCTAAAGGAAGACCTGCTTGCATTAATAGAAATAGAGAGACAGATTAAGATAGATGAGAGAAGAGACTACAGAATGTGAATAAGACACAGAAGTCTTTGAAGACTGATAAAACAGAAGAGCACAGTGATTAGGACATTTGAGAGAGATTTGTGTGATGCAACAGAAATAGACAATGAAATCATGCAGCAAAACTAATAAGAAAGCACTACCACAAAAATGCAGAACAAAGGAAAGGTAGTGACGCAAACAAGTAGAATTCCACCATGGAAGCATTGAATAGAAAGAACCATAGATCAGGAAAGGTAAGAAGTTTCTTTACTAGAAGAATATAGAAAAGGAACCAGACAAAAAATGTAAGAAAAGCAGATGTGATAAAAATAACACGTGAAAACATGTTGGGATTTACTAAATAACTAAAAATAAGCAGCAGGACCACCACAGCTGTAGGCATAAAAACGTGTATTTAATAAAGACTAGCGCTTTCACGTTAGGTTTAACATTTCATCCGGTCTAAAACAATACATGTAAAAAACACTTAAATAGCTCATTTAAGAACAGAATGACCAATCATCAAAAGACATTTAAATCACATGATGTTAAAGTAATCAAAAATGATTAGCATAACTTCTGCCCTTCTAGGGCTGTTTTTAAAGGATGCAACCATTTAATCCTGGATATCGCTCAGCTTGCAATTTCAGTATCCAGTGTAGTTCAGCCCTTTCTGTGGAACTAGTCAAATTCCCCCCCTGTATGGTTAGGATGTATTTTTTGCAGTCCTATAAAAAGAAAAAGTATGTCGCTGCTGTTCCAAAATATGCTTAGCTAATGCATTCTTAACATCACCTTTCCTGATATCATAAAGGTGCCTTAATATCCTATCTTTTCATTTTTGTTTTTTCCTACATAAAAACACATATGAGTTGCAAGTAGCCAATAAACTATATTTTGAGTTAAACAATGCATATAACAACATGGTGTAAATTTAAAATTAAACTTGGGATGTTGGAACACCTGTTCCTTTGAGCTAGAGGTACATGCACAGCATTCACAACAAGCAAAAGTGCCAATACTTCTAGAAGTCATATTACCTATAATGTAATCCCCAGTACCACACAATAACATCTTTAAATTTAAAGAATTCCTAAAACAAAACAAAGGTGTTACATATACAACAGAAGTAGCTCTCTCATCAACTGTTAATAACTTCCATTTCTTACTTAAAATCTCACAAATGGGACCTACATCAATCGTAAATCTAGCTCAAATTCTTAACCTAGAAGACCTGGTATTATCCACAACTTTGCTGTCTGTTCTAGGTCTGTGAGAGAAAAATGGCTTATAAGCCATTTCTCTCCCATCACATATCAATTTGTTGTTCACGTCAATTGTATTTCTATTATAACCCCTTTCTATGAAGTTACTAGAAAGTAGCTCTAAATCTTTGTTGAACTCATAGCCTAGACACTCTCATGAATTGTCCTTTGACTATATTGGGATAAATATGCCTTGGATGCATACTATCATAGTTTAATAAATTATTCTTCCAACAACTTTTACCATGTAAAGAAGTGTTGAAATCACCAATGTCATCTAACTCAATGTGTAAAACTAAAAAATCTATCGCCTTGTTTGAACATGACATTGTAAATTCTACAAAATCAGTGGTACTATTCAAGAACATTGTAAAAGAGGTTAACTCTTGCTGTGACTCCTTCCATAAAATAAAAACATCATCAACAAATCAACGCTCAAACATTAAATGTTTTTCTTCCCATTTACTCAAGACTAAATTTGCATATGAGTTTGCACAGGGAGTTCCCATTGTTGCAAATATATAGCATTCACATATAAAAAGACATTATTCTTCAAAATAAGTTCTAACATGAGACATGCCGTATATTATTTAGTCACATTCCTAAGTTCACCTTTATAGTTTAAAACATATCTAATTGCTTCAATACCATAATCATTAGGAATGGAAGTGAATACATTCTTAATATCTAAAGTAACTCAGAAATATCATGTAAATCATTCATAAAATCATACAGGTCATTCAAAAATTGGTTAGTATCTTTTAAAATATTAGGAAATAATAACACAACATCCTTTAACTTCTTCTCTATGAAAACAGAACAAGCTTGGGTCAACCAAACTTCCCCGGCAACAATAGATTGTAAAGGGGGGGGGGTTAGTAACATCTTTATGAATTTTTTGTAAACCCTTAATCATTAGTATTCTTGGATGCATTATGTAAAGAAAATCATACAGTGACTTGTGAATGGACATATTCATCAACATCTCATACAATGTATCATGAACATATTTAACAATATCATGCACTTTAGATCTATTAATTCTCAAATATGTAACCTCTTCATCTAACATCAAAGTCATTTTAGTATGATATTCACTTGCATTCATAATGGCAAAAGAAACCCCCTTATCTGCTGGCATTATACAAATGTCTTTATTGTTCTTCCGAGAAACCAACACTAGTTGTTCCAATTCACTCAAGTTATAAAATGACTTCTTATGTGTTGAGTATAAAAATGCATACATATCATCTTCACAAGCCCTGACAAACATGTTAACATGTGGGGGAAGTTGCGGTACAAAAATACTCTGTTTCCTCAATTCCGTAGTACTGGGCATGGATCTATCACTGAACATTAACCTCAGGGTCACATTACGGGCAAAAAATTGTAGGTCTAACAAAACCTCACTTAATTTAGAGGAAGATGCAGGGATAAAACTCAAACCCATGTTCAACACTGAACGCTCTACATTACTTAAGGCATAGTTAAATTTATTAAATACCATTTCCCATAAAAAATAATACCAGCACAAGTGAAAAACTTAGACGTTATTAGGGTAAAAAACATCAATACTAACACCACTTAAAAAAAAGAAGAAATCGACACATTTTGGATTAATTTATAAAGGTCTTGCTGAACATAAAGATGTTGAATGTATAAAATAGTTAAAAGCAGCAGGAATAAGTGCTAATACAGAGGACATGAAATGAATGGAAGTAAAAAAAAGCTAGAAATTTAAGACAATTGATAAAACTCTTAAATGGAAAACTATAGGTCTAGATACAGTACCCAGTTTCTGGGTAAAGGCATTAAACATCTTTGCACAATGATGTAGCCCCAAGTAAAAATTATTTACATGCAACTCCTGAACAAATCCTAAGCTTTCCATCAATGGGGGGAAAACACTCCTCCTTAAAATTGAACCAAAGTTATCCTAAGAACTACAGACTAATAACCTGCTTTCTGAGGTAAAACAATAGTATTCGACATTCACTGATTATAGAATACTTACGGATGCATAAAATACAAACTATGTTGATAAATTACATTGCAGCCATCATGAAAAATTGGTAAGCCACTTCACAACTGAATCATAATAAAGAAAAGCTAATATCCTTTGGATAAAAATACACAGGGAGATAATATCAGGGTGCTTCTTTGTCATCACAAAAGTTTTGCCTTGCCCCTAACCCACTGAGCTGTTTAATTAACAAAGGAGGATATGTTTACAGCTTAACTTCCATAAGCTGATCTTAACCAATAATATTGCATTTAATTTTTTGTAAAGATTTAAAACTATATAGCTCATTATGCAAGCACAACTACAAGGAGTTAAACGATTTTTAGATGATATAAAATGTAATTTGGCCTTGATAAATGCGTAAAAGCAGCATTTAAAATAGCAAAGGAATGTGATATAAAAGGACTTGAATAGGAGGGAAAGTATAAATACCTATAAAAAGATGAAGGGTCAGCAATGAAATGAACAAATGAAAACAAAGATTAGTAAATAATATCTTAGAAAACAAAAGCTAATACAGAAAACCGACCTAACAACTAGGAATGAAGTTCACGATACAAGTCATCTTGCTCTTCCTTTCTAACATTCAGTTTTAAAGACCGACTGACCCCAAAAAGCATTGGATCAGTTGGGCAAGAAAACTACTTCATGTTTATCAAATATCTTAGAAACAGTACATGGCAAGATTATATACCCCTCAGTCTGAAACAGGTTTAGTTTACGTTATCAATCATGGACTACATATGTATTTGTTACACTCCATCAGCTGCAAATATAGTGAATGATCTAAAATACAAAGAAAAAATCTAGCATATCTTTGCATAAAGTGGAAGACGCAGTTTGGAAAGGAATAGGAATGCAAATCAAACTGGAAGTGAACAAAATTAAGGCAGCAGCAAAGTGCAAAAACCTAAAAGAAAGAGTATGAAGCAATGAGGGATGTATAGTTTTACTCTGTAGCTAATACTCTTCCACATTTTATATCTCTGAACTATCCACAAACAAAAACAAAAAAATTGTAAAACAAACTCATCTTCCAAATTTAGCACATTACACTACACCATTTTAGAAGAGCTGCTGAATTAACTGTCAAACCTCTTACCCATAAGTTCACCCTTTATGTCACCATTGGTATTGTCCTGCAGTCATTTAAGCATGTTTTAATCCTTTCTTTGCCTAAGATCCCTTCAGCCAAGGATTTCAAAGGTCATCACCCAGTCTCTAACTTTTATCCAGTTATCAAAATCTTTGAGAAATGTTATATACCCAAAAGTTCAAACATATTCATTGGTACAGCCTTCTTTTAGATTTACTTTAACTTTGCAGTACTTTAGTACTACAAAGGCACTACTTTAACAACCAATACCATCTACTGTAACATAAATAAAGGACCAATTATTCCTTTTAAATTCGTAGACATGACCGGTGCATTTCAGATGGTTAACCGTAATATTCTACTGCAAAAAAACTAAGACACAACTTTGTAGGCAAGTACTTTAAAATGGTATAGAAACTAACTCACTAATTATTCTTTCAACATGTCCACAATCAATTGTCTTATAAAGGTACTCACAGTATAGATATTCTCTGTTGTTCTGTGCTTGGTTCTCTTCTTTTTTTAAAATGCAGCCAACCTTGTACTCAGATTATAATGCAATGGGGATGGAGCCCGAATGGCTAACTGAAAGCAGTAGTATTTTAGAGCTCCATAACTAGTTAAATAAGACAGGAAAAAATATTATTTTTTTTCTTCAAAGTATAAAATCTTATAAAGGACTAATTTACATAATTAGAAATGTTTGTGAAGTTTTACAAATAATTTCCTGTCAAAAAGCTTGGAGATATATTCACTTGTTAAAATGAGCAACTCAAAGAATTCTCACCAGGATGCTGCCTTAAAGAAGGAACTACAACATATGGCATCTACCCTGCAGGAGTTATCTTTGAAGATGGATGATTTTAAAGAGAAACTAGAAAATCTTAAAACAAGCAGTCAAAAACAGGCTGACATCCTCAAGGAAATGCTACAACAACGCCAGACAAGGATAACAGGAATAGTGGTTTCTCTAAATGACTTAGAAAGCAGACTTAAGGAAGTGGAAACACAGAAAGAACTGCTTCTTAAACAAAACACTTGGCTGATTAATAAAGTAGATGACTTGGAAAATAGGGAGAGGAGAAATAACATCAGGATTTTTGGATTACCTGAAAACACAAAAGGTGAGGATATTATTTCCTTTTTATCAAGCTGGATCCCTGACTTTTTAAATTTAAAAGAAGGACTTTCCTTTGGCATTGAAAGGGCACACAGAGCTCTTGGGAAACCTGCCACCAACTCAAACTCTCCTCCTAGGTCAATAATTATAAATTTCTTTCATACTTGGACAAGGAACTGATTTCAAGATATGCTTGGAGGAAGGCACCTCTAAAATATAAACAGAGCCTGATAAGATTTGATAATGACTATTCATCTAGAATAATGGAACAAAGAAAAAAAGTGTGGCCAATGATAAAGTTTCTGAAACAAAATAACATCAAGGCACAACTTGCATATCCAGCTAAGATAAGAATACTGTATGCCAACAAGATGAGGTCTTTTATTGACTTAGAGGTAGCCTCTTCATTTATTAAAACTAATAATGTGGTTACTTTACTAGAAGATATGGATTGGATGTCACCTTCTCTCAAGAGAACAAAAGAAACAAATGTCTGGACAGATGTCAAAAAGAAGAAGCAAAAGACTGATACTGTTACAGCCAAATCTCTCAAAGAATCCACTATGATATGAATTGTTTTAACATTACTTTAAAGGACCAATTTTACTGCTTGGAATTTTAAAACAAAGGTAATTAACTACTGGAATCTTTATATTTTTGAAAACAGATGACACGAGAGTTTTCCCATTACCTCAGGTATGTAAAACAATACTTTTCTTTCACAGAAGGAGGGTTATATAGCACATAAAATAGTTATACTGGAAATCAATATACATAGTATATGTGTATTTTCTCTTTCTCTTTTCCTTCTCTCTCTTCTTTCTTTTCTCATTTATTGTAACTGCATCTTGTCTCCCTTTCTACATTCTCTCCTATTTACTATACTAATATAGTATTTATATATTTAATAACTCACTGTCTATACATAGATAAATAATAGTCTAAAATAATCTAGTTTTAAGGTAGACTAATTGGAATAGTGAACTTAATTATTACAATATTTATTAGATTAATGATAGTCACTGTTATGATTATTGGGATTGGGGACATGTTTGTGATTAACTCTGAAATGTTCCATTCATGTACATATGTCCTTTGAATTATTTCCTTTAAGTATTAACAAATACATAGGGGAGAGGTTGGCATAATGGTTAAGGTGTTTACCTTACAAACACAAGGTCTAGGGTTTGATTCTCATATGGAGCAATTGGCTAGGATTAAAATAGCTCATAATGGCAGTTAGCCTAGTACTGACCTATGAACCTATAAAAAAGGAGGGAAAATGTACTGTTGGTTAAGAGAAGTGATGCTTTCTTCACATTCTATTTGCGTTGCCATAGCAACAGTAAACAATTGCTACAGTTTCTAAGGACACTGTGAACCTGCAAAGTGCATTTAGCCTCACAGATAACAAATAAGAAAAAGTAATGTTGTTTAGTTATTAAAATGAAAAACAACCTAAGCAAGGTAAAATAAATAGATAATAGGACTATTTGTAAATATTTTATAATTTATCCTCATAGGATTACATATTCCTGGAAACACAACTGAAATGTTCCCAACTACATGTGCACTTAAATGTAGCTGTTTGATTAAAAAGTATTACTCAGTTTAGCATGCTGATTTCACAAGCTGTCTGCACTGTAAAAGTTTAATTTTATATGTTACTCGAAATTGCCTCTAGAGCATATGAAAAGATACATATTACTTTTTGCAACATGTTATCTTTGCAGTTATCTCACACTCTGTACAAACTCACTTGGTAACTGATAGCTATTCATTTAAAATATCAGTTTAAATATTAAATGTGCCCTTGAAATGCTACTAACATTTTGACAAAATATAATCTGAACTGTAAAATGAATGACTTGAAAGAAGTGAAGTAATACATAGATTTTAAAAACAGTTCTTGACACTACAGTAAAAGTAAAAATATATATTCACAAGGAAGCATTGAAATGTTTTAGTCTTCCAGTTAAAATAGCTTACTGTCAACATTTTGCAATATCAGAAAGTTTGAAGAGCTAGGAAATTATTATTCTTTGTCTTTATAATGATTATTAGACAGATGTTTAATGAATTGTGACATATGTTTATGAGGAAAAGTGGACTCAGTTTAGTCACATTGGACTATACATTCCTGGAAACTCAACTGAAATGTCCCCAAATTACTTTTGAATTTAAATGAAACTGCCTGATTAATAAGCATAACTTACTTTAACAACCAGAATCCATAAGCTATCTGCTCTATATATATGCTACATTATATATGCCACTTGCATATGACAGGCTCTAGAGCACACAAAATAATACATATTTTTGCAACATGCTATATTTGCACTAACCATACATTCTAAACTAACTCAATTGGCAAGTGACAAGTTATTTGAAACATCAGTCTAAATATTAATTGTGCCCTTGAGATGTTGTTGCCATTTTGACAAAACAAAACCTGAATTGAAAAAGGAATGATTTGAAGAAGTGAAGTATTGTACAGATTTCAAAGACAGCTATTGACACTACAATACAAGTAGAAATGTATACATGCAAGGAAAAATTTAAATGCTTTATACTTTTAGTTAAAATAGCGTGTTAACTTTTAGCTTTATCAGGAAATATAAAGAGCTAGGAAATTATTTCTAATTTGTCTTTATAATGTTTACTAAAGTGATGTTAGTCACTGACTAAACAAGTCATGTACAAGACAGACTACTGAATGTCATTTCAGTTTACCTATGTTTGCTGAATTTCTTTTATTAGTACTGATTTAAAACAAGGGAAAAAAAAGGAAGGTAAATCTTTGTTTTTGGTCAAGGGAGGAGAGGCTTAAGAGTATTGTAACTGCCCTGAAAACTCTCTAAGATACTCTAAACACTATTTGATTAATACTTACCTAAGGTAAGTCTTGATTACCATATAGGTACCTTCACATTCATTCTAGACCTGATGTGATTACCCATTCTGGAAGCAGGAGGTGCCCTATGCAGGATGGAAATTGTCAGGGTGATCATAGTTCATTCTTAGAATCTGCTTTGTAAATCTATAAATATGTAAAAGCACTGCACAGTAGAATGTAGGGCACCTCTACTCAGAGTCAGGATACCACTGATGAGCCATGTCTTTTCATAAGTGTAAGTTGAAGTTGGTGAGCTGAAGACTGGGAAAGTAAAGGAAGACAGTACACCTACAGTAAATTCATATTTCATTGGTAATCACTCATTGTCTCCTGTAGAGTCATTTTAGTCAAATTAATAATAATATATTTGTTGTTGGCTTTAGTGTATGCTCCTCTATTGCATTTAATTTATCCAAAATGACATATCTGACATTATTTGCAATCTCTTAAGGATAACTAAGTACTGGATATTTTCTAAGTCAAATTAATAATTGTTTACACTACTAATATTCCATCCTGATATATAAAATACTATAGAACAATAATCGAATAATATAGAATTTCATATCTCTTTTAACTCATTACAGCCAAGTGACGTCTCCAGGCGTTTCTGCAGTTACACACCCTACTGCTCCTCTAGGCATCAAATATTGCCTGTTCATATTTGCATTAATAATTCCAAAACCATGTTACATACAAGGTATTGGAAAATTTTATCTTGAAGCATACATGATAGCAAACACAATTGTATTGATATATGACCTCTGTCAATGGGTATTTGTTAAAAATGTAAGGTGATAACTTCAATTTTTAAATGCTGAAGCCACGCCCACTAGGAGTTAAAGGTACACACTCCAAAGAGCTCTACTGGAGGGAATGAGTTAAGAAAATTCTCCATATAATATTTTAACATATGGAGCTCAGTTGATATTATTGGTTAAAGGTATGAGTGATAATCCAATAGATCTATCTTTATCTATTGGATTAGGAATGTCTTTCATTCTATGTTTAATTGGCAATTCATATTTACTTGCATTTGATACTTTAGAATTAATGTTTTATAGAAGTACTTTTTTAAAGCCTGACCAGAATTTTACCCTACTTGTACTTAAAGAAGAAAGAACATTAAATTACACTCCCAGGTTTACACACATAATACAACATTCACTGTTATCAGAGAATATGGTATAATTACTATAATCAAAATAAAAAAAAAGAAGCAAAAAGTTTCTTCCAACAATAACTTGAAATGGATTTAACATTCTTATCATTAAATACTAATGGATTAAATAATGCAAATAAAAAATCAAACTTACTAAAATATTTAAATCTAAATAAGGCACAAGTAGTATTTCTCCTGGAAATACATTTTAAGACTAATGATAGCTTTATTTGGAACCCTAAGGACTATATAGTCTTAGCTTAATACTCCTATAGAACAAAGACAAAAGGAGTATGAATTCTCTGGAAGAAAAACAATCACTCCAAAAGTTATTTATAAATATGAAGACAAAGAAGGTCTACTAGCATTTGTTATAATTAAATTTAATAACAGAATATGGACCTTAGCTAATCTAGATTGGTTCCCAGGAATTGGAGCAGGAACAGTTAAAAACACCTAGATTTTATTTCCAACAATTATAAAGGAAATTGTATACTGGGGAGAGACTTTAATTGTACCTTAGAAGCTTCTGAAACCACCAATAAGTGTTTTTGCATAGCAACTATTTCAAAATCCTTACAAACATGGATTGATTCATTTCATTTAATAGACACTGTTAAAGTAAAAGATGATAAATCCATATTATTTTCTCATAAAGTCCATAGATTTGGAATACAAACCAGAATAGATAAATTATTCGTAGTTCAAGATTTACAAACAAAACTCAACTTCTCAATAGTTCCATGCCCCTTCTCAGATCATGACTGTCTGATAATGAAGCTCCAAATAGAGTTTAAACCTTTAATCCTCTCAACTAGAATTCCATCATATATCACGAAAATTAAAGAATTCAGACCCTGGATGTTGTCAGAACTACAATTAAGGGAAACAATAACCTCCTGGGAACAAAATGGATTCTTATGCTGGTTTCAATGTGTAAATAAATTAAATGTTTTAGATATACATATGATAAAAACTGCTTACAATATTCCAACACAGGACTGGTTAACCTTACAAAGCATTTCAATGTACACTCAAGATTTATGCAGATTAATTAATAATTCCTCATTTAAAGATATTCCAAATCTAATAAGTTTTCTGTGTGAATTTATATATAATAGTTGTGAAAAGAAAAATTCCATTTCAAATCTATATAAAGAGTTAATAACATATAAAAATATTCCCAAACCATCATACTGGCAGTTCTTAACAAAAGGTCAGTCACTGCAGTTAACAGAAGAAATTAAAACTAACATCTTACTATCAGTTAATTACACCTCTAACACAAAGATCTGGAAAATATTTAACTGGAAATACTTAGAGCATTTTTAACACCAGATAGAATTAAAAAGATCAGTACTACTACAACTGCTTTTTGCTGGAGGTGTGAAAAGTCAAATAAAGCAGACTGGATTCATATTTTTTATAAATGTAATATCATTAAATCATATTGAAATGGAATCAATCATTTTTCCAAGCTTTATTTAAATGAATCTTTTACCTTAACTCAAGTATTGATTATACTAAATGTAAATGAAGGTCCCCACCTGAATAAGAAAAATATGTATTTGTTATGGACAATACTTGCTATATCTAGGAAATGTGTAACCAGAAGGTGGAATTCAAATATACCCCCAAACCTGGAAGAATTCTGCTCTTTACTGAAGACAACTGCATCGATGGAAATAAAAATCAAAGAACTACAAATCTATCCCAGGCCATTGGTAAGTAATCCTTGGAATAAAGTTATATCTTTGTTGGACACTCTGCAATAATCAATATTGTATCTCTGGTAACTGATCTGTTAATTCTATATTTAATAACATACAGTGTATATAAATGAAAGTCAGGCTATTGTAAATATTGTATATAGTTGTTTAAAATGATATTTAAAAATATTATGTAAATGTTATTTTAATTGAAAATAAAAAAATATTTGAGGAAAAAAAAAGATTATAATGCAAAGTATGTATTGCTTCCTGAAGCAAATATATCACAAGGTCCTATATGAACAACTACAGACAAGTTTTTATAATGGCATGCCATTGGCCAACTAAACAGTTTTCTGCTGATTCCAACAAAGAAAATGAAATGCTGTTTTCTTTTATACCAAAAGTATCTGCATTACCTAATGTCTTACTTGCAAATCCATATGGCAATCTTATTTCTAATGTCAAAGAATGCAAGTACTTAAAAAGAGAAGGGTCAATGATTTTTACCTTATTGTACCTCCCATACTGATACAATTAGGAGTAAGATACCACCTGTTAAATGTCGTTACAAAATTTCTCATCTCCCATCTCCTTCAGCCAGAACTTCTATTGTCAAAAATCTTCTTCTCAAACTGGAGTATAATTTATTTTTACACATACTACACTCATCAGTTATATGTTTACCCATCAAATGAAAAGTTAAATGAATGCCTATTCAATGAACACTAAGCTTTGAACATCCCTTTTATCAAACAGTTAAATCATTGCAAAGACATTCATCGAACTGTAATAATTAGCCAACAAGAAGGAAGTACCCCACTGCATAACACAAACTAAACAAAAAACAAATGGAAAATGCACCAAACAAGCCTGTATATGAACTCTATTTATTGCAGTAAAAACACACCAAGATTAAGTGCTTTCACCTTTCACATAGAAGACTACAATTTTTATGCCAGTACATGTTACATAATCGATAAAATTGAGCCAATGATATTGCCAAAAAAGTCACATGCAAAATGGTCACATGAGCAGTATTAAATACACAGGATGTTAATATTCAAGACAACTTAGCTGTTTACAAATAAAACAATATTATATATTAAATACCTTCACCATATGTTTAAACATGCTGGCACAGTAATGCATGTAAAAATGTTAAACTACTTAAAATTTCATAGATTTTTTTCAGGGCTGGAAGTACTGTCAAGAAATTATTTACACCTGGTGGAAAATTAGCTGCTTGTCTGAGTTGCCAAACCAGCTCTTTTTACTTAATAAATTCTTCCAGTCACCCCCCCCCTCAAATTTATGTCCACAGTTTCCAAAATACCAAATTTAAAACCTTTAAAATTAGAACAAGTGAGGGAATGCCTATATAATGCACTTGTATCCCTCTGGTTTTTAACATCATATATGTGCTCATAGAGTCTGCTTTTCAACACCCTCTCCATTTTCCCAACATAGAATCCGTTGCACGTATCACAGTGTAAGGTACACCACTCTGGTGGTAAAACAATTACCTTTCTTGAATATAACCTTAGATGCCATCTTATTAGCTAGGTGGGTTTGAGGTACTTTGAAAATAGTTAATGGGTGGTTTCCTAACAGGGGCTTATATATTTTTCCCCATCCTGTGTAAACATCCTCAATAATTTGTTCCACCATCTGTTTGGGGTATCCCCTTTCTAAAAACAGATCTTTTAATGTGAAAAATTCCTACCTCACATCACTCACTTCTGAAGTCATGTGTGCAATTCTTATAGCCTGTCCGTTGACTAAGTTTTTTTTCTGTGAAAGTGGGTGGTTGCTTGTATAATGAAGGTAAGAATTACAAAAAGTGCTCTTACAAAATATGTTAGATTTGAAACCTGTAGATGTATGGGAAATTGCCGTGTCCAAGTAATGTATACCTCTAGTGTTGTAATTATAAGTAAATTCCAAAAATAAGGTAGTTTTCTCCAGGTGATAAAACCCAAGGATATCTTCCACTTTTCCCTTCCACAAAATAAAGATGTCATACAAAAACTTGCAATATAACTGGATGTTGTTCCAAAATTCTTTGTGGAATACATACCTTAATTCCCAGCCTAACAATACTGTATTTGCATAAATAGGGGTGCAGGCAGCCCCCATTGCAACTCCCCTTGTTTGTTGGAAATTTTGCCCCTCAAAGAATAAAAAAATATTTTCTAAGATAAGTGCCATCATTTCACATACCAGGTTTACTTTATCGTGATTCAAGGTGGAACATGCAAAAAGTGTCTCTTCAAATAATTCTAGTCCTTCTTGCTTAGGAATACAGGAAAAAAGATCTTTCACATCAGTGGTTAAAAATACCAAATCAGCTGCCCATAGATTTTGTTTAAGCAGTCCTAGAAAATCCCAGGAATCCTTAACTAGATGTGCTACTCTCTCTGCTAAATGCTTAGTCATTTTATCTACAAATAGTATCAGAGTATGTGTTTTGGTGCTGCTGGCAGCAACAATGGGTCTAAAAGGTGGTTCAATGATGCTTTTGTGTATTTTTGGGATGCCGAATATGACCGGCACCTTAGGATAGGAATTAGCAACAAAATTAAGGAGGTCATTAGTATACGTTTGTCCAGGACATATTCTTCTAAATAACTGTCAATATGTTGATATGCAATATTTATTTGGTTCTTAGAAACCTGTGCATAATTCTCTTCATTAAATAAAATATTCTGCATAATGTTGGAATAATCCTCTGAACTGAATATTTCTATACCACCTCCCTTGTCAGAGGTCATGATATGCAGTCCCTTGTCCCCCCTCAGTTGATTCATAAGAATTCTTTCATCAGAACTTAAGTTAGCATAAAACTTCCTTTTCTGAGCCCATAATTCATACATGTCTTCTTTTACTGCCTTCTCAAAAACATTAATGGAGTGGTGGATTGAACACACTACTTTTCTTCAGAATATTTTTGTGTGCACTTGCCTCATTTGTAGGCCCCACTTGATTTTGGGGAAAAAAGAAGACACAAATTGAGCTTCCTAGTGTACATCTGAACATCTAACAAGCAGTCAGCAACATCCGGTATTTTGGAGGGAACAAATTTACATCCTTTAGAAACCAACATCCGGTATTTTGGAGGGAACAAATTTACATCCTTTAGAAAAAAGTGAAAAAAAATCTTTAGTGATAGCCCTGTCTGTGTAATTATAAATCTTAAAGCCTTGAAAAATATGCACAATATGTTCAATTCCAACAATTAATATCTGCTCCTCCCCCTCCCCCATTTGGGATGTCCCTTTTGAATTTGCACTGCATGACTGTATGTGTATTTCCTCTCCTGATTTCTGTTTGCTATCCTTTCTGAGCATCTTAATTGCTGAAAATCCTGTGAACCACCTTCATTCATTTCATTATACACTTCAGCATAGTCATTATACATATCATCAGCCATTTTCCTGTAATTACCAGCAGAATTACAGTGCACATCAGAGCCATGAACAAATTTCTCCACAGTTAACCTACTAGAAGGGTAAGCAGATTTAGTTTGGTAATGTTCAACATCCCTCTCTAACTTTTTTTTCTTAAAACGACCATTACATTTCCTTTCTACCCTGTTAATATTTTTTTCATAAAAATCTTGATACTGTGAAAACAGCAAGTCATTCCAACATATTTCGTATGAGCACTTTTTGTAATTCTTAACTTTATTATACGAGCAACCACCCACTTTCATGGGAAAAAAAAGCTTAGTCAAAGGAAAGGCTATAAGAATTGCATGCATGACTTCAGAATTGAGTGATGTGAGGCAGGAATTTTTCACATTAAGAGATCTGTTTTTAGAAAGGGGATACCCCAAACAGATGGTGGAACAAATTATTGAGGAGGTTTACACAGGGTGGGGAAAAAATATAAGCCCCTGTTAGGAAACCACCCATTAACTAATATAGCCCCCACAGATACTGGTGAAACAAAGATTTATGAGCATGCATGCATAGTGCAATACAGTCCTATATCATATGAAGTGATAAATATATTAAAAAAGAACTGGAGTATATTTAGGGCAAATAATGACGTGTTAACTGCAGTGGGAGATTTTATCAGCAAGGTGGGCATGAATATTAAACATCTTATGGAAAACAATGCAAATTTACTGATAGAAGGTGGTTGTGGTACAACACCTTGTAGGAGGTTCTCCCAATGTACTAATATTTTCAAAGCACCTCAAACCCACCTAGCTAATAAGATGGCATCTAAGGTTATATTCAAGAAAGGAAATTGTTTTACCACCGGAGTGGTGTACCTTGCGCTCTATGTGATACATGCAACAGATTCTATGTTGGGAAAACAGAGAGGGAGTTGAAAAGCAGAATCTATGAGCACATATATGATGTTCATAGGTTCATAGGTAGGTACTAGGCTATTGGCCCTAGGGCCTATATAAGCCTAGCCAAAAAGGTACCCTGGCTTTTGCCACCCAAGAAAATTATTTTCCTGTGCCCCTGTTGAGCAGAACCCCAGAGGTGATTCTTGGGGTGAATTTCTTATTTCCCATCCAATCATCAAGATTTTTCTAGAAGAGTGCTAATGAGGAGCTTTGTTTGATATAGATAGGTAGTTTGTTCCAGAGTATGGGAAGTCTCTGGGACAGGAATCTATCCCTTCATCATGTTTTATTTATTGTGGTGACAAGGTTTAGGTCCCTTGGAGCTTGGAGGGATTGGGATTTCTTTAAGTGGAGCATGTCCAACAGCTCTGGGTTTGACTTAGCTTTGTATGTTAGGCAGAGATGGCCTCTGAGTAGGCAGTATGTGATGGAGTAAAGCTGGAATTTTTTGAGACGTCTGCATAGGGCATCTGTTTGAGGCCAGTAAACCTCTGTGAGGTTTTTCTGCACCCTTTCCAGTTGTTGTAGATGTCTTGTGAGGTACATACCAAAAGGGGCGTTGTACTCTTTAATGGGTCTAATGAGTGACGAGTAGAGGGGAACAATTACCTCTTTTTTCCTGGATGAGAAACCTTTTGTGATGAGGTGTGCCACATAGAAGGATTTCCTGACTACTGTGGCGATGTGATTATCAAAGGAGAGTCTACTGTCCACCTGTGTCCCAAGGTCTCTTATCACACTTTCGGTGTTAAGTAGACTACCACCTATGTGGTAGCTTATGGGTACAGAGTTTTTACCAAAGGGGATGACAATGCACTTTTTGGCATTGCGCTTGAGGCCATGGCTTTGACACCAGGTGTCTGTCTCAGTGAGGCCCATTTGTAGGATGTCCACATCATTAGGAGTTTCGATTATGGCTCCTAGTTTGCAGTCATCTGTGAACTTCATTAGCCAAACACCTTCTGTGTTAGCCTGTACTTTAGAAAAGTAGATACCCAACAGGAGAGGACCCAGGACTGAACCCTGTGGTACTCCACTTGTCACTGGTCTGAAGTTGGATCTGGAGTCTGCTTTCACAGTGTGGGTTCTGTAAGTGAGCCAGTTGGCAACCCATCATTTGACATAGGGATTTATACCTAGTTTAGTGAGTTTATCTATAATTCCTGAGTGGGGGATGGTGTCAAAAGCCTTGGTGAGATCTAGATAGGCTGTGTGAACCACCTTACCCTCGTCTGCAGCTTTGGTGACTGCTTCAAAGAAGTCTATCAGGTTTAGGAGACATGATCTGCCTTTCACAATCCTGAAATGGGTGGGGTCCAGAGTTTGGAGATTATCAATGTGTTTGTTCATAAGTTCCATGATGATACATTCCATGGCCTTGCAAACCAGGCTCGTCAGGCTAATGGGGATGTAGTTCCCAGGCTCTGTGGTGGCTCCCCCTTTGTGGAGTGGGATAACCATTGCTGTGCGCCATTCAGTAGGCACAAAGCCTGAGGTGAGGCTTTGATTGAACATGGTTCTTAGGTGGGGTGCCAGTTCATTCTGTAGTTCATGTAGAACACAGCCTGGGATGTTTTCAGGTCCCATAGATGCTGTGTTCTTGGCTTTGGAGAGTGTGTTTTTTACCTGTGCAGCCTTGATTACAGGAACTTTGCATTCTTCCGGTATAGAGATCGGCCCTTTAGGGGTTGAGACAGGGATAAAGTTAGCACTGAACCTATCTGCCAGGATGTTGGCAATATCAGCTGGCTCTGTATATTTAGTGCCATTGTGCTATAATTCAGAGCAGATCAGAGTGTTGCCATTGAGATTCTTGACATAGCTATAGAATGCTTTGTGGTTGTCTTTAGAATCAGTGGTGATTTTGTTTTTGTAACTAGCTTTGGAGGATTTTATGAGGGATCTCAGCTTTGTACTGAGGCTGACCAGGGAGTTCCTCCAATCATGGGATTTTACTCTTTTCTGCAACAGTTTCTTTCTTCTGTTGTAGAGTTTGTTTATGGCAGGGGACCACCAGATTGGCTTCCTTTTTTTGGAGGATAGCATCTTGGTTCTGTTAGGGATAGTATGATCCATGCACTCATGTAAGTGCTTATAATGTGCATTTGTGTAGGATTCAGCAGTCGTACCTCTATTGTCTGTCTGCATGGGTGTCGTGAAGTTTGCTACTTCTGTCTTAAGAAGCGTGAAGTTGGCTTTGGAGAACATCTTTACAGTAGTTTCCCTAATAGGGGGTGGGGGCAGGATGTGGATGTCTAGGGTGATTAGTTTGTGGTCAGATCTGACCAATGAGGAATTGACCTCTGGTGTGGAACACCGGTTGCCCGTGTTGGTAATGATCAGGTCTAGGATATTGCTGCCCCTGGTGGGGGTGTGGATAAGTTGATCCAAGGCGTTGAAATTTATGAGTTCCAGAAAACATTGAGCAAAAGAGTTGGTACATGAGTAGTTTTCCCAGTTAATGGTGGGGTAGTTGAAATCACTCATTATGTGGGTGTTGGGTTGTACCCTAATATTTTCCAGTGTATCAAGAAATGAGGAGTGGGAATCCTGGGGCATGGTGGGGGATCTGTAGCAAGTTACAATTTGGATTGTGGTCTTGCCCAGAGTTAGTTTGCACTTGGATAATCTCGGATCCATTATGCTGAGCAACTAGTCTGGAGGTGTGGATAACCTTAATGAATATATGGACACACCTCCACCTTTAGTGTTTCGTTCCAGGTTAGGTGGCTGAAAGGTGTGGTATGAATTATAGCCTGGTAATGCAGGGGTGCTCTCTGCAGCCTTTCTCTGTCACTGCACAGATGTCGATGTTTTCCATTTTAAGGAGTGCCTCGAGTGCATGCATTTTGAGGTTTAGACTTCTAGCATTGAGTAGCATTACCCTCGGGTTTTGCTTGCTTGTACCTGTTACAGTGGTGAATTTGTCATTTGAACCTTGCCTAAAAAAGGCACTGTGGGGGTGGCAAGAGCCTTAGCCAGTATCCAGAATCCTAA
The DNA here is from genome assembly GCF_019279795.1 of Protopterus annectens. NCBI lineage: Eukaryota > Metazoa > Chordata > Ceratodontiformes > Protopteridae > Protopterus > Protopterus annectens. The sequence goes on from NC_056742.1 coordinate 362,508,114, forward strand.
GGGTGACAGGTGCAGGCCATATCTGGCAAAGCATTGTGGTCTGTTGATCATGTCATTCCAGGCAGACAGATACTGGATCCCCTTAGAATGGTACCAGAAGCTTAGCCAATTGCTGAAGTCAATCATTTTGTCTTGTACTGTGATATTCTGGGTGATGGCAGGATGCTGCTCAGGGCTAGGGTCATACCTGCCTGGGCTACAAGATCGGAGAGCTCCTCCGTGTCTCTTTTCATGTAATCCAGGGAGGTACATCTCAGGTCATTCACACCAACATGGACAATGACAGAGTCATATTTGTACTTGTTGTGGAGTGACCTGAGTGCATGAATTATGTGGCGGATCCTGGCACCCGACAAGAAGCCGACAGTAACTTTCTCCTTGGTTAGCCTGGTGAGTGTTAAAAACAAGAAGGATACAAGTGCATTATATAGGCATTCCCTCACTTGTTCTAATTTTAAAGGTTTTAAATTTGGTATTTTGGATATTGTGGACATAGATTTGAGGGGGGGGGGGTGACTGGAAGAATGTATTAGGGAAAAAAGATCTGGTCTGGCAACTCAGACTAGTAGCTAATTTTTCACCAGGTATAAATGATTACTTGACAATACTTCCAGCCCTGAAATAAAAATCTATGAAACTAAGTATTTTAACATTTTTACATGCATTACTGTGCCTGCATTTTTAAACGTATGTTGAAGGTATTTAATATATAACAGTGTTATTTGTAAAAAGCTAAGATAACTTGAATATTAATATCCTGTGCATTTAATACTGCTCATGTGACCATTTTGCATGTGACTTTTTTTTAACAATACCATTGGCTCAATTATATCTATTATGTAATGTGTACTGGTATCAAAATGGTTCTTGAATCAGTGTGCTTTATTCTGATGAAGTCTTCTATGTGAAAGATGAAAGCGTTTAATCATGGTGTGTTTTTACTGCAATAAACGGAGTTCATATACAGGCTTGTTTGGTGCGTTTTCCATTTGGTTCCTGGTCTTGTTATTCGCACTGCACCAGATATTTGGATTTTTACAAACTAAACAAAACCTTGTATAAATTTGCCCTTTTCCTACTGCAGAACAATCTCAGAGTTGGTATATATAGTTGGGGGGTGTAGGGGGTATGAGGGACACAGCCCCCACCTTGGTGGGTTACAGCAAGGTGAGAGGCTCTGCCCCCCCCCCCCAAGTATATACCAACTCTGAGTTCACACTACAGTGGGGAAATGGGGAAGTTATAAAAGGTTTTTAGTTTACATTATGCTGTGCAGTGCTTCCTTCTTGTTGGCCAACTATTACAGTTTGACAAATGTCTTTACGATGATTTGACTGCTTGATAAAAGGGACATTCAAGGCTTAGTGTTCATTGAATAGCTATTAGATTAATTTTTCATTTGATAGGTAAACATAGACCCACACTCACCATATAATAACCAAAAAATTAAGGTCGCTGAAAACACGATTTTCAGATTTGCTTTATTAGCTGACTCCTAAGGATCATTAAGGATCTCCAGTGGCTTCCTATGACCGATAGGCCATCTTTTCTGCATATCTGTTTACTACTTAAAATATTAAAACTAGGGTACCACACACCTTTATGATCTAAACTTTCTTTCAGGGAATAAGCATACTCATTAAGTAGTCAGGATGGCATTACATTAATCTGGCCCCGATTCAAAAGTAAATTTGGAAAAATAGCATTAACAAAGTGCTTGGTACCTAGAATCATCTACAAAGCAAATAAAAATTAATCCCAGTGAAAGAGAATTTAAAATTGCTTACATAAACACCTTAGGGAACAAGCTAGCTGCAAGTGCTATGGTTATCCTTTTCATGTATATAGCACTTGCATTATAACAAATGTATATAATGTATATAAACCATATTGTCGAATGAATGGCAAAACTGATTCTTTAATTGTGTTTTGCTTAATTGTTCAGTGGTCTGTTCAACTATAAACTCCTTGCTCATTTCTTCTTTGCACAACTGGAAATGCTTACACAGGACTGTTTGTAAGCTTCTGAGCCCCCCAAACCTTTCTGTGTTGGAGGGAAGCCTTCTAGCTCATCAGTGGGAGTGGTAAGCACTAGGTAGCCTATCTATCACAGGAGTAGTAGTTTCTGGCCCATAAATTGTAGTTTATTGGCAGTTTGGGCAGTTTTTCCATCCCTTTCAGCTTTCTGGTATAAAAGCCCGCATTTGCGTGGATTTACGTTTGTTTATGCCCCGCCTAGTGGCACCAAGCTGAGGTAAACTATTACTGGTGCCAGAAAGTCTGCTCTTAAGTTTTTCCCTTGAATCTTGTTAGTTCTTTCTTCTCTTGCTCTTCAACTAGCTTAATCGCTTTGCACTTCAACAGGTTTTTTTTTTTTTTTTTTGTAGTAATTATTGTAACACACCTAAGTGCCATCAGCACTAGTTGTTCTTCATGGAACTAGCTCCAGTACTTAGTAGTTATGACTACCCCCTCCTAGCATGATTAAAGGGTAGTTCCCTGTGCTTTCTCCTATTAACCTGGTGCACTTGGGCATTCTCAGGCAGTGTAGCAACTGCCTCATTTATTTTATTTATTTATTTGCAGTTTGTTTACCAGGATAGTCCATTGGGTCACAAGGAACCCATTTTCAATGGAGTCCTGGGGAGAAAAGCTTCAGTAATACAGATAAGATACAAGAATACAAAAAAATTACAAAATCTGAGTCAGTTAAAAAAGTACAAGGTTACATAATAAAAAACAAATGCTGACATTTGGAAGAAGTACAGTAATACAATGTGGTTAGACTAAATCAAAAATACAGATCATAGTGCAGTATTTAATTCTTGCAAGTTCTTACTAAAGGGAGGTAGAGCTAACTATAGTCAAGAAATCCATGAGGGATGAGAACAGGAGCATTCCCATTTTGAAGTTAAGTGTGCATGGAGGAGAGTTTCAAAAGTTGAGACTTTTGGTTGCACGGATGAGAGGTGGAAGAGAGTTCCAATGGCGAGCAAGTGAAAAGGATAGGAGATGTTTGCCTGGAGGACGAGTGGGTTTGTGGAGTTCAATTAGATTTTGAAAATTTGATCTTAGGTGTCTATTAGGTAGATGCATTTGGTAGGTAGGGGCAAGTGAGGGGCAGAGGGAGGGGGTGAAGATAAGCTTGTGAGCTTGGATAAGTTGAATGTATGCGAGATAGTTTGGTAGCACAAGCCAATTGCGTTGTTGAAGAGGTATACAGTGATGGGTAGTGGATTTGTTTCCTGTGGCAAATTTTGAGATTTTGTAGTAGCAGGAAGATAGTTTTGACTTGAGGGAGGATTGCAGGTTAGTGAAGATAGATGCACCATATAGAAGTGAAGGGATGAGATAGGTAATTGCAAGAACAAGCCTAGTTGGGGGAGAGATGAAACAGTTGTGTCGATAAGAGCATACCAAGTTTTGTGTGAGTTTTTCTAATATTTGATTGAATGTGGTAGTCAAATTTTAAATGGTCATCAAGAATAACGCCTAGTAATTTAGCAGAGGAGACAATTTCCAGAGGAGTGTTATTTTGACTGGTAATGAGGAATGGATTTTTGTCAAGGGTGGTGGTTTTAGTAGGGGAGAATATCATAAGTGTGGTCTTGGTGGTGTAGATGTGGCAGAGCAGATTATTGTAGAATCATCTGCATATTGGATAAGGTTTGCATTTGGGATGGCATGATGGAAGTCATTAATAAAAATATTAAATAGTAGGGGACCTAAAATTGAGCCTTGAGGTACACCTGTAGCAGTGTGCTGGAAGGGTGAAATAGATTTATTCCATTTGACTGCATGTTGCCTATTTTCTAAGTAGCAGGTGAACCAATTGATGGAAGGAAGGGATAGGTTTATTTCAAAGTGTTTAGTAAGGAGAAGTTGTGAGAGATGGTGTTGAAGGCTTTAAAAGGTCTAAGAGGAGGGGTAGATACAAAATGGCCAGAATCCCGGAGCTTGTTAACTGTTTTTAATAAGGAAAGTAGGGCAGTGGTTGTACTGTGTCTAGGCCGGAATCCATGCTGAGTTGGAGTGAGGAGGTGGTTGTTTATGAGATAGGGTAGTAGTTGTTGATGAATACATTTTTCAAGGAGCTTAGATAGTGGGGATAGGATAGCGATGGTTCGAAAGTTTGAGATATCATTGTTGTTGCTCCCTTTGTGAAGTGGAGTGACAAAAGTTTTTTTCCAGACCATGGGAACATGACATTCAGAGATCGATCGATTTATTAAGACGGTAATGGGGAAGTCAATGGCTTCGACAGCGATTTTTAGGAAGTAGGAGGGTATGTCGTCAGGGGCATTGGAGCATGGCTTTAGGTTTAAAAGAAGTGTTTTTATGGAAGAGCTGGGAATAGGGTTTATGGAAAAGGGAGGGGCTGAGGGGTAGATTTATTAGGTGAAAGAGGGGATAGTGGGGGTGGTAGTGTGGAGGTGGGATTTTTGGGGAAGGATGTAGTTAGTTTGGCTATAGAGTCAATAAAGAATGATTTGAACTGTGTAGCTAGATCGGAGTCAGAGACATTAGGGTACAGGCAAGGGTTTTCTTTTTTACCTGGATCGAGTAGAGATGAAATGCCATGCCAGAATTTTTTAGTATTTGTGGTATGGTTGGCTTGAAGTGTGGAATAGTATTTTTTGCGGTCTGCTACAGTAAGTTGTTTTACTTTGTTGCGAAGGGATCTATATTCATTAAGGGTTGTAGAATTTTTAGTTTTTTGGTAGTATTTCCAGGCTTTGTCACGAAGCCGCGTGGTAAGTAAAGTAGTCTTAGTTAACCAAGGGACAGAGTTGCTTTTTATACGTTTTATTTTAAAAGTAATCAAGCATGTTTTAAAAAGTTTTATTAAAATATGCAACAGCACTATCTAGGGAAAGAGTTTTTAGTGGATTCCAATTTGTTAATTTTAGTGCATAAGAGAATGCAGTAGGGTTGAAGTCTTTTAGGTTCCGGGAAATAGAATATGTATATGTTATTTGTAGGGAGGAGGGGAGGCAGTTGGCAAAAATAGGGAGATGATCCCCTAGTGGGTGTGGAAGGGTTTCGCTTTTAGTAATGTGCTGGGGGTGAGAGGCTAGAATCCAGTCTAGAGTGCTTCTGGAGAGGAAGTCTTTAGATGGTCTAGTTGTAGAGTTGATAAGTTGGGTGAAGTTGTAAAGATTGATGTTTAGGGAACTGGATGAGGATTGGATTGATGTTCAATTGATGTTAACATCACCCAGGATAAGGGTTTCATTGGTAATGTTGGTAGAGAGCCAGCAGAGGATGTCTTCAAGGAGTGGGATATTATCTCCAGGAGGGATGTAAAGGGTGACAATGCAGATTAGTTTATTTTTGTTTAGCTGTAGAAGGACTGAGAGTAGTTCTGCATTTCCAAATTTAGGGATAGGCTTGAAGTATGGGGTAACTACAAGTGATGAGGAGTAGAGTAGGGCTACACCTCCCCCCTTTTTATGAGTTCTATCTTTTCAAAGGATGCAGTAGTTGGATGGAGTCAGTTCTGAGTCTTTTATATATGGTTTAAACCAGGTTTCGGAGATACATAAAATATCTGGTTGGTTATGTAGGAGCCAGGCTTGGAGAATGGGGATTTTGTTACAGATGCTCTGTGCATTTAGAGCTGCGAAGTGGAGGGACTTGCCAGCTGAGTGGGCAGGATGGGATAAAGAGGTTGAGATGAGAGAGGAGGAGAGGCCAGGATTTGGGTGTATGTCACCAGAGAGTAGGGCAGAGATGGAGTGGTGAATATAGGAGAAGAGATATTTAAGTAGCTTAGAGTCTGATTTATGGGTTATTGGTTTTATTGGGACTGGGCAGAAGAAAGTGGGAGTTGTGGAGCTGGGAGTTGCTATGATTTTAAATGGGAAGAGCATGGCTGTGTTGAAGAGGAAGAGGCTAGGGCTTATGAGGAAAGTTTTCTGTGCATGTTGTACATGGTTTAGAGTGATTATGTGAAAGGAGGGTGTGTGATTAGTATGAAAAGGTCTGGTAATATAGTTTAAGTAGGATATGGAGATAAGAAGTAGTAACTGCATTAGAAATGAGGTTGGTTTGGGAGGCATGGTGTTAGTTTGGATTGGTATTTGAGGTAGAGTAGTTGAATAGGGTATAGGTGAGAGAGTGCTAAGTGTGTTTGAAATTTAATGGTGTGAGGGGGTGGAGCTATGAGGCTGGAGGGGGATATGGTGATAGGAGCTGAATAGGGGTGGGTGTGGTTAGTGAGGTATAAATGCAGAGGTAGTGGGTGGGATTTGTGGGGTAGGATAGGGGAGCGGAGTAGACACAGTGGAAGGCAAGATAGCTGAGAAGAATCAATCAGCCAAGTAAAGGTTAGCAGGTAAGGTGGGGTTTAGCTTTGTTAAGGTAGAGAACTTTTGTTTTATTTAGTCTGTGTTCTATATTTGTCTAGAGGAACAGATGCAATGGAGAGGTGACGGGAAGAAGAGCTACATTCCCGGGGAAGGTGAGGGAGTTAAGCTAAGGTAGAAAATAAAAATAAATCTTAATACGGGGACTAAACTAATAAAACCCTTGTTCATACACTATTCATGAAAAGTATAGCTTATACACTGCTTCCATCTAGAGGACAGAATGGGAAACTACAACTAATTAGGAAACCTAAAATGTGGTCTGGGCAATAGCAGAAACGGGAATAGAGACGTCCTCGAGGTTAATCCGCGAGTGTGCAGGCCACATAAAAATATAGAGGTTAAAATACAAGATGTCAGAACAACAGGCTAACACATACACTAAGTCTATTGTAGGGTGCTTCTTATTTTTCTGATTTAGGGATTCCAGTTAGAGCTGCAGGAGTGGTGGTCCACGTAGTGTAGCAGGATTATACTGCAGAGTTGGAAGGACGCTTCTTTTAAATACAGTGTTCGTCCAAGCTATAAGGGGAAATAAAAAATAGAGAAATATTATAAAAGAGTAAAGAAGAAAGGAGGTGAAGAGGTTTGGGGGAGAAATGAGAATAGATAGAGTGAGGACAATGAAGAGGAGCTAGATAGAGTACAAATCTAATCAGGGTGGGAATATAGTGAGGGTGGAGAGGATAGTTCAAGCAAAAGAACGGAAAATTAGAAGGCAATAGGGAAAAAAGGGAGACCGGACTGTGTGTAACGAACGTAGTCAGAGAATAGAGATAAAGTTAGTTCTAGGTTGTAACAATAAATATTTAACTTTGAACAAAAATTAATATGCAATTGACCCGTATTTACGGGTGTAGGAATAAAATTAAGCTAAAAACAACCTAATAAGTCATTTAACATTTAGGAAATAAACGAAGCTACAAGAAACCTTGTAGAATATTAACACAGTAGGAGATATGGTAGAGGCAAATTAAAAGAAAGCGTCAGGATATATGTATGATATTACTACACGTGTCTTTTCATTTTAGCAAGGAAAAACAATTCAGAATAAAACCCACTGCATTAATAGTCTAAGGGTGCTTTGCACTGTAGTGACTAACTGCTATGGCAATCAAATAATACAGGAAGTTTGAGAAATGTTGAACACAGAGCGAATTAAGACAATAGCCTTAAAGCATATAAGTAGACTACGTGGGTGTTCTTACGTTTATCACAGTAATAGCTTAAAAAAACACTGCGATAGTCAAATTATAATGAAAAAGCATTAATATGTTATACCACAATGATAGATTAAATAACTGCTAAGAAAGACAAGTTTATATAGAAAGGCATTAAGCATGGCTAAAATGTACACAGACAACTCTCTCCTCTTACCTCCCAACACTCAGACTTGTGAGAGATGCACTTATATCACCAAATTGGAAGCTACACACTCTCCAGCCAAGACCAGACTAGCTGGTGAAGAGGAAGGTCAACACCTGCACCACACCACATGGAACATACAACCCTCCAGAACAACCACCAGAAATTTACCCAAACAGCAGAGACCTCCAAGACAGAAATGCACTTTACCACCACAAATCAGCACAAACCACAGGACACACAGCTCACCTCCAGACAGCTCACCTCCACAGTGTGCCCCTCAACCTAATCCCCTAATTCTAAACACCTTGCCCAATACACTAATCATAAGTGACTCAATAGTGAGGCACACAGATGTCCCACTCACTAGGTTTAATAAGGAGAAGGTAACAGTCAGCGGTCTATCCGGTGCCAGAATCCGACACACAACACACACACACACACACTCAGGTCATTCCACAGCAAGTACAAGTATGACTCTCATTGTCCATGTGGGTGTCCGTGACCTGAGATGTACCTCCCTGGATTACATAAAGAGAGACATGGTGGAGCTCTTGGATTATGTGGCCCAGGGAGGTATGACCGTAGCCCTGAGCAGTATCCTACCATTACCCAGAATGATACCACAGCACAAACAAAAAATGATTGACTTCAACAATTGGCTAAGTTTCTGGTGTCATTCTAAGGGGATTCAGTATCTGTCTGCTTGGGATGACATGACTGATAGACCTCGATGCATCTGTCATCCCTGGGCTTCCGGGTACTGGCTAAGGCTCTTGCCAACCCTATAGTGCCTTTTTTAGGCGGTGTTCAAAAGACCAAATTACCACCATAACAGCTATAAATAAATGCAATCTGAGGGTCAAGCTGTTCAACGTTAGAAGTCTAAATCTCTAGATGCACTCACTCAAAGCCCTCCTCAAAATGGAGAACACTGATATTTGTGCTGTAACAAAGGGCTGGTTTAAAGCAGCAGAAAGGACTTATGCGCTACCAGGCTATAACGCATTCCACACCTTCTGGCTCAGAAACATGGACCATAGCTCCAAAGGTGGTGGTGTCTCCATATTCATAAAGGATATGCACAACTCCAGACTAGTAGCCCAGCATAATGCATCTGAGATACTTCAGGTACAACTGACATTGGGTAGGATGGCAATCCAGGTCATAGCCTGCTATAGGTCCCCAATCATGTCCCTAGACTCTCACTCCATGTTCCTAAGCACCCTGGAATCTATCAAGGTCCAACCCAACACTCTCATACTAGGAGACTTCAGCTACCCCTCCATCAACTAGGAAAACTACTCAAGCACCAATACACTGACCCAATGCTTCCTGGAATTCATCAATTCAAATGCCCTGGACCAGCTCATTCTGAACCCCTCTAGAGGAAGCAACATCCTTGACCCGGTTATTACTAACATGAGTGACTGTTGCTCTACACGAGTAGTCAATCCCTCCTTGGTTAGAGCCAACCATAAACTAAGTACCATGGAAATCCATATCTCACCCACACCTCCCGCAAAGGTAACCACCTTGAAAAACTTCTCCAAAGCTGACTTTGGGCTCCTAAAAACAGAGGTGGCTAAATTCATGGCACCTATGCCAATGGAAAATAGCTGCATGACTACTGACACCAATGCACTGTACAAACATGTACATAAATGCATGGAACTAGCCATACCCAATAGAACCAGACACTCTCCTCCAAAAAAAGGAAGCCAATCTGGTGGTCCCCTGCCATTAATAAACTCTACAACAGAAGGAAGAAACTGCTGGCTGTGTTCTACATGAACTACAAAGCAAACTGGCACCACATCTGTGTGCCCTGTTCAGTCACAGCCTCACCTCAGGCTTTGTCCCTACCGAATGGTGCACTGCTACAGTCATCCCTTTCCATAAAGGGGGAGCAACTACAACCCCTGAGAATTATCGCTCCATTAGCCCGAGTCTGATATAGCAATGAAGCACATTATCATGGACCTGATTAACAAAGATATAGAAAATCTCCAAACTCTAGACCCCATGCAATTTGGCTTTGTGAAAGGGAGATCATGCCTGCTCAACCTGGTTGACTTCTTTGAGTCAGTCACCAGGGTTGTGGATGAAGGTAAGGCAGTGCATACAGCCTACCTCGATCTGGCCAAGGCCTTTGATACCATTCCTCACTCCGGAATTATTGATAAACTCAAACTAGGCATCAACCCCTATATCACTAGGTGGGTTGCAAATTGGCTCACAGAACACACAGTGTGAATGTAGTAGACTCCAAGTCAGACTGCTGACCAGTCACGAGTGGAATCCCACAGGGATCAGTTCTTGGGTCCTCTCCTGTTCGGCATCTACTTCTCAGATGTCCAGGCCAACACAAAGGGACTCTGGCTGACCAGCTTCACAGATGATGGCAAGCTGGGAGCTGTTATTAACTCCCCAAGTGATTCAGACATCCTACAGAAAGGCCTCACTGAGACCAATGACTGGTGTCAAAACCATGGCCTTAAGCTGAATGCCAAAAAATGTGTTGTCATCCGCTTTGGTAAAACCTCAGTTCCCACTAATTACCACATCAATGGGAGCCCACTGAACACTGAAGGTGTTATAAGAGATCTAGGGATGCAGGTTGACAGCAACTTCTCCTTCGACCACCACATTGTCACTGTGGTCAGAAAGTCCTTCTATGTGGCACATCTCATTACCAAAGGTTTTGTATCCAGGAAGAAAGAGGTCATAATCTCTCTCGACTCTTCCCTCATTAGACCAGTCATTGAGTATAATGCCCCATTTGGCATGTACCTCACTAGACACCTGCAACAGCTGGAGAGGCCACCGAAGTACCTCATGAAGAGGATCCTAGGCATTAAACACGTCCTACATGGACAGACTCAAAAGACTCCAGCTATTCTCCATCTCATATCACCTACTTAGAGGCAATCTTTGCCTGACTTACAAAGTCATGTCTGATCCAGCTCTGTTAGAAATGCTACATCTAAACAAATCCCAATCCCTCTGAACCACATGCTCCAGAGACCTTGACCTTATTACCACAATCAACAGAACATGCTGGAGTGACAGGTTCCTCACCCAGAGACTGTCCATGCTCTAGAATAGACTTCCAATAAATTTCAAGCAGAGCACCTCGCTGTCCCTCTTCAAGAGGGATCTTGAGGAGTGGATGGGTAGTAGAAAGTTCACCCCGGGGATCGCTCCAGTGGGTCTATTTGATAGAGGCACTAGGAACTAACATCGGGCGGCATGATGCCAGGGCACTTCTATGGGCTAGGCTTGCAAAGGCTCCAGGGCCATTAGCCTAGTACACACCTATGAACAATGTCCTATGCTGCTCTTTTGTACAAATGTTTGGATAATATAAATATTTGTATTATATGTTCTTCTTGAGCCCATACCTCTCAACTGTCCCTGATTTTGACTCAAATTTTACCTCTGTCCCTCTCTTAACACTGGTAACTTTTGGACAAAAGTGGTGAATTATACTTAAGAAATAATGACAATAATTAAGAGTTGAATGCTTATTTTACTTCAGGAAATGTATTTTAATTCATATTCTCCAATTCAGTTAATGCCTCAAGTTAATAGAACTAAATGTTTTAAAAGTGTCCCAGATTGCCCCTGATTTTTTCTGGATTCGTCCCTGATTCTGTTGAGATTTGTCCCCGATTGGTTGAGAGCTATGCAGCTGAACCCATGTCATAGCTGAAAGGATCAATACAACAGCCCACAAGCCTGGTTAAACAGAAATACAATAAAATGAAGGTATAAATAAAAGAAAAGATGACCAGAATAAAAAGAAAGAAAACTACAAAGCATAATGAATTCTTGGAAAAACAACATGCTGTTCTACCTATTTAACTGAATAAACTACTTGAAACTTCAACAAGGCATTTTTATTCCTGCCACTGTCCGAGTTCTGCCAGCTAAAGGGATTTTATCTAGACTAATCTTTTGTAGTCTTTTTGTTAGTCCTGTCACCTTCTGGGTCACAGATGGAATACCAGACCTGATTAGCGCTTTCTGGATTACCACTGTTATCTTAGCACATTAGCTGAAATTCCCATTAAACCAATGATCTTTCTACTAGGGGACTTCACTAATCCATCAACAAATTGGTTGACATACACTGCCAGTGATCAGCATGCCCAGCACTTCCGTGACATTATAAATGTTAACGATCTTCCACAAGTAGTTAACCATGCTATCAGGGGACCCAGTATCCTACATTTAGTACTCACAAATATGGCCACTAATTGTACAGCTCCGTATGTGTCATATCATCTTGTTAAATTAGTCCATAGTTTAGTGACCTTCTCCTTTAAAACTGGTAGTACTTCCCCTGTACAATAGCTCTGTGACTGGGGACTTCTCAAAAGTAAACCTTGTTCAGTTTCTTGATGACTTAAATTCTGCTGTAATTGTCCTCTGAAGGATCCTATTGCTTAAGCTGGTACCTATGCCTACTACTTCAACTCCCACTTAAATAGTTGTATTAATAAGGCAGTCCCTATCAACAAAAAATATAATGAGAAGTTTAAAAGCATACCCCTGTGGTGGAATACCTTTATAAATAAATTATATAACAAGAGAAAGAAACTGCTTAATGGTTATAATATGGCTCATTCTACCTACTTTAAGGGCACACATAAGCAAACAGAGAGCTTAAGGTAACAATTAGGAAGCTCAAAACTGAGTATGAACTTAAAATAGCTACTAAAGCAAAAATAACTACAAATCCTTCTTTAACTATGTCAGAAAGTTAAGAATGAACACCCAACCGTGTTCAGAACTCATACAAAATAATACTACTCCCTCTAATTAAAAGGAAAAAGCTAATTTCCTAATTAACACATTTAGTGCAAATGTTACTCCATCAAGAATTATAGCTATCTCACAGGTTCCACAATCCCAGCCACCCCCTTTAATTGCTATGGATTCTCTCAGCCCTTTCAAAGTTGAGAACACTTCATCCACGGGTCCTGACAACATAGCATGTTGCCTGATTATCAGTACCAACTATACCCTTTCTTAAACCCTACTTAAATACTTTAATCTAAGCCTGTCCACTGGCTACATTCCTGAATTCTGGAAAACAGCCACTGTAATGTCATTGCACAAGGAAAGCCCAACCACGGACCCTGGTAACTACAGACCCATTAGTCTCACTAGCCTCCTATGTAAAGCTTTGGAGTGCATTATCTCAGACTTCATTAATCTGGACTTTGAAAATCTCTCAACTCTGGGCCCTCATCAATTTGGCTGTATCAAAGGAAGGCCCAGCCTCTTTAACCTTGTTAATTTCTTTGAAAAAATAACGTAAGCAGTGGATAGTGGCTATGCACTGCATACAACACATCTAAACCAGGCTAAGGCCTTTGACAGTATTCCTCGTGCAAGCATTATTGACAGACTTGTAAACCTCAATATAAATCTTTATATTGTACAATGGGTAGCTAATTTGTTGTCTGACAACTTATGTGTTTACAGTAGCAGTTCCACTTCTGAAAGCAGAACAAACTTCCACTACATGTCAAGCAGAGTAGCACCCTTGCCACTTTCAAGGTAAACCTAGATAATTGGATGGGGAGTCTCAAATTCTCTCCCAGTCTATCTTGTCCTGCTCTCCTTGAGTCCAGAGGGAAATTTTGAATATTTTTTTTTTTGGCTAGGCTTGAAATGGTCCTCAGACCGATTGCTTAGTAATCGCCTATGAACCTATGCACCTAATTCAAGTGTAACTTGGATAACTAGATGCAGAATCAGAAATTCACCCCTGATTTGGCACCTCTTTCTCAAAAGGACACAGGGAGCCTGTAATTATTTAATCTCCAAAGTACCCACTTATACTTTGAAGGTACCAGAACTTGTCAGAGATTTGAGATGTATATGTAGGCTTAAAAAGGCCGCAGTGGTCATTAGCCTGGTACACACCTATGAATCTATGAGTATACCCATATGAAAGTTAAATTGAACTTTGTGTAATAAATACAAAGCAATTAAGTTTGCATGTTCCTGTGCTTAAAAGAAGCAACAGCCCAGTCCAACTAGACTGTCATGAGATTATCAGGACATGCCTCAGCACATGCATGTGCAAATATGTAAATACATGTACTGCATTTTTTTGCAACTACTACAAAACTTTTTGAATATTCCAAAAGTAATCCTAAAAATCTAAATAAAAGCAGTATGGAATATCTGCATAAACTCAGTATGCTTACATACATGTCTAGAAATAATTTTAGATACATCTGTTTTATTAGTTGATATTTTTATACAATCATATACAATGAGAATCTAGCTCATTGTTGAAAATTTCAGCCCAACACCACTCCACTGGTTGTACTACAAAGATCATACCTTCTTTTGATTAAGCAAAGTCTTCTTCTTTCGGCTGCTCCCATTAGGGGTCGCCACAGCAGATCAACTGTTTCCATTTCTTCCTGTCCTATGCATCTTGCTCTGTCACACCAACCACCTGCATGTCCTCTCTCACCAAAGTATAATTTGTTAATAACTATATATTTCTGTTTATGCCTGTGCTTGCAGTATCTACTGTACTAAATGCAAATCTGTATGAAAATACTGGCATGTAAAATATACAAACTACTTACTTGTGCTCAAACTCTGTATAACAGCTACATCTTATAGGAAAACAAGCTTTATATGCATTTTCCATTGCAAGCATAACTACAAAATGCATTAGATTTTTGTTTATTTGTATTTCAGTGCAGGGGCTGGCTGAATGAGTCCTTGGACCAGTTAACCCAAGTATTTGTCTTCTTATAATCATCTAAAAGGGAAGTTTAAAACTGTAATATAAGAATCTCTAAAAATGTTTCTCATGCCCATGTGCACCCACAAATCATGTAAAAGCTAATAAATCAAACTTTTTTTCTATAGAAATGAGGGATTTTTCTATCTAGAGGTAATCACTGTCCTAACATTAGGTGCTAGTTTCAATAACCAGAAGTTGTTGGTCCTCTTCCTGTCTGAAACCATATGCAGTATTGTCACATTACAAAAACATATCTGCAGTATATTTGCAAGTTCTATTCTTATAAACTGACAACTTGGGGTTCAATAGCCTTGATGCATAAATAACAGTAGTTTGCCACTGTAATATACATACATCTTTTACAGAGTCAATAAGCATTACCCTGAACACTAGTCTCCTTCAAACTCCTAGAGCTAAACTCCTAGAGCATTCTGCACAGTAGTCCAGACATTTTATGATATATTTTACTCCTTGATCAATAAGCAGCCTATTACATTAATTTAGAACACAAATCTCCTGCACTGCAGAGTGCATATCCAGAACTGTGTTATAATAAAAGCTATATCCCTAGCTCTCCTCCAACAATCTGACTCACTAAGCGTGACTTGTATACATCATCACATAAGTGCAAGTACCTTCAATTATTGCGTTTCAGCAGGTCACATTTACTCCTTAAGTAAGCAGATGTCATGGCCAAGAGGTCCCCTACCTTCTCTCTAAGGTCTCAGAAAGTAGAAAGCCCATCCTTCTTCCATGCTGCCTGTTATGCTCTAAATCCTCCAATGGTGAAGAGTGGGTGGTCCCATATTGAGGCAACCATGCTTCACAATGACAAATCATATCCCATCATAAACACACATACATTGCATCACAAAACCCTCTTCCATTCCCTATCGCTCCTTCTCTGTACCAATATACATGATCAATCTGCTCTCTTATAGATATATTAAAGTTAAGAATAGCACTTTATCAGCAGTACTGAAACTCAGATACAAATACAAATGCTCCATACCTCTACTCACCTGATCCCCATCCTGAAACGTGGTGGAGATACTCACAGTAACCCTGGACCCAAACATCAGCTACCCACCATGGCCAACCCTTTACTTTCCAAAGCTCTTAACATACTTTTCCCATCAGGTAATGAAACTAACCTCATTCTTTTCAACATTAACCTCAGAAGTATCTGCAACAAAATTCATGATATCTATGCAAGTCTAGATTTTTTACTCACCAGACATTCTAATTGCCACTGAAACCTGGCTAAAACAAGAAATAGCTGACAATGAAATCATTCCCCCAGGTTTTTATATTCTTAGAATGGATGGAGATCTTAAGAAAACAGATGGTATTGCTATTATTTATTAAAAACAACATAGGAATAACTCCAGCTGATCTAAATATCTTGAAATTTAATAATGCTGAACTTATGATTGCATACCTCAAAATCAACCAAAAGAAATTTGTGCATGTCACAGCAGTATACATCCACCTGGCAGCAATATTTCCACAGTCGAAAATATCCTACACTGGAAATTTGACATCACCCAGGAAACCATCTTAGGAGACCTAAATATAGATTGGCAAGCCATAAAATAGCAGCAACCCCAAGGACTCTATTCAACTATTTGGCTTCACCCAACTAATAAGCTTCACCACTAGAATCAACAGAAACATTAACAGGCAGTCCACACTGGACTGGATATTGACAAATAAACTCCATAATATAAACTCTTCTGGCATCTTAGCAGATACTATAAGTGACCACCTCCCAACCTATATAAATCAGACAACAACATTGTTCACCCAAACAAATCATTTATAAACAAGTATGCATTTTTTTTTCAAATTTGACAAAGACACATTTATTACAGCCCTGTTCCACTACAACTGGAATATATTAAAATTATTGCCCCTTAATCAAGTTGCTTCTCACTTCAATTACACCTTCCTAAAAATACTAAATGATTTAGCACCAGTTAGGACAAGAAGAGTACAGACTAACAGAGCGCCATGACTGATAAAAGACACCAAACAGCTCATGTTGCAAAGAAATAAAGCATGGCAAGAACGGTATAAGAATAAAACACAACATGCCTATCTAAACTTTAGATACGTCAGACACTGTACCAAGATCCTTGTTAAATCTGAAAAAAAATCATCATACAACAGTAATCTCAAAAAAAGCACCAAAACAAACCTGACCTTTTTTGGTCCTCTCTAAATAAATTATTACACCCTGGCCTTCTACTTTAAACAAAGCATTCAACACTCATTTTATCCAGTCGGTTTTATCAATAATCAATGACCACCTCATGTCACCCCTCCAACTTCTATCTGTTCTCAAAAGCAGCACATTTTCATTTGGTTTTCAGCCCATCCCTCCATCAACAATAAAAAATTTAGTAGCTAAATTAAAAGCAACAACCTCAGTTGCTGCTAATCTTCTCAACGAGTTCTTCAAAATTGGTGCAGAAGCACTAGCCTTCCCTGTCTCCAGTCTGATCAACTGATCAATAGATGATTATGGTCCATCCATCTGGAAAAAATCCATTATTATACCCCTTCACAAAGGAGGTTCTTCAACAGCATTAAACTATAGATCTATTGCTATCCTATCACCCGACTCTAAAATCCTCAAGAAACATACTCACTCCCAGCTTATGAAACATATAAACAAACGCAACCTTCTCTCCAACAGCCAGCACGGTTTTAGGCCCATCCGCAGTACTACAACTGCCCTCCTCAACTTCACCAACAAAATAAACCAATACAGAAATGAGGGCAACCTTGTTTCTTCACTTTCCATTTACCTTTCCAAACCATTTGACACAGTGTCCTACCAAAAGCTTCTCTAAGAACTTGCAACACTTACCTCTCCTTCTGCTGGTTTCAGAGTTATTTATGCAGTCGTCAGCAGGCAACTAAATGGAGACAAACCTTTCAGCATTTCAACTAGTCTCCGTTAATTTTCTCAAGTGTCAGCACTTGCCCCCTTCTATTTAATATTTTCATAAATAAACTTCATACCACTACAACATTTGCCACTCTCTTACAATATGCCATCGCTTCAACTCTTATCTGCTCTGCTCCATAAATAACAAAATTACAGGAAATCACTAAAAATCTCTCACTGACATTGAAATATGGCTGAAAAATTCTAACTTGCTGCTTAAGGAAAAAAAAACATGGTAATTACTCCAAGACAACACCTTAATCAGAAACACTCATTTTATATTACCACAAGTAATAACACAAAAATAGAAACCATAAGCCACTCAGAGTCATAATAGATGAGAACCTCAAATTTGATTATTACATACTTCATTCATCATAAAAACCCACTAAAAACTTGGCTGCCTCTTTAAGGCCAAACACTACTCAACAGATCAACCAAGGAATACTTTAGCAGCAGCATACCTTCCCTCCTTCTCTATTATGTATATACTTCCTCTATTCTTGCAAATATCAACACTACATATAAAACTAAACTAGCCTCCTCCAACTACAAAATAGCTACATTTGCAACCAACCAACCTTGTAAAACACACCACTGCCTTACATTAAAACAAACTGGTTTGAACTCCCAGAACACAAAGAACCACTGCCAAACAGTCACAGCCCTTAAGGCCAAACACAATGCCAGACACACTCGTCATTGGTGACTCCATAGTCAGACACACTGACGTCCCGCTCACCAGACTGAGTAAGGAGAATGTCACAGTAAGCTGCCTGTCGGGCGCTAGAATCCGCCACATAACGCAAGCACTCAGGTCTCTCAATAGCAGGTACAAGTACGACTCAGTCATTGTCCACGCTAGTGTCAACGACCTGAGACGTACCTCCTTGGACTACATGAAAAGAGACATTGAAGAGCTCTCTGATTATGTAGCCCAAGCAGGTATGACCCTGACCTTGAGCAGTATCCTACCTTCACCTAGAATGATGCCACAATACAGGGATAAGATGATCAGCTTTAATAATTGGCTTAAATTCTGGTGTCATTCAAAGGGGATCCAATGTCTGTCTGCCTGGGATGACATGCTGGACAAGCCACGCTGCTTCACAAGGGACGGCTTGCACCTGTCACCCCTGGGCTTCCGGATATTGGCAAAGGCTCTTGCCACCCCCATAGTGCCTTTTTTAGGCAAGGCTCAAATTCTAAACCTACCACCCTAGAACACAAAAACGGAAAAAAACTAAGGGTAATGCTGCTCAATGCCAGAAGTCTCAATCTCAAGATGCACGCACTCGAGGCCCTTCTCAGTATGGAGAACATCGATGTCTGTGCTGTGACAGAAACCTGGTTCAAGGCTCCTGAGAGCACCTCAGCACTATCAGGTTTCACCTCATATCATGCGTTCCGGCCCCAAAATCTGGACAACACCAAAAAAGGGGGGGGGTGTCCATATTCATAAAGGACACCCACACCTCAAGGTTGGTAGCAATGCACGATGCATCGGAGACCATCCAGGTGCAATTAACCATAGGCAAGACTGCTCTGCAATTTGTAGCATGTTACAGGCCACCCTCTCAAACCCAGGAACCTCACATGGCCTTCCTGAAAACACTGGAGGGGATAAATGCATCTCCAAACACCATCATATTAGGTGACTTCAACTACCCTAATATAGACTGGGAACACTACTCAAGCCCAAACTCTCTAGCCCAAAGGTTCCTGGAGTTCATAAACTCAAATGCCATGGAACAACTAGTCACCATCCCCACAAGAGGAGAAAACATACTTGATCTCATCATCACAAACATGGGATCACAATGTTCAACACCAGAAGTATACCCCTCACTGGTGAGATCAGATCATAAACTAATCTCGCTGGAGGTCCTCATCCCGCCCCCACCTGAAATAAAAGAGACCACAGTGAAAAATTTCTCAAAAGCCGACTTCACACTTCTAAAAACTAGTGTGGTCTCCTTTAAGGCCCCTGAGCCAGTGGTAAACATTACTCAAACCGCTGAATCACTTACAAATGCCTTCTACCAGCACCTACAGGACTGCATGGATCAGGCAATCCCAAACAAAACTAAGACTCTTTGTACCAAAGGCAAGCGTCCAGTCTGGTGGACCCCAGCCATAAACAAGCTCTACAACAAAAGGAGGAAGCTACTACAAGATAGAGCAAAATCCTTGAAAGGTAAGACACCTTTGATCATTATAAGTAAAAAACTAAGAGCTCTCATAAAATCATCCAAGGCTAACTTTGAGAGAAAAATCGCCAAGGACACAAAAGACAATCATAAGGCCTTCTTTAGCTATGTTAGAAACCTAGGAGGAAACTCCCAGATATGCTCAGAATTAGTCCAAAATGATGTGAAGATTACTGAACCTACACACATTGCCAACATACTGGCTGACAGGTTCAGTGCAAACTCCCCCCCCCAAAAGGAAAGATATCTATACCAGAGGATTGTAGCCCCCCAAACATCTCCAACGCCCAGGTGAGATCTGCTCTCTCCAAGGCAAAAAACACAGCATCCATGGGACTGGATGGTGTCCCCGGCTGTGTGCTCCATGAACTCAATGAGGAATTAAACCCGCAGTTAGGACAGCTGTTTAATCTTAGCATCACCTCAGGATACGTACCCAAGGAGTGGCGCACTGCGACTGTGGTCCCACTTCACAAGGGCGGTGCCTCCACCGACCCTGGAAATTACCGTCCCATTAGCTTGACCAGCCTTATCTGCAAAGCCATGGAGAGGATCATAATGGAACTCATAAATAAAGACATAGGGAACTTGCAGACTTTGGATCCAACCCAGTTTGGCTTTGTCAAAGGCAGATCATGCCTTTTAAACTTGGTTGACTTTTTCGAAACAGTCACCAAGGCCATTGATGAGGGAAAGGCAGTCCATACAGCCTACCTCGACCTGGCAAAGGCCTTCAACACAATACCCCACTCAGGTATCATCGAAAAACTCATCAGCTTGAATGTAAACCCATACATCACAAGATGGGTTGCAAACTGGCTAAGTGACAGAACCCACAGGGTCAGAGTTGCTGGAGCCATGTCAGACTCAAAGCCTGTCACAAGTGGTGTTCCACAGGGCTCAGTCCTGGGTCCACTCTTGTTCGGCATCTACTTTTCTGAAGTACAAGTAAACACAGGAGGGTTATGGCTGACAAAGTTTGCAGATGACTGCAAACTGGGCGCCATAGTCGAAAACACTTCTGACACAGATATCCTTCAGAAGGGCCTCACAGAAACAGATAACTGGTGCCAGAGCCATGGCCTAAAGTTAAACACTAAGAAATGCATAGTCATACCCTTCGGGAAAAACAAGGTTACCCCTAGCTACCATATAGGTGGCAATCCACTGAGCACAGAAGAAGTCATCAGGGACCTGGGGACCCAGGTTGACACTAGCCTTTCGTTTGACACTCATGTTGCTAAAGTAGTCAGGAAAACCTTCTACATTGCCCACCTGATCATGAAGGGATTCACATCTAGATCAAGGGAGGTCATCGTCCCCCTGTACTCATCACTCATTAGACCTATGATTGAGTACAATGCCCCATTCGAATGTATCTGACCCGACACCTGCAGCAGCTGGAAAGGCCCCAAAAGTTCCTCACCAAGAGGATAAAGGGTCTCAAAAATATGTCTTATGCTGCCCGACTGAAAGAACTCCAGCTCTATTCAGTCTCATACCGCTTGCTCAGAGGTGACCTGTGCCTGACATATAAGGCCATGTCAAACCCAGATTTGATGAATATGCTTCACCTCAAAAAATCTAGATCCCTCAGAACCACAAGGGCGGGAGACTTAAACCTTGACACGGTTATTAATAGGACGTGCTGGAGGGACAGATTCATCACCCAGAGACTCCCTATGCTGTGGAACAAAATCCCGGTAAATGTGAGGCAGAGCACCTCGCTGGCCTTGTTCAAGAGGAATCCTGACCAATGGATGGGAGATCGCAGATATACCCCAGGGATTACTTCAGTGTCACTGCTTGACAGAGGCACAGCAAAATAATAGGCATAGTTTTATTCAAAATAAAGGGGTGGCGAAAGCCACATATCTATGGGCTAGGCTTATAAATGCCCTTGGGCAGATAGCCTAGTATGAACCTATGAACCCATGAACCTATGAAAAACCAGGAACAGCAAATAAAAGGCAACTGCACCACTAAACAAGAGTAAAACCCGAACTTTATTAAGTACAGTTAAAATAAAACAATCGGTTATGTGCATTCATTTGAATATTATCAGACTTCTTCAGAACAAAGCATTCAATGTGATCCATGCTTTTTATATTTCCATTATACCAATCAGAGGAGCCCTACATTTATTTTTTTTTCCTTAAGCAGCAAGTTAGAATTTTTTAGCCATATTTCACTATATAACCCTTCCTGTCCCCCTTAGGAGCTCTGATCAATATTTATTACAAATCTACAAACCAAAAAATATGCAGGACAGAGTCAGTACAGTTACTCACCTGCCATCCATTGGAACAAGCTTCCCCTGGCACTAAGAAGCATACCCCACACATACAAATTTAAGAAATCCCTCAAACATTATCTAAATCACACCTGGACATGTCCCTGTAACTTCCCTCCCCAAACCCAGTCCTAATCCTATCTATTACCCCTCTCCCTTATTTTCCTCCTCTTCTACCTAATACCCATTTCTCTTCTTCTACACCACAACATCTTCTGCAACCTAACCACTTTTTGCTATTATGATCTGACTCTCAACTGCCACCCTCACTTATCTATTCTGGACTTTTGCTGTACTACCACTGCAACTAACATCTATCATCAACTCCACCTCTACTGGACTCACTTGGTACCCACTCCTACTAACAGCCCCCCCCCCGTAGAATACTACTACTAACTTGCTGACCACTGTCTACTATCCAGCTATGTGTCATGCTTATAACAACCTGTTTTAACCACAATTGTATACAATGTCTCTTTTGCCTTAATTTTTGTTAATGCATTTGTAGAGAATCACATTGTATTATACATTTAATGTAACATGAAATATTGTATAATATTACTTTGGAGCTTTTCTCCCCGGACCGCCACTGAAAAAGGGCATCAACCCAGTCGGACTATCCTGGTCAACAAATGTCAAATAAATAAATGAATAAACAACAAATCAGTTGTCTTAAATGGACCATACACACTTCAAAAAAAAAAAAAAATATATATATATATATATATATATATATATATATATATATATATATAAAATGCATTTAATCAACTCGACATTGACACAGTTAAAATGCTGACTGTTAAATATACATAAATAACATATTATAATAAATCTAAATACTTAAAACTAATACTTTAAAAGACAATTACTTTAAAGTCACATACTTGTAAAAATGCTGTTTAATTTAAAAATGCATATAAAATTTTATAGATTAATATGTAAAAGGGTATATCAACAACTGACATAGCAAAAACATTTCATTATTACTTGGCAGCCCTAATTTTCAAAACACTAGTAATGCTGATGTCATTTAACCCAGGGGGGTTTCCAGCATCCAACCTCAGTTGCCAAAGCAGCTCTCTCCAGTCTAGCTTCCCACTGTCCATCCCTTGTGTCATGGGGTACCCGTTCCAAAATAAAGAAACCGTACTTATTGGTCAGACATACCTTACAGTATTTATAAAGGGATTGGTATAATGAAAATATAAAAAGCATGGATCACACTGAATGCTTTGTTCTGAAGAAGTCTGATAATATTCAGATGAAAGCACTTAACCGATTAGTTCAGGTTTTACTCTCATTTAGGGATGCAGTTGCCTTTTACTTGATGTTCCTGGCTTGAACTCCCAAACCAGTTGACATACTAACAAATAATCACTGCCCCATGGCCTGTTGTACTCTCCAGACAAATGCCCAGAATTACCAAATACTCTACTGTACTATTCACATGCTAGAGACCTTCGCTCTAGCAATAGACATTTACTATGTATCAGTAAGATATTCAGTACTACTGGAGATCATCTTTACTCTCATTATGTGTCAGTATGAACCAACACTCCCCAAAGTTAAATCCAGCAAATGTAACAAAATCCTCAAAAATTGCTACTACTGGTTCTACCGCCTGTTTTTCAGTTTGTGTTAACAGGTATAATACACTGAAACGGTCCAAATTAAGAGTGCCCTGGGACAAAACCAGCATTTGTAGAAAAGATTAAAATTAGCAAAATCACCTTTAAGTGATCAGCTAAATCATGTGCACATATCTTAGTAAATATTTTCAAAAGTAAAACTGGGTGATAATTGCCCACCTTTGATTCATCTTTCCTAAGCTTAGTGTCAATTGAGAGAGAAGATAATGACATTGGAAGGCCACTGTTTTAAATCTCCATAAGAATGGCCTTACAAGGCCACAGTTTTAAATCTCCATAAGAATGGCCTTACAAGGCCACGGTTTTAAATCTCCATAAGAATGGCCTTACAAGGCCACGGTTTTAAATCTCCATAAGAATGGCCTTACAAGGCCACGGTTTTAAATCTCCATAAGAATGGCCTTACAGCAGTCTCTGTGGAATAGTACAATAGTTTCCATA
Source organism: Protopterus annectens (assembly GCF_019279795.1). Lineage (NCBI taxonomy): Eukaryota > Metazoa > Chordata > Ceratodontiformes > Protopteridae > Protopterus > Protopterus annectens. Next base: position 362,532,183 of record NC_056742.1, read on the forward strand.
TGCTCATGATAAATGCATGCCACGAATGGTATGTATAGTCAGCTCAATTTCCTTCTGAGAGACTAAGCCCCATAACATTTCTCTAGATGGAAAAAGGGCTTGAAGTCGGCCTGGCTGAGGCAATAAGCTATCAAAAGGAGTTTCCCAAGCCAACATCTGGGTAGTCACCACTGACTGCAACATTTAACTGAAATTATTTATAGGTTTATCTAATTTTATCTTCATATAATCAACACTGATTTATGAGCTGATTTTTGTGTGGTTTGAACTTCCAAGCCAGCATTTTCTCAAGCTTATTTTTAATGGGCAGCTATACAAAATTGCCCTTTCTAAATATATGCAGCTAAGTCCTTTGATTACCAGTTCTCACTTCATATATATTGGGATATACATCTGAACTTGAACCTTGCCGATAAATGTAGTACCTTTACACTGATCCCATAATTCACTGCTAACATCTCCATATTTATTTATTATTTATTTATTTATTTACATTTGTTGACCAGGAGAGTCTGACTGGACATAGGTCCATTTTCAGCAGAGGCCCAGGGAGAAAAGCTCCACAGTTAAAATATACAGACAGTAGTTACACTGGATTTACATAGCAATTAACAATTTGATCAACATAGCAATTAACAATTATAGTTACAGATGAAGAACATAGTACATCAATAGACAACTACAATCTTTATCATCTACAAAGTACATAACAGACATTAACAATAGTTACAATAAGAGGTTCCTGCTGTATAAGTAGTTAGGCTTATGAGCATCCGAGCTTGCTATAATCAAGGTAGTTAGTGGGGTGGAAAGAAAGGTAGTGGGTGGATGGGGTGGGTGATATTAGAGGGGGGAGTTGCAAGGACATAGCCAGCATGTTTTTAGGTGCGCTTTTAGTAAAGTTTTGAAGTGGGTGCATGATGGTACGGAGGTAATTGTGGGTGGGAGTGAGTTCCATAATTTGGCTTTGGTGCAAGAGAATTGTGCTTCACCAGCAGAGTTATTGGCTTTAGTGACCTGTAAGTGATTTTTGTTGCTGGATCTTAGTGGTCTGGTGGTGCGATAGGGTTGGAGTAAATTCTGGAGGAATGGGACTTTTAGTAGATGGTTTACTAGTTTCTGGGCGAGTGTGAGTTGATACCATTGAAGGAGGTGAGGGAGTTCAAGCCAGCCCAGTTCATCAAGTGAGAGACAGTGGTGACTACAGTAGGATGCCCCTGTGGCGAATTTGGCGATTTTGTTGTAGCAGGTCTCTAGCTTGTTTAGATCACATTGCCTTAGGTTGGTATATATTGGAGAGGCATAAAGTAGGGTGGAGATAAGGTGGGAATTTGCTACTGAAATCTTTGCTGCTTTGGTGAGAAGTTGCTTATTTCTGTGTAACGCTCCTAGTTTTTTGTGTATTTTTTTATGGTCATGGATATGGATATCCGTGTGTCAAATTTTAGTTTATTGTCTATTTTCACTCCTAGCAATTTGGTGTGTTCTGTTGGGTGTATAGTGGTGTTGTATTTTGCTGTGATGTTAAAGTGAGAGTTGTTTTGAGTATGTTTGGTGGGTTGGAAGATGAGTAGTTTAGTTTTGTTTGGGCTGAGTATTAATTGGGCATCGGATAACCAAGTTTCAACAGAGGAAAAGGTTTCCTGTGTGACTTTTTGCATTTTGGGTAAGGACTGGCCTGAGCAGATGATGGTTGAGTCATCTGCGTATTGTATGAGTGTGCCATGTTTGGTGGCAGAGGCTAGATTATTGGTGAAAATAAAGAGTAGGGGTCCAAGGATGGATCCTTTGGGAACCCCTATAGACAGAGGCAGTTGGGGAGATACGTCATTCAGTCATGCAACGGATTGCTGGCGGTCAGACAGGTAACTCTGAAACCAATTGGTGACTGATTGAGAGAAGGATAGGTTATTAAGGACAGAGAGGAGTTGTTTGCGTGGGACCATGTCAAATGCTTTAGATAGGTCTAGGAAAGTAGCAGAGGAGAGATAGCCATTGTTTGTATGCTGAAGGATAGTGTTAGTAAAGGAGAGTAAGGCAGTGGTGGTGCTAAGGTTTGATCGGAAATCATGCTGAGTATTGGAAAGGAGGTTGTTCGTAAGGAGGTAGTCTAAGACCTGAGCGTGAATGCATCTCTCTAGTATTTTGGAGAGTGAGAATAGCTATGGGGCGGTAATTGGTTAGTTCTGTGGAGAGGAGTTATGTGTGATACTTTCCATAGTGTGGGAACGTAACTTTCTGACAGAGATTGGTTAATCAAGATGGATACTGGGTAGGCTAGAGCATCAGCTGCAATTTGTATTCACTTGGGAGGTGGTCTGCTGCTAATTTGGTGGGCTTAAGTTTAGTTAAGAGTTTTTTTTTATGTTGGAGGTAGAAACAGGAGAAAATGAGAAGACAGTGGGGAAAATTATTAGTTGAAGGTGTGGGTTGGAGGGGAGGGGGTTGTGTTGTCTAGCTAGTGATAGTATGGTTTGTGTGAAGTGTGTGTTGAATGAGGTAGCAATATTTTCGGAGGGATGTTAGGAGGAGGGGTACTGACTTTACCTGGGTGGAGGATGGAGTTTATGGAGGACCAGAACTGTTTGGGGTTGGGTTGGGAGGAGTCTAGGGCTGACTGGTAGTATTGAAGTTTGTCCTGTTTTATTAGCTTTTTGAGTTTATTGCGTAGTTCTAGGAATTTCTGTCTAATTGAGGGGGTTTTGGTTTTGCACCAGTGCTCCCAGACTTTATTCCTGCTTTTCATTTCTGACTTAGTGGTTCCATGGGGAGGGTTGTGCTTTGGTTTTGGAAAGTCTTATAGAGGCGTGGTAATTAAGGATGCTCAGGAAGGTAGTATTAAAAAGTTCAACTGCAACATCAAGACTGAGGTACTTTAGAGGATGCCAGTTACATTCTTTGAGGGATGAGATGAATGTGAGTGGGTTAAAGTTTAGTTTTTTACGTATTTGATGGTAGATGACAGGTTTAGCTTGGTATAGGTGTTTTTTGAGTAGGAATGTTGGGGAGTGATCACTGAGGCTATCTGATAAGCAGCCTGCTATATAGGACTGGGGACTCTTACTGACTAGTATGCAGTCCAGGGTAGTGTGCTTATTTATCCTGGTTAGTGACTGGACTAGTTGGATGAAGCCATGAAGGTTTAGATGATGGGTTGGATGGTTGCCAGAACAGGATTGCCAGTCAATATTGAAATCACCTAAAATTATAGTTTCTTGGGGGAGATGGTGGGTAGACCAGCTGAGGAGGTTTTCTAGTGGAGGGATGTTTTGGCCAGGTGGAAAGTAGCATCCAATTATGTTGATGGCTTTATTTTGGTTTATTTTGAGGTTGGTATATATTATTTCTTCATTGCCTATTTGTGGAGCTGATGATTTTAAGATCTGGATGTTTAGATGCTGTTTAAATATTATAGCTGCACCACTTCCTTACTTGTTTATCCTATCTACTCTTAGTATGCCGTAACCAGTAAGGAGGATTTGCTCACTGGTAATGTGAGGTTTTATCCAGGTTTCTGTCAGGATAACTATATCTGGGGAGTACAAGTCTATGGTGGCATGGAGTTCATGGACCTTGTTGGATATACTTCTAATATTTAGGCCTAGTAGAAGGAAGTCACTTGGCTTTCTATTGGCTGTGATTTGAGAGAAGTTGTGGTTTCTAGTCTGATTATGAGGAGTGGGGTTGGAGATGGTGGGTCCAGGGTTGGGGTGGATGTCTCCACTAGTTTTGATATGCATGAGGTTATTAGTTTTCTCAGTTTTTGAATGCGTTTGTTTATTAGGGAAATTTTATGATTGTGCTCTGTGGGTAATGGATATGGTGGGAGGGCTACTATGTCATGTTGTAGGGATTCTTTTTGCTTGAGTAATATAGGTGATATAATATGTGGGGGGTGCATAGGGATGGTTCTTGAGTTGGTGGGAGGGGAACTGAGTGAGGGTGAGGCATGAGTGGTGGTGTGAGTAGTAGTACAGTGGTAGTGGTTGAGTGGGAGAATGATGGAGTTTTGATAGGATGTAAGAAATGCAAGGAGAGTGCATGCAGTGAGCATAGGTATGGTATGCTTATACATGTTAGCTGAGGAGGAGTGATAGTAGTGGGAAGATGGAGGAGCTAGTGTTGGGTTTAGTGCCGTGGTTGGCTGTTGGAAAGATGGGAGGGGTTTGCGTGCATAATAAAGGTAGGACCACTGTGGGGTGGGAGGGATTCTTATCTTTCCACTTTGTCATCATGTTTTATAACAATCCAATGGGCTGGATTACAGATACTCATACAATTAAATATGAATAACTCCCACCCAGTGGGTTTAGCCTTTTTAGCAAGTTGTTGTCAAATGGGAGAATAACTGCTTTAACAACAATGCCCCTCATCTCTGAATCAGATACAATGAGAAGGCCTATTCATACAGTTTACAATGCAGAGTCTGTCCATTTACCATAATCACCTTGCCAAAACTTCCTTTGTAGGGTAGTTCCTACCTACTAGGGGCAAAATAAGTCAGACCCAGAACAAATGTATGGGTGCCCATCCAGTCATCAATGTTTGCCATAGAGAAAGCAAGGATATCACTCTAAGAGAAGATTATTCCAGAGATAAGGAAGCACTGAATAATCAATCTGTCCCTCCAGCATAGCTTACGTATTTGTTGATAGAGATTTGAGGCTTTAGTTCCAAAGTCTGTGTTGCCATTGGAGATGCAGGAGTTCAAACTGGGTTAGAATAATAGAAATACATTACTGCATAGGAGTCTATAAGAAACAGAATACACTGAATATAGACAGAGGGAGGTAAAAACCTGTCTTGGTAACCAAGAGTCTTTAGCTGCATGATCTTTTTAGTTAGGAATCACTGGGGTATTTCTAGCTGCGATATATATTTTGATAGGAACAAGCTAAACGCAGCCTTCTATTCTATACAAGTCTGATTAGGGCAGAATGCAGAAGACTGCCTTGTTCTCCCTCCCCAGCCCCAGTTCTAAACTCAGAAATAGTGTACCATGATCTAAAAAGTCAGAGGAGAATATTTTTAACTTTTGAACCTCATTGTCTAGTCCTCATGACCCAAGCTAATTGCTTTCAAGGGATGTTGCCGCTGGAAAAGTAAACTACAGTGCTCTTGGGTAGAGGGGTCTCTATTAAGAACACAATCTAATTTAATCTAGGAGCTTCTGCATTACTGTCTGTGCCCTTACATGTCGTACTATTCAGGGACACATAGTGAGGGAGCAAAAATTTCACAAAGGATGACTGTACTGTTTCTGTCATGCTGTCCGATTGTCCATCTGTGTTCATAAACATATTGTAAAACTGAAAGCCTTTTTTTTCTTGCCTGTGTAGAATCCTTCAGAAAATCCCAAAAGAATTAAATGTATACCTTGGCTCAGCTTTAAATGTTCTACCCATAAGTCCCAGACTTAACATTTCCCACATCTTTGCACCTACTTGAACTTGTGACTTACTTTCAGGTTTATCTTTTGACCTGCGGCTAATAGGGACAAACGCACTGTTTTCATCATTTTCAAACAAGAACATTAAATAAAAGCCCTTTTTATTTGCAAAACAGGAACTGAACCTTAGCTTTTTGTTCTTCCTTTGTTGCCCAAGATTTAAAAAAAAAAATAGCTGGAAAATAATAAAAAAAATCAAACTGGGACATTATTACTCTTTAGACTGACAAAGCTCAAGTTACCATCTCTTTCAAACCTTGAATTACCATCCGTTTCATTTCTTCATAGCTGCTTGGTGCACAGTGTAATACCTAGAACAATTGATCAATGTTTCCATCTTATGTTTAAAACCTGCAACATCGGAGTTGAAGGATATCATTCAATTAAGAGACTTCTGTATTCCAACATAATTGTATAAACCCACTGCTGCATTTACTTCACCTCTCTAAACACCTAAGCACAGAACAAGATGGAAAGGCCAGTTTGTAGGTTTTACCTCTTTTAGCACTAGGTCTCCTAGGACAGATTGATTATTCACTTTGCACTAACTGACTTGTTCTCACAGATAATAAAATTATTCCCAACACTAATAACTTCATTTCTGAGAGGTGTAAACAACTAATTAAACTGGGCACTTCCATCTATATTAAAAAAACCTGCCACGTGAGCCTTGTATACCTCCACTACAATCCTTCATTAATCATATCAAAATATATTATGTTGAGGCTGCAAAACACACTTACAAACCCTCCTAGAAGTTTAAATACTAAGTCCCTGCAAAATGCACACCACTCATCTACCTCATCCATATCTACCACAAAGAGTCACCCTGCACAAAAACAATCCAAGTGAATCACTATGACCCACAGCAGCTAAAGTAAGATGTTACTGTTAGGCACACTGTCTCGTGACTCAGTTCTGAGAAAGGAGACAGCTCAGCGAGTTATCCATGTGCAAGGCTTTCTGACATTACAAGAACCCTAAAATACTTAACTCCTGACAAACATGGTTATGATACAGTAGTGGGACATGCAAGAGTGAATGTTTTGACACACAAAACCCTTAGGGACATGCATAGAAATATGTCAGAACATTCTATGCATGTAACAAATGCAGGCAAGAGACTTGTCTTGAGTGGAAGCATTCCTTACCCTTTAATGTTCCTAGATACAAAAAAAAAATTGATTTCAAAAATTGGTTTAAGAGCTGGTGTAATTCCAGGAGGATCCAGCCACACCTCTCAGCTGTCCAGATTTTCACAGAATTTCCATATTTTTTGGTCAGTTTCTCATAAATTCCTTTGGTTTTCTAGCAAATCATATAGGATTGAAGTCAGAAAATAATGGCAGACATCTGTGTTTCAAACTTTATACCCTTCAGAAAATCAGTGCTAATGCAAAACCTATTTTATCACTTTTCTACATTTATAAAATAAATATTGAAAATGTATCCCTGTTTTGGGCCTTTGTTTTTCCATTATGTATGGCTTTGTGCAGATTTCTTGCATTAAGTGGTCAAGAGGTATGGCTCCAGTATGTGTCACTATAGGACAAGATGCTCAGCAATCCCGCTTCTCTGAGGAGGGCCTGTTCCTATCATTCAAAAGTTTCTGCATACTGGCTATAGCCTCTGCTGCCCCCTAGTGCCTTTCTGTTTTTTTAGGTAGAGTCCAGTTGATGGGCATTCCAACATGTTCAACCCCAAATTGGATCATATTAAGGTAGCTCTCCTCAATGCCAGAAGTCTAAAACAATAAACTACCTGACCTTGAGGCACTCCTGTGTCTGGCAAACAGCATTTAAGTCTGTATATTTGCAGACATTGTTTAAATGTAAAGAGAGCACTCAGCTATACATAGGTTTTTCACTTTTCAGGTCTTCAAATGTGATGGCAACTGCGGTAAAGTCTCCATATTTCTCAAGAAGCAGGTTATCACTAGGCAGATACCAAATGTGCACAAAATGAATTCACCGAGCTACAGTTCATTATAAATGAGATTAATAAATAATAACTTGCTACAGAACAGCTTCTTTGGCCCCGATGACCACACAAGACTCCTCAGTGAGCTAAAGTATCTCCCTCTTAAGCAAAAATGCCATTATTTTGAGTGGCTTTATGCTTCAGTAAACTGGGACACCTGTACCACTAATGCTATATAACAAAGCTCACTGAATTTAAAGACTACAAGCCTGCCATCTTCAATCTACTCTGCAACAAAATATCAAAATTCACTTATGACATCGTCGTCCCAGACACTGACACAGCAACAAGCCTTACTAAGGAATTTATACCCATTTAGAAAAATGCATACAGGTAGCAGTAGCTATTACTACCAAGTTGTTGCTGTGTCTTTCGGCTTATCCTGGTTAGGGGTCGCCACAGCAGAACTCCGGTCCGCTAATGTTTGGTAGTGGATTTTTACATGCCGAGTTACCAGCCCTGACACAACCTTCAACGAAGGTATGCCCATTCACGCATGCCGCCACACACAAGACGCTCTAGCTGAGAAATGAACGGGATGTAGTCTTGCTGTAAGGCGACAACGCTACAGCAACACCACTACTACGGGTCGATAGCTATTACAACCGAGTATTGTGACAAATTCAAAGATAAACCACCCTGGTGGTCTACTATCGTAAGAAAACTACAACAAAAGAAAAACTCCTTAAATTATATAGCAGATCTAAAACCCCTCTTCTCAATGAAAATATCAAATGTATTTAAAAATTGAGAGACACTACCAAGTCCACTAAAGGAGCCTATGAACTTAGACTGACCTCTAAAGCCAAACTAATAATCAATAATCATGTATTGCTCTGAACTTATTCAATAGGATCCCTCCTATTTTGACTATAGACATTACCAGCATCCTTGCAAAATAATTCAGTGTCAATATCACCCACAAGAGCCCTGAAATATTTGAATTCCTTTCTCCTCCAATTACATCTAAAAATCATTTACTGAAAGTGCTAAGACCAAAAACTAATTCCGTGGCACCTGACAGTATACCTGGTTGCTTAATTAGTAGTGTTAAGCATAACCCTGAAGACCCATTCCTTAAACTGTTTAAGTTTTCATCCCTAATGAGTAGAACAGTGCAGTCATGATGTAATTGTTAATATTGGTTTCACAGACATTAACAATATCCAAATCAAACCTTCAATATTATTCATGAGTAAACAATGTACAAGGTAATTCAAGAGAAAATAACACAACAATTTCCACTCTCCCATAAATAATCTTCTATTAATCATTATACAAATATCCTCCTCACACCTTCCACAAGACCCATTAAACTTTAACCTCTCTACCTGCTTGTGCTAAGACTGTTTAATATATTCAGAAATGATTTGCTGTCAATAACTCATCTTTCCATCCAATATGGCCTTTCCATTCCCTGGAAATAATGCTCCTCACCCATCCACCCATAAACAAAATTTGAATTTTCCCCATCTTCTTCCACCATTCTTTCTTCATTCCAATCCCTAGGAGGAGGAAGGGCCAAGCTTGAGGACTTTTCTCATCATAAATAGCTTCCTTCCCACTCCTTTATAAAACTGGATTCTTTTTTTATTTTTTTTAATCTGTCTTACTTGTAAGCATATATAAATTTCTCACTCACCAGACCTCCAATATTTCCCATCATATACTTTCCAAACTTTCTGAACCTGCTGCAGAGTTCTATACCATCTACATAACCATCTCTCAACTTTTCCTTAGCGTCACCATACATCTCCTCATTCAGTCTAGCACAAATTCTCCCACAATTTAGGTCTCTCTAACTTTACTGTACCCTTTAACTTTACTGTACCCTTTAACTTTACTGTACCCTTTAACTTTACTGTACCCTTTAACAAGTCCAGGGCATTTATCTTGACACTTTTTGCAAACCTTGCATTATCCCCAGCTTGTCTAACCAAAGTTTGATTACCCTTTGCAAATGCTAGATTTGTAGCCATTCACCTTCCTTCATATTATAAAATTGCCTACAACCTTTCTGCACCTTAAACATCACATCATCTTCTCCATCACTAAATAAAACAGATCAGATTAGGCACTAACTGGATACCCCTTCCCTGCATCTCTTCCAATGTAGCACGTTGCACCAAATGCTTATACCAGAGTTATTCCATGTACTACAGACCAGTCAGTCTTACAAGCCTCATCTGCAAGCCATGGAACTTATTATAAATGGCCTCCTAAACTATGATTTTGAGAATCTTATTCAACTTGTCCTGTACAACTTCACTTTCCGAAGAGTAGTTCCTGTCTACTGAACCTGGCAAACTTATTCACATAGGGCACACTGTGTAATTTGGCCTGGTCATAGCCTTCAACACCATTGCCCTTGCTGACATAATCCGGAAATTAAGTGTTTTAAAACCCATCCCTACTTGGTAAAATTGGCAGCAAACTGACTGAAAGACAAAACCCACACAGTGAGTTGCAGGTGCCTCATCAGAAAATATGAAAGACTGAATGCATCCCTCAAGGATCAGGGATGGAACATCTCCTTTTTTGACCTTTACTTTTCAGACCTTTAATCAGAGGGTCAAGACCTCGTGCTAATAAAGCTTGTAGAGGACTGCAAACTTGGGTTTTATCCAAGTCAACCTCTCACATCCAAATGTTCCAGAATGCACTCTTCCCAGTAAATTATTAGAGCATTTTGGATGGACTCATCTAAATGCTAAAACATTTAGTATTTTCACTTTGAGAAGATAACCCTCATCACTCAACATAGTGTAGAGCCAGCACATCACTACAAAATGAAAATATATTCAGGGACCAAGGAACTTGAGTTGGTAATGACCTACTTCGCCATCAAGTGAAAACAGTTGTCAGGAAATCCTTTTTTTATTGCAGTTAATTGCCATAAACAAATATCTAACATATAAAAAGATAATTCCTCCCTTATACTCATCAATGGTCAGGTGAATTATCAAGTACAATCCTCCAATCGAGGCATATCTTACCAAGCATAACAGTTAGAAAGACCCTAAGCAAAAAAAAAAATCAGAGGCCTTAAAGTCCCTGAGCTATCAAAAGAGGCTGAAAGCTCTATGCATTTATTCTAGACTTATAGATGGTTGGAAGGAGATTTGTCTTGCTTACTACACTATTAGAGAGCTGGTTAACATCAATCTTCTGTATCTTCACAAGTCCAGTGGCTCTACAAACACTAGAACCAAGGAACTAGATCTTCACCAATAGATACACAAGGTGAATGGACAGTTTTACAACCCAGCAACTCTCAAACCTCTAGAATAAACTTCCCTGGCATGATAAGCAAAGTAGCTCATATATTCTTTCAAGCATAGCCTAGATGACTAAACATAAATTCATAAATTTATTCTGGGGTTGAATGGTATGGCCCTCCTGGAGAAAGGAGGCATAGCTTCAGTGATGAATAACCAGCTGTGGAATATTTATAAAATCTATTAGCTCAAATTCTGAGAACTCCCTCTTTCCAAACAGACCATTCATAGGAAAATCATTACCACGAAAGTTCAGTTTGAGTCAGTTTTGGAGCTCTCAAATGACTTAACTTAGCTCTGGTTCAACTTAACCAGGATGATTAGTATCAGTGTAAACAGCTGTTTACAAATGCGGGATTCTTAAATAATTTGGATCTAATGTTTTAAGAGTGTGATCCCTAGATAAAACATTTTAATAATGAATTCACATATTACTTGGAAATGGTGGTTGTAAATCAGTACTTCTGTCAGATTTATCCATAAACATTCCCCATTCAGCAATGTCACCTGAAAAATTTATACTGTAGAGAGTATTTTTGTATAAACTATGTACTTCCTATTGTCCCATGACCACGATTGGCAAAGGATGACACCATAGCAACAACTCCTTAACGTGCTTGTGATATTATATAAACAAAAAATAGTCAAAATCAAATCCGGCAGATTAAACTAGCATCTAACTTTATGTAAAGCAATGAAATGGAAATAAAGGAGAATGTCAAATCCACTGCGGCAAAAAAGTAGCTGCTCACTACCAATCTCCAGAAAGTTAGAAAGTTCCATAATCCTTAATATATGATTACATATGTTGTACTAGTTTACTGAATTTATTATCTAAGTTTAAGCCTAAAGGCTGTACCTCAAAAGCATTGACCTTAGCTATGGATTAAAGGGGGTGAGGAGGTTATCCTCCTCCTTATCAATTTCAGACACTCCCAGTAAAGTGCCAATGCAATGATGCTGAACAAAAAGGAAGATATAGGTATCCAGTCATGTCAAAATTAAATCTATCAAATCATTACCAATATTCATGTGTCAACAGTGTCTAGCCATCCAGTCTTCATGTAGATACTTTCATTGTGTGATATATTAATAACATTAGTTGGTCTGTTTCTTATCCATAACCGCCATGCCATTATCTTTATCTGCCCTCATACACCACAATTAATCCACTCATGTTTTGTAAATTAATTTAAAGGTAATTATTCATTCTTAGCCAGATTAAAATCTGAACTGCAGTGATTTTTTGCTATAAAAGTTTTCTTCTTTCTTCGTCAGATACATTATCAAAGATCTTAATGGTGTCAGAAAACAGTGGTATAAATTTACTTCTATTTTGTAAATTATTCATTACAATTTGTCCTTCAATACACCTGCTCTTTAGTAAAAACTGCAAATCTGATTTCCCTGCATAAATTTGAAGACTTATATAAGTGATCAAGTTAGTTCTTATAGATGGTACAAAGAAAAACTCTTAAGCAAACTCAATATCACTAAAATTGCACACTGCTGAGTTTACCATCATTCCATTGATTCTCCGGTTATGGTCTTCCTGTCACACTGGTTTTACCTCCTGTAATGTTCATTCTTCTGCTCTGCTGGCACTTCTTGTGGTGGTTCCTGCTTGTTGTAAGTATAGTGCTTCAATGCTCCAAATTAAAGAGAATAGTGTTCTGGCCTGTTATAACACTGTCCCCACATCTTGCAGTCAGTTGTGAGAAGACCTGTCTCAGTCGTGGAGGAGTGGAAACTTGTACTTCCATTAAATAAAAAAAAAAGTTTGATGCACTTGTGTTAACAGTCTTAATTATAACTCATCTCTGACAGGTTCTAGATTTACTCAAATGGAAAGCAACAACATTAATGTACACCTGCTTGTTCCATTTGATTTATTTTTAATTTTTTCATATAATTTTAGCATGCCTGTTTGATTAAGAATCAAGTCATACTTAAAGTTATCAAAAGAATTAAACATTTGAATTTTACCTATCTCATGCCATACCATTAACCTTATTTCATCATCTTTTTCCAAGATATTAAGTAATTTGATTCCCATCTTGTTGAGATATTCCTTTAAGATCTACAAATAATGGATTTGTGTCACTTAGACAACATTAAAATAAATGTATAAACCTTAAACCTTGGTACCCGTTTGGGGTCTATATTACAAGATTGAATGCTTAGGTGATGGAAAACCTAAACAAACATCAAACTTGTAATATGAAAAAAAAAAAACAGCGAATGGCCGATTTAACGCAGGAAAAGATATCCCTTGGCCATTTCCTGGATTTTACCATTTTTGTCTACTGTAGAGTGATCTCAGAGTTGGTATATTTAGATGGGGGGGTGTGGGGGCACAGCCCCCCACGTCGGGGGTTGTGGGGGGCAAAGCCTTGCACTTAGTTTGGGTGTAAAGTTATTTTTTCCCCATGGCCGACCAATGTGTTTTCCTGTACCGTTCGATGTTTTTGGATTCAATATTACAAGTTTGATGTTTAGATGTTTGATCCCCTAAGCATTCAATCTTGTAATGGTTCCCTTCACAATCTTGAATTACTGAATGCTCAAAAATTCAGTAACTCGAAACTGTAAATTCGAACCAACAAAAATCCGAAATCCACAAGCACGAAAACAAAAAACCCTGAACATACAGAACACATACAGCACACAACACGCACACCATACAACCCACATCACATAAACTACAAGCCCTACACTACATGCAAGCCCCCCTGCACCCCCCATGTGGGGGGCTGCATCACCCACACCCCCCCTACTTATATATTCTAACTCAGAGATCGCACTAATACACAAAATAAAAAACACCACACAGACATTTTAAACTGCCTCACACATACACAAATACAGACAGATCCAACACTCACACCTCCCTACCCTAACCCACACACACAACTTACAAAACGCACACATACACTCACTTACCTTCAATTCTGTAAAACATACCAGCTCACACACTTCCCATCCTGTAGCTGACATGCATAAGTTCAAATTCGAGATATTTGAATTTGCGCTTATGAAGATTCGCACTTATGGGTTTTCGACTTTATAGTCTCGAGTTACTGAATTTCGAGCATTCAGTAATTTGAGATTGTGAAGGGGAACCCTTGTAATATAGATGCCCCATTTGGCACTGTGACATTCTTTAAAGAGTAAATCCTCACACTAATATTTTAGCATTTTTCTCCAGTATTTTTACAAAAGTATGATCATCATTACTGGCCTGTTGAGGTGGAGGAGTGATACTGTTGCTAGATGAAACCCGCCCACTAAAACATGGCTTGTGGATAAAAACGTGATCGGTTACAGTTTAAAGTGGTTTGCTTTTGTTCTTCATGCATTGTAATAGCAGTAAACTTTACTGCAATTGCTACATGTGCTTTCTTTGGTGGAATTATTTCTTAGCTGAAACTCTCAAGACAGAGATTCTGTTGGCATTCAGAAACCTCACCCTAGCATGACATCACGTTAGGTTAACAGAGTTGGAATATTGAAACATGGCATGCTTTTTTCACAGGTTTGCTCTTATTCTTTCCTGGACTTCAACTGTGACAGCCAGTTAAAAATGTTAAAGTATTAATGTTCAGTTTCATAATGTAATCAATATTGCAGTAGGCAGTTTGCTATTTTACAAAGTACTACTTTAAAGCTGGTAAAATAGGTTGTATCTGTGTGTTGTACTGCTGGCAGCATCGTGGCTGTTGTCCATGTAAATTGAATACGGTTTCCTGAACTACATAAAAGTGGTACAAACTGTGTGTTTTGTCTCTGTGGAAATAGCTACTTATTTATTTGATGTTTTCAGGCATCTAAGCCACGATATGATGTTAGCTGTGTTGTGGGCACCTCTCAGGGTGCCAAAATATTGATAAAATGTTTCAGTTTTCCTGTATAGAAAGTTCCCGAGTTCTCACTTCCTCTCTCTATTTGACATAAACACACACACATATACACACACACACACACCTTTAACACAACACTATTGCATACGTCATACATGACTCAACATGTGCACATCACGATTTCTGTGACGTACTCCCAGTACAATCTTTCCATGCACTCTATGTCAACCTACAAATAAGAATAAACCTTTGTTGCCTTGTAAACTGCACTACATATCTGTCCGACAGTTTCATACTACATTTTCTGCAGGAAAAAAAATAAATTCACATTACATGTAGAACTGAAACAATGCACCATATGTCATTCCTTTACCCAACAGCAAGTGTGTGTGTGTGTGTGTATAAAACAGTATGCGACATGGCTTCTGTGAGGACCATTACATTGCTTATCCTGAATTTTGTAGTCATGTGTAATCTTCAAACAGATTCATACCATTCATTAACTTCCTGCCTTACATTCCAAAGAAAAACACTACAGAAACATACTGCCAATTAAAAACAGCAATGCACCACAATAGACCAAGAGTCATAACAAATTGTGATCACAAAATATAAGTAATGCACATAGTAATCAGCAGCAAAACAAATTCATTATATCCTAGCAGAACCCACATTATCAACACCTTCCCAAATATATTCTATGTATTGCTTTTGTTGACTGGGAAAGTGTAACTTGGCAGAAAACCCATTTTCAGCTGAGGCCCTGGTAGAAAAGCTACATACGATATATAGAGAAAGCTAGAGAAAGTAATATACATAGATAGTGTGCTGAATCTTTTGAGCATACATTAATGAGAAAAAGCAATGCATTGTTAGAACATACAGTACTGATGACAGAAGCATTGACAAGATACATAGGCATATTCAGTATGCAAGCATGTATGAATTATAACAGAGGTAATACAATGATAGGAAAAATCATTCAAAGCTAGATCAGAATGAGTGTTCATATTAGAAGTTTAGATCCATAGTATTTTATAATTGTAAGACAGTGGTAAAGTGAACTTTCATAACAAAGTAAAGTCAAGAAGAGTACAGTACAGTCTATGTGGCCAGAAAACAACAGCAGCACGGGATAAGAGAAAATTACCAGCTAAGTACTCATTTTAGAGCAGGCTTTCACTATAGTATGGTACCTCATCAACAGTAACATTATTGTTATTTGAACTTCCTGCTGAATGCTAATAACAGAGTCATCCTTGTAGAGATTTAGAATTCCATCAGTGGTTAAAAAAAACTTGGATATCATTTTTTTTAGTGAAGGCAAATACCCCAGTCCTCAGAATCACTTTCAGTGGAATGCCTTACATGACAAAGGTCAGACACTATTCCATACAGAATTACAGGCAGGCAAAGTAGCACACAAAGAAAAACAGAAAAAAAGGAAAATGATTGTAAATCTTGAAAAGATTATGGTGAAACCACAGAAGAAGGAATTGAAACAATAAAACTCTCATGAAGGTAAAAATAGCAAGAAATCATTTTAAAAATCTGCCATAGCACACGCAGACAGCTTGAGCATTCTATATTGCAGTTCATTCACTGGAAGACAATGTTTTCTTGTTTTTGAGCATGCCTTGTGAGTACCATAATTGTTTGAATTGTAGGGATTGTTGAGATATATTTAAGGAAGTTGTAGCATAAATCATGGTGGATATTGAAGAGTTCATCTGGAACTGTATGTACCATGAGTATGGTTAACTCTAAAAGGTCACTTAGGTCCATTATTTATAACTTGTCTCTACTCAACTAAAAAAACAAAAATCAATTTGGAAAAATGAAACATGTACATAAGCCGAAAACTGAAAAGAAAAACTCAACAAGGACCAAAATCCTTGATTAATGTTTTAGTGCTTTTTGTCTTTAGAAACATAAAAAAAACTTCATTAAAACAATAGCAACACTCACAACAATTACTCAAAACTCAGACAGGCAACTGTTTTAAGTAAAGATGACGTTAAAGAATTAAAAGCAATATAATGTCTTAAAAGATTTATCCACAGTCTTGATGACACTTAAATCTCAGCCTCCACACAGGTTTTGTACCAATACAAAAACCTGAACAGACTTCAAACAAATTACTAGAACTGTAATTAGGACATTCTATAGATTACTGCATTGCCACTGTATATAGAAGAAAATACATATTACAAAAGTAAGGAAAGGTCTGAATGTATACAAGATTGTACAAAGAGGTACACTACGATATTTTCTTCAATAATTAATTGCTGCTACAAGGAATTGTTTCTGGAAGTAAATGAGATTTGTTTAGGGCTTTGCTGTGAATGAAAGCACCAATATTAGTTACAGAATATTTTATATTCTTTTAAACTAAATGTTCATTATTATTAAGATTAAAGTAATTATGTTACGATTTGTCTGTTTTTTTTATACTGAGTGACTAACAAACCATTTCAAATGTTGCTTTCACTAAAGCTACTGTTCTGATGAACTTGTTTAATGTTTATAAAGATGAAAGCACCAACAATTAAGTTTTGTCCTAGATGGCATGTTTTTATTTTTCAGTTTATGGTAGACAAGCTACCATTTCCAACAAAATTTCTCCAAATGTTTTCCTAACATCATTAAAGTACAAAAAAGACCTTGTGATATGACTTCAAAATATTTTACAGTGTACTAAACAAGAGAGATTCTTTAAAAAATATAATTTATTTTCAACCTTTATTTTGTCCCTGAGCACTGCTAGAAACTTATAGAGTAATGTCCAGTCGCTATACACCCTGTAAACCAGAGTAGTGTAGCTAGAGACTCAAAACTCACTATGAAGAGTACACAGAGCACTGTGGGCAAATGGCAGTGCAGCACTGTGCACAGAACATGGTGGAAGTTGTATGATAACACTGTGGGCAAATGGCAGTGCAGCACTGTGCACAGGACACTGTGGAAGTTGTATAACACTGTGGGAACATGGCAGGGCAGCACTGTGCACAGGACACTGTGGAAGTTGTGTGATAACACTGTGGGCACATGTCAGGGCAGCACTGTGTGCAGGACACTGTGGAAGTTGTATGGTAACACGGTGTGCACATGGCAGGGCAGCACTGTGGAAGTTGTATGATAGTGTGTCCACATTGCCAGGCAGCACTGTACACAGGTCACTGTGGAAGTTGTATGATAGCACTGTGGAAGTTGTATAACACTGTGGGCACATGGCAGGACAGCACTGTGCACAGGGCACTGTGGAAGTTGTATGATAACACTGTGGCACATTGGCAGGGTAGCATTGGTCACAGGACATTGTGAAAGTTGTATGATAAAATTGGGTGCACATGACAGGGCAGTACTGTGCACAGGATACTGTGGAAGTTGTATGATAACACTGTGGGCACATGGCAGGGCAGTACTGTGCACAGGACACTGTGGAAGTTGTATGATACCATTGTGGGCACATAGCAGGGTAGTACTGTGCACACTCTTCTTGAAGAGTGCACAGAACATTGTGGGCACAAGGCAGGGCAGCATTCTGCACAGAACACTGTGGAAGTTGTATGTTAACATTGTGAGCACAAGGCAGGGCAGAACTGTGCACAGGACACTGTTGAAGGTGTATGTTTACACTGTGTGCACATGGCAGGGCAGCACTGTGCACAGAACACTGTGAAAGTTGCATTTAACACTGAGCACATGGCAGGGCAGCACTGTTCACAAGACACTGTGGAAGTTGTATTTAACACTGTGAGCACATGCAGGGCAGCACTGTGCACAGGAAACTGTGAAAGTTGCATGATAACAGTGGGTGCACATTGGCAGGGAAGTACTGTGCACAGGACACTGTGTAAGTTGTATGATGACACTGTGGGCACATGGCAGGGCAGCACTGTGCACAGGACACTGTGGAAGTTGTATGAGAACACTGTGGGCACATGGCAGGGCAGCACTGTGCACAGGACACTGTGGAAGTTGTATGATAACACTGTGGGCACAGGGCAGGAAGTACTGTACACACTTTTCATGAAGAGTGCACAGAGCACTGTGGGCACATGGCAGGGCAGCACTTTGCACAGAACACTGTGAACTTTTTATAACTGTGAGCATATGGCAGGGAAGCACTGTGCACAGAACTCCGTGAAAGTTGTATGTTAATGTGAGCACAAGGCAGAGCAGCACTGTGCACAGGATACTGTGGAAGTTGTATAACACTGTGGGAACATGGCAGGGCAGCACTGTGCACAAGACATTGTGGAAGTTGTATGCTAACACTGTGGGTACATGGCAGGGCAGCACTGTGCACAGGACACTGTGGAAGTTGTATGATAACACAGTGGGCACATGGCAAGCAACACCGTGGAAGTTGTATGATAACACTGTGATCACATGGCAGTTGTATGATAACACTGTGGGAACATGGCAGGGCAGCACTGTGCACAAGAAATTGTGGAAGTTGTATGTTAACACTGTGGGTACATGGCAGGTCAGCACAGTGCACAGGACACTGTGGAAGTTGTATGATAAATGTGGGCACATGGCAAGCAACACCGTGGAAGTTGTATGATAACACTGTGATCACATGGCAGAGCAGCACTGTGCCCAGGACACTGTGGAAGTTGCATGATAAAACTGTGGGCACAGGGCATGGCAGCTCTGTGCACAGGACACTGTGGAAGTTGTATGATAACACTGTGGGCACATGGCAGGGCAGCACTGTGCACAGTACACTGTGGAAGTTGTATGATAACACTGTGGGCACATGGCAGGGCAGCACTGTGGAAGTTGTATGATAACACGGTGGGCACATGACAGGGCAGCACTGTGCACAAGACACTGTGGAAGTTGTATGATAACACTGTAGGCACATGGCAGGGCAGCACTGTGCACAAGACACTGTGGAAGTTGTATGATGACACTGTGGGCACAGGGCAGGAAGTACTGTACACACTTTTCATGAAGAGTGCACAGAGCACTGTGGGCACATGGCAGGGCATCACTTTGCACAGGATACTGTGGAAGTTGTATAATAACACTGTGATCACATGGCAGTTGTATGATAACACTGTGGGAACATGGCAGGGCAGCACTGTGCACAAGACATTGTGGAAGTTGTACGTTAACACTGTGAGTACATGGCAGGGCAGCACTGTGCACAGGACACTGTGGAAGTTGTATGATAACACAGTGGGCACATGGCAAGCAACACCGTGGAAGTTGTATGATAACACTGTGATCATATGGCAGTTGTATGAGAACACTGTGGGAACATGGCAGGGCAGCACTGTGCACAAGACATTGTGGAAGTTGCATGTTAACACTGTGGGTACATGGCAGGGCAGCACTGTGCACAGGACACTGTGGAAGTTGTATGATAACACAGTGGGCACATGGCAAGCAACACCATGGAAGTTGTATGTTAACACTGTGGGCACATAGCAGGGTAGCACTGTGCACAGCACACTGTGGAAGTTGTATGATAACATTGTGGGCAATTGGCAGGGCAGCACTATGCACAGACAGTGTGGACGTTGTTTGATAACACTGTGGGCACATGGCAGGGCAGCACTGTGCACAGGACACTGTGGAAGTTGTATGATAACACTGTGGGCACATGGCAGGGCAACACTGTGCACAAGACACTATGGATTTTGTATGTTAACACTGAGCACAGGGCAGCACTGTGCATACCACACCTGCGGAAGTTGTATGTTAACTCTGTGGGCACATGGCAGGGCAGCACTGTGCACAGGGCACTGTGGGAGTTGTATGATAACACTGTGGCACATGGCAGGGTAGCATTGGTCACAGGACACTGTGAAAGTTGTATGATAAAATTGGGTGCACTTCACAGGGCAGTACTGTGCACAGGACACTGTGGAAGTTGTATGATACCATTGTGGGCACATAGCAGGGTAGTACTGTGCACACTCTTCATGAAGAGTGCACAGAACATTGTGGCCACAAAGCAGGGCAGCATTCTGCACAGAACACTGTGGAAGTTGTACGTTAACATTGTGAGCACAAGGCAGGGCAGACCTGTGCACAGGACACTGTTGAAGGTGTATGTTTACACTGTGTGCACATGGCAGGGCAGCACTGTGCACAGAACACTGCGGAAGTTGTATGATAATGCTGTGTGCACATGGCAGGGCAGCACTGTGCATAGGACACTGTGGAAGTTGTATTTAACACTGTGAGCACATGGCAGGGCAGCATTGTGCAAAGGACACTGTGGAAGTTGTATGATAACACTGTGGGCACATGGCAGGGAAGCACTGTGCACAGGACACTGTGGAAGTTGAATGATAACACTGTGGGCACATGGCAGGAAGTACTGTACACATTTTTCATGAAGAGTGTGCAGAGCTCTGTGGGCACATGGCAGGGCAGCACTTTGCACAGTACACTGTAAAAGTTGTAGGATAACACTGTGGGCACATGGCAGAAAGTGCTGTGCACACTTTTCATAAAGAGTGCACAGAGCACTATGGGCACATGGAATGGCAGCACTTTGCACAGGACACGGTGAACGTTTTATAACTGTGAGCATATGGCAAGGCAGCACTGTGCACAGAACACTTTGAAAGTTGTATGTTAATGTGAGCACAAGGCAGAGCAGTACTGTGCACAGGATACTGTGGAAGTTGTATGATAACACTGTGGGAACATGGCAGGGCAGCACTGTGCACAAGACATTGTGGAAGTTGTATGTTAACACTGTGGGTACATGGCAGGGCAGCACTGTGCACAGGACACAGTGGAAGTTGTATGATAAATGTGGGCACATGGCAAGCAACACTGTGGAAGTTGTATAATAACACTGTGATCACATGGCAGGGCAGCACTGTGCCCAGGACACTGTGGAAGTTGTATGTTAACACGGTGGGCACATGGCAGGGCAGCACTATGCACAGCACACTGTGGAAGTTGTATGATAACACTGTGGGCACATGGCAGGGCAGCACTGTGGAAGTTATATGATAACACTGTGGGCACATGGCAGGGCAGCACTGTGCACAAGACACTGTGGAAGTTGTATGATAACACTGTAGGCACATGGCAGGGCAGCACTGTGCACAAGACACTGTGGAAGTTGTATGATGACACTGTGGGCACATGGCAGGGCAGCACTGTACACAGGACACTGTGGAAGTTGTATGATAACACTGTGGGCACATGGCAGAGCAGCACTGTGCACAAGACACTTTGGAAGTTGTATGAGAACACTGTGGGCACATGGCAGGGCAGCACTGTGCACAGGACACTGTGGAAGTTGTATGTTAACACTGTGGGTACATGGCAGGGCAGTACTGTGCACAGGACACTGTGGAAGTTGTATGATAACACTGTGGGCACATGGCAAGCAACGCCGTGGAAGTTGTATAATAACACTGTGATCACATGGCAGTTGTATGATAACACTGTGGGAACATGGCAGGGCAGCACTGTGCACAAGACATTGTGGAAGTTGTATGTTAACACTGTGGGTACATGGCAGGGCAGCACTGTGCACATGACACTGTGGAAGTTGTATGATAACACAGTGGGCACATGGCAAGCAACACCGTGGAAGTTGTATGATAACACTGTGATCACATGGCAGGGCAGCACTGTGACCAGGACACTGTGGAAGTTGTATGTTAACACTATCTATGAGCACAGGGCAGCACTGTGCATAGGACACTGTGGAAGTTGTATGTTAACACTGTGGGCACATAGCAGGGTAGCACTGTGCAAAGCACACTGTGGAAGTTGTATGATAAGCAATTGGCAGGGCAGCACTATGCACAAGACAGTGTGGAAGTTGTTTGATAACACTGTGGGCACATGGCAGGGCAGCACTGTGCACAGGACACTGTGGAAGTTGTATGATAACACTGTGGGCACATGGCAGGGCAGCACTTTGCACAGGACACTGTGGAAGTTGTATGATAACACTGTGGGCACATGGCAGGGCAGCACTGTGCACAGGACACTATGGATTTTGTATGTTAACACTGAGCACAGGGCAGCACTGTGCATACCACACCTGCGGAAGTTGTATGTTAACTCTGTGGGCACATGGCAGGGTAGCATTGGTCACAGGACACTGTGAAAGTTGTATGATAAAATTGGGTGCACTTGACAGGGCAGTAATGTGCACAGGACACTGTGGAAGTTGTATGATACCATTGTGGGCACATAGCACGGTAGTACTGTGTACACTCTTCATGAAGAGTGCACAGAACATTGTGGCCACAAAGCAGGGCAGCATTCTGCACAGAACACTGTGGAAATTGTATGTTAACATTGTGAGCACAAGGCAGGGCAGAACTGTGCACAGGACACTGTTGAAGGTGTATGTTTACACTGTGTGCACATGGCAGGGCAGCACTGTGCACAGAACACTGTGGAAGTTGTATGATAATGCTGTGTGCACATGGCAGGGCAGCACTGTGCACAGGACACTGTGGAAGTTGTATTTAACACTGTGAGCACATGGCAGGGCAGCATTGTGCAAAGGACACTGTGGAAGTTGTATGATAAATATGGGCACATGGCAAGCAACACCGTGGAAGTTGTATGATAACACTGTGATCACATGGCAGTTGTATGATAACACTGATCACATGGCAGGGCAGCACTGTGCACAAGACATTGTGGAAGTTGTATGATAAAACTGTGGGCACAGGGCATGGCAGCTCTGTGCACAGGACACTGTGGAAGTTGTGTGATAACACTGTGGGCACATGGCAGGAAGTACTGTACACATTTTTCATGAAGAGTGTGCAGAGCTCTGTGGGCACATGGCAGGGCAGCACTTTGCACAGAACACTGTAAAAGTTGTATGATAACACTGTGGGCACATGGCAGGAAGTACTGTACACATTTTTCATGAAGAGTGCACAGAGCACTGTGGGCACATGGCAGGGCAGCACTTTGCACAGAACACTGTGAACTTTTTATAACTGTGAGCATATGGCAGGGCAGCACTGTGCACAGAACACTGTGAAAGTTGTATGTTAATGTGAGCACAAGGCAGAGCAGCACTGTGCACAGGATACTGTGGAAGTTGTATAACACTGTGGGAACATGGCAGGGCAGCACTGTGCACAGGACACTGTGGAAGTTGTATGATAACACTGTGGGCACATGGCAGGGCAGCACTGTGCACAAGACACTGTGGAAGTTGTATGAGAACACTGTGGGCACATGGCAGGGCAGCACTGTGCACAGGATACTGTGGAAGTTGTATAACACTGTGGGAACATGGCAGGGCAGCGCTGTGCACAGGACACTGTGGAAGTTGTATGATAAATGTGGGCACATGGCAAGCAACACCGTGGAAGTTGTATGATAACACTGTGATCACATGGCAGTTGTATGATAACACTATGGGAACATGGCAGGGCAGCACTGTGCACAAGACATTGTGGAAGTTGTATGTTAACACTGTGGGTACATGGCAGGGCAGCACTGTGCACAGGACACTGTGGAAGTTGTATGATAAATGTGGGCACATGGCAAGCAACACCGTGGAAGTTGTATGATAACACTGTGATCACATGGCAGTTGTATGATAACACTGTGGGAACATGGCAGGGGCAGCACTATGCACAAGACATTGTGGAAGTTGTATGTTAACACTGTGGGTACATGGCAGGGCAGCACTGTGCACAGGACACTGTGGAAGTTGTATGATAAATGTGGGCACATGGCAAGCAACACCGTGGAAGTTGTATGATAACACTGTGATCACGTGGCAGGGCAGCACTGTGCCCAGGACACTGTGGAAGTTGTATGATGACACTGTGGGCACATGGCAGGAAGTACTGTACACACTTTTCATGAAGAGTGCACAGAGCACTGTGGGCACATGGCAGGGCAGCACTTTGCACAGAACACTGTGAACTTTTTATAACTGTGAGCATATGGCAGGGAAGCACTGTGCACAGAACACTGTGAAAGTTGTATGTTAATGTGAGCACAAGGCAGAGCAGCACTGTGCACAGGATACTGTGGAAGTTGTATGTTAACACTGTGGGTACATGGCAGGGCAGTACTGTGCACAGGACACTGTGGAAGTTGTATGATAACACAGTGGGCACATGGCAAGCAACGCCGTGGAAGTTGTATAATAACACTGTGATCACATGGCAGTTGTATGATAACACTGTGGGAACATGGCAGGGCAGCACTGTGCACAAGACATTGTGGAAGTTGTATGTTAACACTGTGGGTACATGGCAGGGCAGCACTGTGCACATGACACTGTGGAAGATGTATGATAACACAGTGGGCACATGGCAAGCAACACCGTGGAAGTTGTATGATAACACTGTGATCACATGGCAGGGCAGCACTGTGCCCAGGACACTGTGGAAGTTGTATGTTAACACTATGAGCACAGGGCAGCACTGTACATAGGACACCTGTGGAAGTTGTATGTTAACACTGTGGGCACATAGCAGGGTAGCACTGTGCACAGCACACTGTGGAAGTTGTATGATAACACTGTGGGCACATGGCAGGGCAACACTGTGCACAGGACACTATGGATTTTGCATGTTAACACTGAGCACAGGGCAGCACTGTGCATACCACACCTGTGGAAGTTGTATGTTAACTCTGTGGGCACATGGCAGGGCAGCACTGTGCACAGGGCACTGCGGAAGTTGTATGATAACACTGTGGCACATGGCAGGGTAGCATTGGTCACAGGACACTGTGAAAGTTGTATGATAAAATTGGGTGCACTTGACAGGGCAGTACTGTGCACAGGACACTGTGGAAGTTGTATGATACCATTGTGGGCACATAGCAGGGTAGTACTGTGCACACTCTTCATGAAGAGTGCACAGAACATTGTGGGCACAAAGCAGGGCAGCATTCTGCACAGAACACTGTGGAAGTTGTACGTTAACATTGTGAGCACAAGGCAGGGCAGAACTGTGCACAGGACACTGTTGAAGGTGTATGTTTACACTGTGTGCACATGGCAGGGCAGCACTGTGCACAGAACACTGTGGAAGTTGTATGATAATGCTGTGTGCACATGGCAGGGCAGCACTGTGCACAGGACACTGTGGAAGTTGTATTTAACACTGTGAGCACATGGCAGGGCAGCATTGTGCAAAGGACACTGTGGAAGTTGTATGATAACACTGTGGGCACATGGCAGGGAAGCACTGTGCACAGGACACTGTGGAAGTTGTGTGATAACACTGTGAGCACATGGCAGGAAGTACTGTACACATTTTTCATGAAGAGTGTGCAGAGCTCTGTGGGCACATGGCAGGGCAGCACTTTGCACAGAACACTGTAAAAGTTGTATGATAACACTGTGGGCACATGGCAGGAAGTACTGTGCACACTTTTCATGAAGAGTGCACAGAGCACTATGGGCACATGGAAGGGCAGCACTTTGCACAGGACACGGTGAAAATTTTATAACTGTGAGCATATGGCAGGGCAGCACTGTGCACAGAACACTTTGAAAGTTGTATGTTAATGTGAGCACAAGGCAGAGCAGCACTGTGCACAGGACACTGTGGAAGTTGTATGATAACACTGTCGGAACATGGCAGGGCAGCACTGTGCACAAGACATTGTGGAAGTTGTATGTTAACACAGTGGGTACATGGCAGGGCAGCACTGTGCACAGGACACTGTGGAAGTTATATGATAACACACTGGGCACATGGCAAGCAACACCGTGGAAGTTGTATAATAACACTGTGATCACATGGCAGGGCAGCACTGTGCCCAGGACACTGTGGAAGTTGTATGTTAACACTGTGGGCACATAGCAGGGTAGCACTGTGCACAGCACACTGTGGAAGTTGTATGATAACACTGTGGGCAATTGGCAGGGCAGCACTATGCACAAGACAGTGTGGAAGTTGTATGATAACACTGTGGGTACATGGCAGGGCAGCACTGTGCACAGGATACTGTGGAAGTTGTATGATAACACTGTGGGCACATGGCAGGGCAGCACTTTGCACAGGACACTGTGGAAGTTGTATGATAACACTGTGGGCACATGGCAGGGCAGCATTGTGCAAAAGACACTGTGGAAGTTGTAAGATAACACTGTGGGCACATGGCAGGGCAGTACTGTGCACAGGACACTGTGGAAGTTGTATGATACCATTGTGGGCACATAGCAGGGCAGTACTGTGCACACTCTTCTTGAAGAGTGCACAGAACATTGTGGGCACAAGGCAGGGCAGCATTCTGCACAGAACACTGTGGAAGTTGTATGTTAACATTGTGAGCACAAGGCAGGGCAGAACTGTGCACAGGACACTGTTGAAGGTGTATGTTTACACTGTGTGCACATGGCAGGGCAGCACTGTGCACAGAACACTGTGGAAGTTGTATGATAATGCTGTGTGCACATGGCACCGCAGGGCAGCATTGTGCAAAGGACACTGTGGAAGTTGTATGATAACACTGTGGGCACATGGTAGGAAGTACTGTACACATTTTTCATGAAGAGTGTGCAGAGCTCTGTGGGCACATGGCAGGGTAGCACTTTGCACAGAACACTGTGAAAGTTGTATGATAACTGTGGGCACATGGCAGGGCAGCACTGTGCACAGGACACTGTAGAAGTTGTATGATAACACTGTGGACACATGGCAGGGCAGTACTGTGCACAGGACACTGTGGAAGTTGTATGATAACACTGTGGGCACATGGAATGGCAGCACTTTGCACAGAACACTGTGAACTTTTTATAACTGTGAGCATATGGCAGGGCAGCACTGTGCACAGAACACTGTGAAAGTTGTATGTTAATGTGAGCACAAGGCAGAGCAGCACTGTGCACAGGATACTGTGGAAGTTGTATGTTAACACTGTGGGTACATGGCAGGGCAGCACTGTGCACAGGACACTGTGGACGTTGTATGATAACACAGTGGGCACATAGCAAGCAACACTGTGGAAGTTGTATGATAACACTGTGATCACATGGCAGAGCAGCACTGTGCCCAGGACACTGTGGAAGTTGTATGATAAAACTGTGGGCACAGGGCATGGCAGCTCTGTGCACAGGACACTGTGGAAGTTGTACGATAACACTGTGGGCACATGGCAGGGCAGCACTGTGGAAGTTGTATGATAACACTGTGGGCACATGGCAGGGCAGCACTGTGTACAAGACACTGTGGAAGTTGTATGAGAACACTGTGGGCACATGGCAGGGCAGCACTGTGCACAGGACACTGTGGAAGTTGTATGATAACACTGTGGGCACAGGGCAGGAAGTACTGTACACACTTTTCATGAAGAGTGCACAGAGCACTGTGGGCACATGGCAGGGCATCACTTTGCACAGAACACTGTGAACTTTTAATAACTGTGAGCATATGGCAGGGAAGCACTGTGCACAGAACTCCGTGAAAGTTGTATGTTAATGTGAGCACAAGGCAGAGCAGCACTGTGCACAGGATACTGTGGAAGTTGTATGATAACACTGTGGGTACATGGCAGGGCAGCACTGTGCACAAGACATTGTGGAAGTTGTATGTTAACACTGTGGGTAGATGGCAGGGCAGCACTGTGCACAGGACACCGTGGAAGTTGTATGATAACACACTGGGCACATGGTAAGCAACACTGTGGAAGTTGTATGATAACACTGTGATCACATGGCAGGGCAGCACTGTGCCCAGGACACTGTGGAAGTTGTATGTTAACACTGTGGGCACATAGCAGGGTAGCACTGTGCACAGCACACTGTGGAAGTTGTATGATAACACTGTCAGCAATTGGCAGGGCAGCACTATGCACAAGACAGTGTGGAAGTTGTTTGATAACACTGTGGGCACATGGCAGGGCAGCACTGTGCACAGGACACTGTGGAAGTTGTATGATAACACTGTGGGCACATGGCAGGGCAGCACTTTGCACAGGACACTGTGGAAGTTGTATGATAACACTGTGGGCACATGGCAGGGCAACACTGTGCACAGGACACTATGGATTTTGTATGTTAACACTGAGCACAGGTCAGCACTGTGCATACCACACCTGCGGAAGTTGTATGTTAACTCTGTGGGCACATGGCAGGGCAGCACTCTGCACATGGCACTGTGGAAGTTGTATGATAACACTGTGGCACATGGCAGGGTAGCATTGGTCACAGGACACTGTGAAAGTTGTATGATAAAATTGGGTGCACTTGACAGGGCAGTACTGTGCACAGGACACTGTGGAAGTTGTATGATACCATTGTGGGCACATAGCAGGGTAGTACTTTGCACACTCTTCATGAAGAGTGCACAGAACATTGTGGGCACAAAGCAGGGCAGCATTCTGCACAGAACACTGTGGAAGTTGTACGTTAACATTGTGAGCACAAGGCAGGGCAGAACTGTGCACAGGACACTGTTGAAGGTGTATGTTTACACTGTGTGCACATGGCAGGGCAGCACTGTGCACAGGACACTGTGGAAGTTGTATGAGAACACTGTGGGCACATGGCAGGGAAGCACTGTGCACAGGACATTGTGGAAGTTGTGTGATAACACTGTGGGCACATGGCAGGAAGTACTGTACACATTTTTCATGAAGAGTGTGCAGAGATCTGTGGGCACATGGCAGGGCAGCACTTTGCACAGAACACTGTAAAAGTTGTATGATAACACTGTGGGCACATGGCAGGAAGTACTGTGCACACTTTTCATGAAGAGTGCACAGAGCACTATTGGCACATGGCAGGGCAGCACTTTGCACAGAACACTGTGAACTTTTTATAACTGTGAGCATATGGCAGGGCAGCACTGTGCACAGAACACTGTGAAAGTTGTATGTTAATGTGAGCACAAGGCAGAGCAGCACTGTGCACAGGACACTGTGGAAGTTGTATGATAACACTGTGGACAGATGGCAGGGCAGCACTGTGCACAAGACATTGTGGAAGTTGTATGTTAACACAGTGGGTACATGGCAGGGCAGCACTGTGCAAAGGACACTGTGGAAGTTGTATGATAAATGTGGGCACATGGCAAGCAACACTGTGGAAGTTGTATGATAACACTGTGATCACATGGCAGTTGTATGATAACACTGTGGGAACATGGCAGGGCAGCACTGTGCACAAGACATTGTGGAAGTTGTATGTTAACACTGTGGGTACATGGCAGGGCAGCACTGTGCACAGGACACTGTGGAAGTTGTATGATAAATGTGGGCACATGGCAAGCAACACCGTGGAAGTTGTATGATAACACTGTGATCACATGGCAGTTGTACGATAACACTGTGGGAACATGGCAGGGCAGCACTGTGCACAAGACATTGTGGAAGTTGTATGTTAATACTGTGGGTACATGGCAGGGCAGCACTGTGCACAGGACACTGTGGAAGTTGTATGATAAATGTGGGCACATGGCAAGCAACACCGTGGAAGTTGTATGATAACACTGTGATCACGTGGCAGGGCAGCACTGTGCCCAGGACACTGTGGAAGTTGTATGATAACACTGTGGGCACATGGCAGGGCAGCACTATGCACAGGACACTGTGGAAGTTGTAGGTTAATACTGTGGGCACATGGCAGGGCAGCACTGTGCACAAGACACTGTGGAAGTTGTATGATAACACTGTAGGCACATGGCAGGGCAGCACTGTGCACAAGACACTGTGGAAGTTGTATGATGACACTGTGGGCACATGGCAGGAAGTACTGTACACATTTTTCATGAAGAGTGCACAGAGCACTGTGGGCACATGGCAGGGCAGCACTTTGCACAGAACACTGTGAACTTTTTATAACTGTGAGCATATGGCAGGGCAGCACTGTGCACAGAACACTGTGAAAGTTGTATGTTAATGTGAGCACAAGGCAGAGCAGCACTGTGCACAGGATACTGTGGAAGTTGTATAACACTGTGGGAACATGGCAGGGCAGTACTGTGCACAGGACACTGTGGAAGTTGTATGAAAACACAGTGGGCACATGGCAAGCAATGCCGTGGAAGTTGTATAATAACACTGTGATCACATGGCAGTTGTATGATAACACTGTGGGAACATGGCAGGGCAGCACTGTGCACAAGACATTGTGGAAGTTGTATGTTAACACTGTGGGTACATGGCAGGGCAGCACTGTGCACATGACACTGTGGAAGATGTATGATAACACAGTGGGCACATGGCAAGCAACACCGTGGAAATTGTATGATAACACTGTGATCACATGGCAGGGCAGCACTGTGCCCAGGACACTGTGGAAGTTGTATGTTAACACTATGAGCACAGGGCAGCACTGTACATAGGACACCTGTGGAAGTTGTATGTTAACACTGTGGGCACATAGGGTAGCACTGTGCACAGCACACTGTGGAAGTTGTATGATAACACTGTGGGCACATGGCAGGGCAACACTGTGCACAGGACACTATGGATTTTGTATGTTAACACTGAGCACAGGGCAGCACTGTGCATACCACACCTGTGGAAGTTGTATGTTAACTCTGTGGGCACATGGCAGGGCAGCACTGTGCACAGGGCACTGCGGAAGTTGTATGATAACACTGTGGCACATGGCAGGGTTGCATTGGTCACAGGACACTGCGAAAGTTGTATGATAAAATTGGGTGCACTTGACAGGGCAGTACTGTGCACAGGACACTGTGGAAGTTGTATGATACCATTGTGGGCACATAGCAGGGTAGTACTGTGCACACTCTTCATGAAGAGTGCACAGAACATTGTGGGCACAAAGCAGGGCAGCATTCTGCACAGAACACTGTGGAAGTTGTACGTTAACATTGTGAGCACAAGGCAGGGCAGAACTGTGCACAGGACACTGTTGAAGGTGTATGTTTACACTGTGTGCACATGGCAGGGCAGCACTGTGCACAGGACACTGTGGAAGTTGTATTTAACACTGTGAGCACATGGCAGGGCAGCATTGTGCAAAGGACACTGTGGAAGTTGTATGATAACACTGTGGGCACATGGCAGGGAAGCACTGTGCACAGGACACTGTGGAAGTTGTGTGATAACACTGTGAGTACATGGCAGGAAGTACTGTACACATTTTTCATGAAGAGTGTGCAGAGCTCTGAGGGCACATGGCAGGGCAGCACTTTGCACAGAACACTGTAAAAGTTGTATGATAACACTGTGGGCACATGGCAGGAAGTACTGTGCACACTTTTCATGAAGAGGGCACAGAGCACTATGGGCACATGGAAGGGCAGCACTTTGCACAGGACACGGTGAACATTTTATAACTGTGAGCATATGGCAGGGCAGCACTGTGCACAGAACACTTTGAAAGTTGTATGTTAATGTGAGCACAAGGCAGAGCAGCACTGTGCACAGGACACTGTGGAAGTTGTATGATAACACTGTCGGAACATGGCAGGGCAGCACTGTGCACAAGACATTGTGGAAGTTGTATGTTAATGTGAGCACAAGGCAGAGCAGCACTGTGCACAGGATACTGTGGAAGTTGTAGGATAACACTGTGGGTACATGGCAGGGCAGTACTGTGCACAGGACACTGTGGAAGTTGTATGATAACACTGTCGGAACATGGCAGGGCAGCACTGTGCACAAGACATTGTGGAAGTTGTATGTTAACACAGTGGGTACATGGCAGGGCAGCACTGTGCACAGGACACTGTGGAAGTTGTATGATAACACAGTGGGCACATGGCAAGCAACACCGTGGAAGTTGTATAATAACACTGTGATCACATGGCAGGGCAGCACTGTGCCCAGGACACTGTGGAAGTTGTATGTTAACACTGTGGGCACATAGCAGGGTAGCACTGTGCACAGCACACTGTGGAAGTTGTATGATAACACTGTGGGCAATTGGCAGGGCAGCACTATGCACAAGACAGTGTGGAAGTTGTATGATAACACTGTGGGTACATGGCAGGGCAGCACTGTGCACAGGATACTGTGGAAGTTGTATGATAACACTGTGGGCACATGGCAGGGCAGCATTGTGCAAAAGACACTGTGGAAGTTGTAAGATAACACTGTGGGCACATGGCAGGGCAGTACTGTGCACAGGACACTGTGGAAGTTGTATGATACCATTGTGGGCACATAGCAGGGTAGTACTGTGCACACTCTTCTTGAAGAGTGCACAGAACATTGTGGGCACAAGGCAGGGCAGCATTCTGCACAGAACACTGTGGAAGTTGTATGTTAACATTGTGAGCACAAGGCAGGGCAGAACTGTGCACAGCACACTGTTGAAGGTGTATGTTTACACTGTGTGCACATGGCAGGGCAGCACTGTGCACAGAACACTGTGGAAGTTGTATGATAATGCTGTGTGCACATGGCACCACAGGGCAGCATTGTGCAAAGGACACTGTGGAAGTTGTATGATAACACTGTGGGCACATGGCAGGGAAGCACTGTGCACAGGACACTGTGGAAGTTGTATGATAACACTGTGGGCACATGGTAGGAAGTACTGTACACATTTTTCATGAAGAGTGTGCAGAGCTCTGTGGGCACATGGCAGGGTAGCACTTTGCACAGAACACTGTGAAAGTTGTATGATAACTGTGGGCACATGGCAGGGCAGCACTGTGCACAGGACACTGTAGAAGTTGTATGATAACACTGTGGACACATGGCAGGGCAGTACTGTGCACAAGACACTGTGGAAGTTGTATGATAACACTGTGGGCACATGGCAGGGCAGCACTGTGCACAGGACACTGTGGAAGTTGTATGATAACACTGTGGGCACATGGCAAGGCAGCACTGTGCACAGAACACTGTGAAAGTTGTATGTTAATGTGAGCACAAGGCAGAGCAGCACTGTGCACAGGATACTGTGGAAGTTGTATGTTAATGTGAGCACAAGGCAGAGCAGCACTGTGCACAGGATACTGTGGAAGTTGTATGTTAATGTGAGCACAAGGCAGAGCAGCACTGTGCACAGGACACTGTGGAAGTTGTATGAAAACACAGTGGGCACATGGCAAGCAATGCCGTGGAAGTTGTATAATAACACTGTGATCACATGGCAGTTGTATGATAACACTGTGGGAACATGGCAGGGCAGCACTATGCACAAGACATTGTGGAAGTTGTATGTTAACACTGTGGGCACATGGCAGGGCAGCACTGTGCACAAGACACCGTGGAAGTTGTATGATAACACTGTGATCACGTGGCAGGGCAGCACTGTGCCCAGGACACTGTGGAAGTTGTATGAGAACACTGTGGGCACAGGGCAGGAAGTACTGTACACACTTTTCATGAAGAGTGCACAGAGCACTGTGGGCACATGGCAGGGCAGCACTTTGCACAGAACACTGTGAACTTTTTATAACTGTGAGCATATGGCAGGGAAGCACTGTGCACAGAACACTGTGAAAGTTGTATGTTAATGTGAGCACAAGGCAGAGCAGCACTGTGCACAGGATACTGTGGAAGTTGTATGTTAACACTGTGGGTACATGGCAGGGCAGCACTGTGCACAGGACACTGTGGACGTTGTACGATAACACAGTGGGCACATAGCAAGCAACACCGTGGAAGTTGTATGATAACACTGTGATCACATGGCAGGGCAGCACTGTGCCCAGGACACTGTGGAAGTTGTATGGTAACACTATGAGCACAGGGCAGCACTGTGCATAGGACACCTGTGGAAGTTGTATGTTAACACTGTGGGCACATGGCAGGGCAGCATTGTGCACAGCACACTGTGGAAGTTGTATGATAACACTGTGGGGACATGGCAGGGCAGCACTATGCACACGACAGTGTGGACGTTGTATGATAACACTGTGGCCACATGGCAGAGCAGCACTCTACATACTTCCTTTGAACAGTGCACAGAACACTGTGGAAGTTAAATGTTAATACTGTGGGTACAGGGCAGCAATGAGCACACTCTTCATGAAGCGTGCACAGGAGGCTGTGGAAGTTATCAGGCAATACTGAGCTACAAATAGCAAAAATGTGCACTCTGCACTGGGATTGTACATGCATGCCTTACATTTGTGAGCAGATACATGGCACAAAACTTGTAGTAAATGGCTCTTTACAGAATGGACTACTGATGCTAGTCAATTACACTGGAATGAGCACTGCAACTCAGAAAGTTAACTGTTAATATATTTTTCCTGCAGTGGATTTCACTTATGGTTGTTGCATATTGATTCATGCCTAGTACCATAAATCCTGAATGTCGATTGGCTGTTTAGAACACATCTCTTAACTGCATAACTATCAATTATCCCTGATTTTTGTCTCATATTTTTGGTCTGTCCCTCAATGTTTTGTCAAATCCTCATGAATTGTAATCAGTAAATAATGCCAGATATTTGAGTTTAAGACTTTTTTTAATTGGTTCCTAACATAGCTGATTGCCATTAGTCATGTCCCACAGTCTATGATTATCTGCTCTATGTTTTCCAACACCTGTCTAACCTGTTTCATCAGACCAAGGTCCCATTACTTAAATATGGATAAATCCTTATTGTAAGCAGTTAGGGCAGAGTATGCAGAAGGAAGATCAGGGTTCCCAGGTACACTGCCATCCTGGAAGATGTGGATGAATTTTTTTTTTGGATGCTCTACCAACTACACTGCCCAATTCCTGATCTGCAATGCAAATGCACACACCTGTGTTAGTGGCCTCCTAGAATAAAAGCCAGGCCCTTTGGTTGAACCCCTTTGTAGCCTCTCCCCTGGATGCTGCTCTTCCCAAGCCCCCTGATAGTGGTTTAATTCTTTTAGTTCTACTGAAAATGCAACATTAAATGAAAACTGGTTAATCCATTAAATCTCAAATAAAACTAGAGAAAGATTTAAAAACTGTCCTGAGTTGAATTCTTTGCTCTTTTTATTCTTGACAGAGTCCTTAATTCTTGAGCTAAGATGTTGAATGTTGTGCACTAAGAAAAAACAGCGCCTTGTAAAAGTGTTGAGATCAGCTGAAGAGCTAAATCCATTGCTACTTAAAACCTGCAGCTGATATGTGAGAAGTCAAAATATGTCACATCCCAAGGTTCTCAATGTGTTTAATCACTTTAACAAACCTCTTACAACAAGGCTACTATCACACTGTAGTTGTTTTGTTTACTATTCTAAAATGTTTAAAGTGATAACTTTTTGCAGTAACTTTATGCATAGTTCTGTGGAATGCTTATTCAGTCAGTAGTTTGTACACCATCCCATTCTCCCAACACATGTACCTAGGATGCAGTTTTCCATCATGCAGGACAGACCCCTCCCTTCCACTTTCAAAATCTTTAAGCATGTTAAGCAACTTGCATCTCCATCCTTGTCTAAAGATAAATTAAGCTCGAGTCCCATAATCAGCCTAGGTAATACAACCAAGAGCATTGTCCTCCAAAAAAAATACAATGGTGGTGGGTGACCCCACAAAAAAATCACAAATTCAGATACCCACGACTCAAGACCTTCTCTACACAACCACAAGCTTTATCATTTGAAGAGGTACGCCACATTTTATAAACATTTGATTGATACTTTTGTCTCCCAGATAACGCTGCTTGGTCACCATTTCAGTTTTGTCTTTCCGCTAGAAAAATATGCTCGACTTCAAAACTAGTGCTACAAACCGACAGTGACTTATTTATGAAACTAAGGTAGGGATGTCCATGTCATGAAATAAAATAAAATGGACCTTTGTCACTATTAATTTTGAGTTTCTTTCATAGATACATTATGTTTCTGTAGAGCCAAGCTCCCTGTCCTACTATCCATAGAAGTACCATAAAAGTACCATAACCTTCCCACACAAGCATAGTCAGAATCACTCTCATTCTATCCATATCAGAATTAAGTTACTTCAGTAAAATTCCTTTGCATTTACATCCTCTACAGCCTTTCAGACTTTTTTACATTTCCCGTTTAAGTTCATAGTTATAGTCCCTGCTTTTTGTGAATGTTTAAGTTCTGCTTCATGAATATACTTTAGAATGCAATGCAGTAAGAAACATTCGCACTAAAGCATCATTCAAAAAGAAAATATTTGTGTAGACCATGTAGTTAAATAATAATGAAGGAAGAGATTTATGCAAGTACAGGGAACTAGAGTTTTGAGTGCTATTGTTAGGGGTTGCAATAAAATGAAAATCTTCTAAAAATAAGATTATGTCTGCAGCAAAGATGTGCTTTTTGTAAATGCGCATGAACTAAATGAAGTCAGATTATTATGCAGCGCAGATGATGCAGTTTCATGCCTTACTTGTATAACACAAAGGCTGCACATGTTCATTCTGTAAATAGTGCCTACGGCAGGTGCTTGGATATTTTAAACTTGCCCTCATCTCACTGCTGTGCCACTTTTTTCAGTTTACGAAAGTTACTGCATTGCTTTACTTTCTCTTCTGCCTCAGTCTCACCTATAATTTAATTTAAAATGAACCCAATGTGTCCACCTGGTCAGTAAACTAAACAATTCATTAATAAACAAATACATGAATGTGACATTTTATAAATTAAATACTTCCAGTAACACATCTGTAAGTAAAAAAGGCATAGTGGCTGTTTTAGAGCTACAAATTTTCACTCATCTGCCCATTTGCTTTGATTCTGTGGGCAACTCCAATTTAAAAAAAAAATTAACAACTATTTTAGGTTTATTATTTGCCATGAAGTTAGAAATCATTCCTAAGTGGCAGTCAAAGGCTACCAAGGAGAGTTTCCAATTCTTTACAGTGACAGGCTGAAATTAGATTTAAAAACTCCTTTTCTGAATAATCTATATGAACGGGAGGAAAAAGACTGAACATGAACAAAAGTAACAGCAGGAGACCAGGACTGGTCACCCAGAACATATAGCCGACAATAAGCAACAATGAATGATCCATCTAGGATTCCAAGGGACTCCAAAACGATGAGAACAAAATCATAAAAGATAGCAGCTAACAGGGACAACATAGGGCCCACAGCAGCTAGTAGGGGCAGCAGAGGGCCAATCTACTCGTTTTTTTTCACATTCTCCAAACATGTGCTGTCACGGTCCATTCTTTTAAGTTCAGTCTAGGTCTTCCCTCTCTTTCTCTCTCTCTCTCTCTCTCTTTCTTCTGCAAACCAGCTTGATTGCCTGTGATGCCGTTTTAAAATAACCCACTACTTGTGAACATAATACTATTTATGAGGGGATTTTAATTGACTACTGCTCCCTTATTAAAAAGACTTGTAGACATCTGCCCAGAGTTATTTGCCCCTTCACAGCAAACAAGTCATTATTAGAGTAGCACTCTCCTCATCATATGAGGTATTAATAAAGGCATCTGAAGATTACTGCCATGTCTTCTGTCAGCACAGTTTCCTTGATTGCATAAAGTTTCAGGTCCATTATCCCTTTGTCATTACATCTGTGACACAGATTGTGTAACACTTTGGTTACCAACCTTCTAAACATTACAAGTAATACTGTTAATGGCCTTGCAGAGAAGGTGGCCTTCATAACTGTACCCAGTGTTGGAGCTGGTATCACACCAGCTAATTAAATGAAAATCTCCCTCCCTTTTCCTGACTACAGACTTTCCTTCTGCAATACAGAATGGACTAATCTTCAAATTGCAAAATATTCCAGAGTCCACTTCTAACCACTGATGTAAAATGAATTTCAGCCAGCCCTCCAAATTTATATATACCAACTCTTAGATGTCCATACCTTGGAGAGAAAGGGATATTCCCAGAAATGACATCTCAGACATAGTATATGCAAGTCCGATCTTTGAAGTTCTGCATCCATCTTGTATGTGTCATTATGTATAATGCCTTGTTAGGATCAGGGTAAGCCACACCTCCACCTTGCTCAATTACTTTAATGATATACTCACATAACTGTCTTATTTGTCTGGCATGCTTTTATCAGCAGCTCTACAAAGAACAGATCTCATCACTCATTCCAGATACTATTCAAACATTTTCTTCACAATAGATTCAATGTATTTTTTTTTATAGTGACAGT
This sequence comes from Protopterus annectens, assembly GCF_019279795.1. NCBI lineage: Eukaryota > Metazoa > Chordata > Ceratodontiformes > Protopteridae > Protopterus > Protopterus annectens. Next base: position 362,570,697 of record NC_056742.1, read on the forward strand.
GTTGATCCCACACAGCAAGAGGTTCACTGATTCAATTCTCATCTGGGATGCCTTCTGTGTGGAGTCTACATGTCCTCCCTGTACTTGCATGGGTATCGTAACACATTCCAAAGATATGCAGTATGTGAATTTGATGCTCTAAATTGGCCGTAGGTGAGAGCGTGGTGTGGAAAAACTACCATGGCAGGGCTTGTTTATATTACAGTACAAATGCAATTCTTACAATCATTTTTCCCAATGATGTTCTAATATTAATATTGTCAACTAGCAAGTAAGATCCCTCCACCTTTAGTTAATTTATAGTTCTAGCATGAATTCCTGTTTAGAATCAGGGCCTTAACCACCTTCAGTAATAAAAGTTTTCAAATAAGTATTTTCTACATGAATAGGCTAGTATTAGATCTCGCTGTCCCACCTAAAACATTTGAGTTAATTTCATTTCTCCCTTTCTTTTATTTATTTATTTGTAAAACCAGCCAAGCCTTTTAGTTTTTTTTTTTTTTTTTTTGCATTTTCAGCAAACAAAGCGTGCATTTTTTCAGTTTATCCTTTTCAAAGTTTCCTCTTTATTAAACTGGGGTATCTCATTCTAATTTATGGTTCTTAACATGCTTATTTCCCTTACAGAGCTTTTTGTCTGACTGAAGTTAAACAGACAGGCAGCATAAAATATTTATATAATTCTGTCAAAGGCTGATTTGACAATTACTGTGTGAAATTACCTTTAAGAATAGGACTGTGCTTTATTATTATACAGTTCAGGATATGCTTTAGAGAAGCTGAATGAAACATTTGGGCCAGAAATATAAAGAAATTATAATCTCATAGAAAATGCAACAAACAAAAGGACCACCAGGGTTCCCAACTGATTCCACTGGAGTAAGAAATGCTGAGCCTGCAGATGGGGGTGATAAGTAGGGATAACAGGGTAACAGTGGATGCACAATGCACTCCAGTGGTTGGTTGCTTAGTTATGCTGGTCAGTTCTACAAATAACGGCATTAGACATGTGTATTCAAAGTTGTAATTCAGCTTAAATAACTTGTGTATTAGCAGCATAGAAATCAATTTCTCCACAGAACAACCCAGTATAACAAACCCACAATGCATTGTGGGTATTTGCAGTCAAAGCACATGTATGTTTTAGACATATTCACATACATATATACATACATGCATGCATGCATGCATTTAAAGCTGTGCACAGTTGGATCACCCCCCCCCCCAAAAGAGAACGGATACATATTTCAACAGTCACTTCCCCCCAGTAAAAACATTTAAGGTAAATAACAATTTTCAGACTACTAATGACAACTTGTAAACTAGTTTTTAAAATGAAAGAAAATAAATCAGTCACTTATTTGCTCCTGGTTACAGTTACACTTGTGCCAATACTCTGACAGTCAGAGTTCTTGGCCATTGTTGCTCAATCTTACCAAAGAATAACCTGTTGGGGAAAGAGGGTTAGACAATTGTTTAAAGCTTTTTAAGTCATGCCCAGTATCTCTGACTGGATCCATCTGAGAAGTATTGGAAAATGTCCCATTTGGGTCTAAGGAATTTGGATTAGAGATAGTATGAATGTCTTCATAACAGATTTTGGATTAAGAACTTCACTTTTTCTGATAGTTGGTGGAGGTAGAGCCTTCACCAAGATTAGAATACTTCATTTAGCAAAGGACCACAGGACCTTTGGTTCAGATACCGGAGTATGGTTCAATAATATGACTTTCATGTGGAGACTTAAGGGATGGCTTTGATAGGTTTTTAGCTCTGTCCTCTCATGCCATCATGATCTCTTTGCACCACAGAGAAACTTGGTTCGTTGTTATTGGATTGAGACACCAGCTGGCTCCTAATTTCTCTTCCCCTCAGGCTTCTAGATGCACTGGTTGGCCTGGTTGAGGAACAGGTAGACCTTGGGTGGAATACAACCTGACATAACACTCAAATGAATCTTTTGCTTTTTTGGTAATTTCTTATGACATACTCGGGTGAATATAGTCTTTGTTTTAAGTCTGGATCCCAGCATTTGTTCGGTTTTGTCTTTTAAGAATTAGATGCACAGGACTTATTCCTGTTGAGCTATATGGGGGTAGCCAGATGGTACGATACACAAGCTTTATGACAGTCTGGTTGGCAGTTTATATCATTTTCTCATCAGTTCCATTAGACTGAGGGTAGTGAGGAATTAGTGATGCATAGGAAACCATATTCCACAGCAAACTGCTGGAAGTCTGTGGATAAAAACTGTGTACTATTAGCTGTGATTTAATTAATAGGTATGTGCCATATCTGGGAAACATTGCCTTACATTCAGCAACAATTTGTTACCTAGTTATCATTCAAATAGGCTGTATTTCTGTATATAGAGTGAGAGTCCATTACTGCAAGATAGTCCTTTCTTTTAAACTTTCATATGTCAGCAGCTGTTCCCTGACAAGGACTTTTGAAGTAAAGGAGTTGGTAGTAATGGTTCTCTCCTCTGGAATGATTTATGTATTATGCAAGACTGGCATGTTGATATGTGCTCACGATGTCCACCATTGATGGCAGATATCATACACTCAATCTGACCATTTTTCAACACTTTGTTAGGCCCCGGTATCCTTCATTTGTTTTAGCACTTCAGCACATTATGAGCAAACCAATTCTATTCTGATAGTGTGGTATCTCTACATCAGATTTTTTGCTTACATCTAGTTACTGGGCCATCCAGCCTTTCATATTTAAGGACTGTAACTCATTGACTTGTTTTATTTTTTTTATAACAATTTTGCAATTACAGGTTGCTGTCCCAATATGCTCTACTCATAGGCATCAATTTCTTTTTCAGTTTCAGACTGTGTTTAATCAGGAATTAGGGTTATGAAAAATAAGTCAGTCATAATTAACTGTGTCCAGGTACATAGATTGCTCTGATATTGAAACACCATATAAGCAAAACTTGGCAGATGGGGGGTACTTGGCCTAAACTGTAGGAATTAACATGTGAAACTACTGGTCTACAGTCGGAAATTCTGCAATAGGTATCTTGATAACCTTTTACATCAAAATCATAACTAGGGTAGGGTAAAGCAGTGCAATTGGTAGTTCCTAATGGGAGTGAGTGACCATTAACTTATGAAGATGGAAGGATATTATAGCTACGTAAATGAAAGTTGATACATTTACAGTTGAGCTGTGTGCTTGTAACTGTAGTAAGGTGTTTTATCTAATTGACCCTTCTACAGGTACCATTACAGATGAGGTTTCTTTATTTTGGTCTTCAACTTTGGAAAGGCTTCTTTTTTGGTCTTCAGCTCAGGACTGATAACACCAGTTTGTTGAACTGCCCAGGGCACCAACTGACTTAGCTAGGTCTCTGCATCTCATGCCCACACACTTGCAAGGCATCCTTTTTCTATTTGAAAATATACATGACCTGTGTCTATAAGCCTTCTGGCCCAATAGGCAGTCAGTCTTAAAACTTGTCCATCCATGTGTAATAAAGCAGTACCTAAGCCATATCTACTGGCAGTGATGACTGTTGGTTTCATGAAGTCAAAGGAGAAAAACACTGCAACAGACATCAGCATTTGCTTAACTTTGCAGAAAACTTAAGATTGAATATTTCCTTATAACCAGTTGACATCTTTCTTTATTAAATCTGTTAATGGGTGTAACATTGTAGACAGATGTTTCATGGCTATTAGTTACACAGCTTGGACTTTTTCATCACTTCCATGACTTTGACCTTGTTCAAATCTGGTGCCGTTCCCACTAGTACTTCTGTTATGACCAAAATATTAAATTTCACATTTCCCATAACTGTACTTACCTCTAGTGAGATTCAGAATCAAGCTTTTCAATGGTTAGAGCACTTTCTCCATTTTTTTTCATAGGTTCATAGGTCGGTACTAGGCTATCAGCCCTGGGGCCTATACAAGCCTAGCCAAAAAGGTACCCTGGCTTTCGCCACCCAAGAAAATTATTTTCCTATGCCCCTGTCAAGCAGAGCCACAGAGGTGATCCCTGGGGTGAATTTCCTGTTTCCCATCCAATCATCAAGATTTTCCTTGAAGAGTGCTAATGAGGAGCTTTGTTTGATATAGATAGGTAGTCTGTTCCAGAGTATGGGAAGCCACTGGGACAGGAATCTATCCCTCCAGCATGTTCTGTTTATTGTGGTGGCAAGGTTTAGGTCCCTAGAACGTCTAGCTCAGAGGGATTGGGATTTCTTTAAGTGTAGCATGTCCAACAGCTCTGGGTTTGACATAGCTTTGTATGTTAGGCAGAGATCCCCTTTGAGTAGGCAATATGCAAAGGAGTACAGCTGGAGTTTTTTGAGACTGTCTGCATAGGGCATCTGTTTGAGGCCAGTAATCCTCTTTGAGAGGTATTTCTGTGGCCTTTCCAGTTGTTGTAGATGTCTTGTGAGGTACATACCAAAAGGGGCATTGTACTCTATAATGGCTCTATACTGTAGCGATGTGCTTATCCAAGGAGAGACTACTGTCCACCTATGTCCCAAGGTCTCTTATCACACTTTCAGTGTTAAGTAGGCTACCACCTATGTGGTAGCTCATGGGTACAGAGGTTTTACCAAAGGGGATGGCAATGCAATTTTTGGCATTGAGCTTGAGGCCATGGCTTTGACACCAGGTATCTGTCTTAGTGAGGCCCTTTTGTAGGATGTCCACATCATTAGGAGTTTCAATATGCCTCCTAGTTTGCAGTCATCTGCAAACTTTGTTAGCCAAAGACCTTTGTGTTAGCCTGTACTTCAGAAAAGTAGATACCAAACAGGAGAGGACCCAGGACTGAACCCTGTGGTACTCCACTTGTCACTGGTCTGAAGTCAGATTTGAAGTCTGCTACTTTCACAGTTTTTTATATAAATCAAGAACAAACACCATCATATCATCCCTAACGCTACCTTTATGACTTTCTATAGATTACTCATCTAATTTTCAGCTATTAGTGGTGCCAAAGCTAAACCTAATAGTAGTCTTTTGAAATAAAACCTTCTGATTGGAGTAATAAATTATCAGTTTTTGACGATGTTACCCTAGGAGTATCTGCCAAAACCCACAAACTATCTAAATGTAGAGAACAATCTGACATGAACCAGATTTGGTGCAATATCCTCTATGGCAGGTAGAATAACCTTATCTCTGGACTGCATCATTTAACTTTTTTTTAAATCAACACACTCCCACATTACTGTTCTGAATCCATCAGCATACACCATTCAGTTTGTTCAGTTACACTTTCAATGACACCAAAAGCTTGCATTCATTTCAGTTTTGCTTCTACTTTAGAGCATTAGAAATGGTACTCCCATGGATGTGATCAAGGCGCATGGGGCACTGTCTGGATTTAACATTATCTTTGCTGTCTCATGTTAAGAAACATACTTCACCAAACATACCCACATTATTTTTAGTTATTCTAGCAATCAACCTTAAATCATGTGACAGTTCTACTGAGTAGATTACTGATATACGGACCAAAATGCCAGATGCACCTTCCAATCAGAAATAGCTAGGATTCCATCAATGCGCTTTTGTTTGCCTGCGGGGCTATGTATTTCTTCTTTTGCTTCATACAACTATGGGCACATTGTGATGTTTCTAGAAGTATGTGCAGGTGACACTACTGTCATATCAGCCCCTGTGTATCAATCATAAAAGATTGTAAAGTTCCATGTATTCAGAGCTAGATTTGCCAGCATGATTTAGTGTATGACATACAATCACTGATCCAAGACAAAAGTTTTAATGACCGTATTTCTCAGCTTTATTCTTAGTAGCTATTTCCTGTAGTAGCTTAGTTTTACAGATGACTGCAAAATGTCCAGTGCCATTATACCTCTTCTACCTTGTCCAGAACTCTGCCCTGACTCCTTGTGTAAATGGTAACATCTCTTGTTTTTGCCACATTTTAATTCACTTTGTTTCTGAAGCACATGTTTACTTTGTCTGGTATCATGGATTGAATTCAATGTTTTCACATACACATTTACTGCACTCATATTAGCATTTTGTCTCTTGACCAGTTCAATTTCTGTAGCAATCTGAATTGCCTTTTCCAAAGTTTGTTCCAGCTATAACTTTGGAAACACTTCCCCTTCACTGGTGGCATAGAGGGATAAAGCTCTGACTACAGCTCCTGTGACCTAAGTTCGAACAATGTTTCAGGTGCTTGAAGGGGAAGCAGGGAGGATGGGCATGCCTAAGGTGAGGCAGGGAGGAGGGGCATGCCTAAGGTGAGGCAGGGAGGAGGGGCATGCCTAAGGTGAGGCAGGGAGGAGGGGCATGCCTAAGGTGAGGCAGGGAGGAGGGGCATGCCTATTCTATGAGGATGTGAACATGCTAAACATCTCAGTAGTACAGCTTCAGCAGAGAGGATGCCATCTTGGTGGGCAGGAGGACAGAGAAAGCATGACAGACCTACTGACCTGAGGAAGGGACACACTCATGTAATCTCCATTGCCTAACCAGCTAAGTACTGGTGGCTGATGTCAACAAGCTAGGTCTAGGAATTTATGGCTATAAAAAGACTGCAAGCCACAATCTCAGGACTTTTTGTTCAGGACTCATACCACAGAAGAATCTGTATATGGGGATTGGGCATCCCATGTCTCAAGGGAATGGGCTATATCAGGAGGATGCCAGGATTCAGAGAACCAAGAAAAATGATGATAGGGATGAGCAGACAAAACGTTTGAGAGACTACAGTAGCAGCTAGCTAAACCACAGCTGTCCCTCTAATTTGTTCATCATTTGTCTGGTCAGATTCAGAGTTTTAAATCCATAGAAAGCACCTCTCAGAACCTGAACCAGGCTCTCCTTTAGCTTGAAAAAAAATCTCTGAAAGCGTGGGATTTCATGAATATTTCTTTTTGGCACAAAATGTTCACTGAACTTCCTTAGCACTGACTCATAGCAGTTTGCCCCAGAAGATGGAAATAATCTGTAAATGGCAGCCACTTTTTTGCCCATGACATAACATGCTTACGTTTAGCTCTCTTGAAATTCAGAAGTTATGAATCTCTGCCTTCATGATGGCCAGGCAAACAGCTTCGCAAAGCTGAATGGCTCTTTTGGGTTAATCATGGCCACAAAAAAAATCTTGTTTTTTTTCCCACTTTCTGAAATTTAAGAAAGTTCAGTTACACATTTGCTGTTCTGAACTGTTTGCAAGTTTCTTGGAGGCCAGTGCTTGCTTGGGCTAAAGGGAAGTCTCTGTGTTCACCAGTGGCAGCGGTTAACACTGAGCAGCCTGCCTGTCCCTGTAGGAGTGGTTACTGCCTAGAAGCTGTAGTTTTATTGGCCATTTTGGGTCAATTCTAAATTCCTTGATCTCTCTCTCACTCTCTCTCTCTCTCTCAAAACCCTGCAACTCTCTTTATGCGTGGTCTTGTGCACAGAGCAGCGTCGGGCAGCACCGCGTAAACAGGTTTAAACTATCCCCGGCGCCACAAAGTCTGTTCTTCATCTTTTCCCTTAGAACTGCTCTAAACCTCTAATTAAGCACTCTGTTTTCATTCTAAAGCCCTGCACTTGCTCGTATAAGTAATCTCATAGATAAACACAAACTAAAGCACTACATCCTCATACTCCTAAGCACTTGCTCCCTATTGGTACTCCTAAGCACTTGCTCCCTATAGGTTCTTTCTGATCAGTCAATAAGAAGTTCCCTATATTATTCAGGCATATCCAAAGGTCAGTTTCAGGTTTACTCTCCAGTCCAGCTGGTGAATCTGGGAATCTTGAGGCAATGTTACAACTGCCTTGTGTATACAGACCACCATCTCCTCCTCCCAACAAGTTCAAATATATGTGAGAGATGCAACTATATAGCCAAACTAGAGGCTAAGCTCTCTCAACCCAATACTGGCACAGCCTGTCAGGAGGAGAAGGTAACCACACACACCACAAATCCAGTCTCATATAGACCTATCACATCAGCAAACCAAACACAAACACACAAAAACATACTCGGAGGCTCTAAATAAAAATCCGCCTAAGCAGCAGAGACCTCCAAATCATACATCCAAGAAACACCTACCACGAAATATCCGGTAGCACATAGCTCACAAAGTCAGTGTGCCACACAGTCACAGCCCTTAAGGCTAAACAACACACCTAATACACTTATAATAGGTGACTCTATTGTCAGACACACTGACGTCCCACTCACCAGACTGAACAAGGAGAAGGTTACTGTAAGCTGCCTGTCGGGTGCCAAGATCCGCCACATAACACAAGCACTCAGGTCACTCCAAAGCAAGTACAAATATGACTCCGTCATTGTCCATGCTGGTGTGAATGACCTGAGATGTACCTCCCTGGACTGCATGAAAAAAAGACGTACAGGAGCTCTTTGATCATGTAGACCAGGCCGGTATGACCCTGACCTTGAGTAGCATCTTACCCTCACCAAGAATGATGCCACAGTATAAAGACAAAATGATCAATTTTAACAACTGGCTAAAGTATTGGTGTCATTCAAAGGGGATCCAGTGTCTGTCAGCCTGGGATGACATGCTCGACAAGCCACGTTGCTTCGCTAGTGATGGCTTGCACCTGTCACCCCTGGGTTTTCGAATACTGGCAAAGGCTCTTGCCTCCCCATAGTGCCTTTTTTAGGCAAGGCTCAAAAGACAAACCCACCCCCATAAACAACACAATGAAAAAAAAACTAAGGGTAATGCTGCTCAATGCCAGAAGTCTAAACCTCAAGATGCACGCACTCGAGACTCTCCTCAGTATGGAAAATATCGATATCTGTGCATTAACAGAAATCTGGTTCAAGGCTCCCAAGAGCACCCCAGCACTAACAAGTTATACTTCATACCATGCTTTCCGGCCCCAAAACTCAGACTGAACCACAAAAGGAGGGGGAGTATCCATATTCATCAAAGATACCCACACCTCCAGGTTAGTGGCACTGCACAAAGCATCGGAGACAATCCATGTGCAACTAACAGTGGGAAAAACTGCCTTTCAGTTTGTAGCCTGCTACAGACCACCCTCCCAAACATAGGAACCTCACTCGGCTTTCCTGAGAACACTGGAGAATATGAAGGTCTCTCCAAACACTATTATACTGGGTGACTTCAACTACCCAAACATTGATTGGGAAAACTACTCAAGCCCAAACACCCTCGCCTAACGGTTCCTAGGATTTAAAAACTCAAATGCTATGGAACAACTGGTCACCACTCCCACAAGAGGGGAAAACATATTGGATCTGGTCATCACCAACATGGGGTCTCTATGTTCCACACCAGATGTATACCCCTCATTGGTAAGATCAGACCATAAACAAATCTCACTGGATGTCCATATTCCATCCCCACGCCTAGCCAAGGAAACCACGGTGAAGCACTTCTCAAAAGCAAACTTCTCACACCTCAAAACTGAGGTGGAATACTTCAAAGCCCCCGGGCCAGTGGAAAATACGGCCCAAAATGCAGAGTCCTTTACAAAAGCATTCTATGGACACATACAGGAATGCATGGAGCATGCTATCCCAAATAAAACCAAGACTCACTCCTCCAAAGGCAGGAGACCTGTCTGGTGGACCCCGGCCATAAATAAGCTATACAACAGAAGGAGAAAGTTACTACATGACAGAGCAAAATCCCAAAAAGGGAAGGCGTCACTGATCAGTACTAGCAAGAAACTACGATCCCTCATAAAATCATCTAAGGCCAGCTTCGAAAGAAAAATTGCACAAGACACTTAAGATAATCACAAGGCCTTCTTTAGTTATGCCAGAAACCTGGGAGGCAACTCCCAGATATGCTCTGAGTTAGTGCAAAATGACAAAAAATACACTGAACCCACAGACATTGCCAACATCCTGGCAGAAAGGTTCAGTGCAAACTTCTCTCCCCCTTCCCCCTCAAAAGAGCAAATGTCTATCCCAACAGGGTGTAGCCTTCCTAACATCACAGATGCACAGGTAAGAGCTGCCCTCTCCAAAGCAAAAAACACAGCATCAATGGGACCAGACAGTGTCCCGGGCTGCGTCTTACATGCGCTCCAAGAAGAACTAAACCCTCATATAAATTCACTGTTCAATCTCAGCCTTACTACAGGATATGTACCCAAGGAATGGCATACAGCAACAGTGGTCCCACTCCACAAAGGTGGTGCCACAACAGACCCCGGAAACTATAACCCTATAAGCCTGACTAGCCTGGTCTGCAAAGCTATGGAGCGTATCATCATGGAAATCAGAAACAAAGACATTGGGAACCTCCAGACACTGGATCCTAAACAATTCGGCTTTGTTAAGGGCAGATCTCGCCTCTTAAACCTGGTCAACTTCTTTGAAACAGTTACCAAAGCCATAGATGAAGGGAAGGTAGTCCACACAGCCTACCTGGACCTTGCAAAAGCCTTCGACACAATACCCCACTCGGGCATTATAAATAAGCTTTGGGATATTCTTGATGACATGTTGGGGGTGGAAGCTTGTAGCTTGTAATAGGGTATTGAAGTGTGGAAATTTCCTAAATATTTCACTCTCTAGAGTATCCAAATCAGTTCTTTTAATGAAGACATCCAAAAACGTTATATCAGATCTGGAATAAGTCAACTTAAATTCAGTACCCCATATATTGCAATTCAGATATTCCAAAAATTCCATAAGGAATACTATATCTGCTCTCCATACCAACAGTCATCAAGATATCTTCTCCATATGTCCATCTCATTAATATAAATGTTGTGACTAGTGTCGTATATTACCTGTTCTTCCACATACGCCATAAATAGGTCCGCATAAATGGGGGCAAAAGATGCCCCCATAGCAGTACCCTGAAGTTGCCAAAAACATCTATCTTTAAAATAGAAGATATTATGAGTCAGGACCTTTTCTGCCATGCAAACAAGAAGCGTATTAAAACCAGGCTTATATATGTTGGCCTTATCCAGCCAATACTGCAGGGCCATAAGTCCCGCCCAATGGGGAATGTGTACAAGGAGGTGACATCCAAAGTACACAGGAGCCAATCAGATTCCAATTGCATATCTGAAATGATAGAAACTGAGTCTTGTCCTGAATTCTAGAACGTATAAAGACCAAAAGTGGTTTTAAATATAAAATGAGAAATTCAGACAAGGGCTCAGTAAGAGAGCCCCTGCCTGATACAATCGGTCTACCGGGCGGTCTTTTTGGGATCCTTATGAATTTTTGGCAGAAAATAGATATACTGCTTTTTGGGATAATCTACCTTCAAATGATAACATACTTCTTTGGTAATGATGCCTTCTTCTTCAGCCAAATCTAAAAAGTGGTCAATATCTTGTTTAAATTGCATAGTTGGATCAACATTCATTAACTGGTAATGAGTACTATTAAGGAGCTGACGCTCTCCTTCAGCTTCATAGTCCTCCAAATCCTGAACCACCACAGCTCCCCCCTTGTCCGCAGAGACAATAACAATTTCCTTGTTGTTAATAAGATTATCCAAACATAATCTCTGCTGTTTACAAATTGTCCTTCACCATATCCTGTTTATTCAAATGTAGATGTAAATAATTAAGGATCGCATTTTGGAATACTTGTACAATGGGTAGCGTAGGTGGCCTGAATTTGTAGGACCTGAAGGGAAAATTTCTCAACTCAGAAGCACACACCTCATTCCCCTCAGACCCATGAAAAAAAGATTTTAAATTCAAACTACGACAAAGATTCACCACATCCTGTGGAAAATAATGCTCCTGGACAAAAAAGTCGGGCACAAAGCTTAATCCTTTATTTAGCACATCCACTTGCTGTTCATCCAATTCGACAGAAGAAATATTGTGCACATTATTAACTTTAGAATCTAAATTTTGGCCATCCTTTGAAGAATTTCCCCAAGACCCTTTGCATTTGTGGTGCTTCCTCCCCCCTCTTCTCTGGGGCTTATGCCAAAAGGGATACCCCTGGCAGAACTTGTGCCAGGGAGAATAGGGCCATGCATATGTAACATATGCCAGCATAGTTAGCTGATGTTTTGTAACTAACTTTGTGTCATTTGATTATCACATTGACTTGTACAGATGCTTATGTTAAAAATGTATCAGCAGTGTTATAACTCATTAAATGTTTATGTTTAAACAAAGAATTCTGGAAGGGAAGAGTAGAAATTTTTGAAATTCTTCTATAATTTTCAAATACTGCAAAAGATCTTAGCAGAGCTCTGAGTGTGTACTGTACCAGAGTCAGGTGATCAAATGGGATGTCATTCTATAACCAGCACTGAAAGGATGGAACTCGCACAGCAGCTTGTTTTGTTTTCTTTGGAACCAGATATAAAAAACTATGACAGTTATTACAGTCAGCTGAGTTAGTTAGATCAGTTCAGTTCATCACCTTGCCTTGCAGAAGTAAGCATATCAGTATTGCCTTGCTATATTCAGTTAGCTAGGGAGCAGTTATTCTTTAGTCAGAAAATACTGTGAGATTAGTTAATTGTTGTTGTTTTCTGCATCTGTGAATCTATCCAACTGTTATTTTTATTTTTCCTGTGATTGAAATTCTGATGTTTATTGTACTTGGATATCTAATATTCTCATGTTTTCTATTTTATTATGTTTTATTAAATATTTTATACCTTTCATTGTGGATATTCATTAATATATTACTTTTATCATCTGGAGAGTACTTGTGCTTATTTTGGTGATGTATTGGCCACTCTGAAAAGCCTTGCTGCTTGGGTTACACTCTACCAGTTATTTTACTCAGTATAATTGGATACCCTTGCAAGGGCCTGACAGTGTCTGATTGATGGCACCATAGTTACCTTACTATCCGGACAGAAAGGGGCACAGCTAGTAAATCTGTGCCAGCCTTTCCCAGGAGTGTGTGTGTGTGTGTGTGTGTGTGTGTGTGTGTGTGTGTGTGTGTGTGTGTGTGTGTGTGTGAGAGAGAGAGAGAGAGAGAGAGAGAGAGAGAAAAATCAAATATCCAGGTGTGGGTGTGTCAGTTACTTGGAACACAGTGCTCCAAAATTAGTCTCATTTGGGATCTGGAGAGAGAAAGAGTCCAGTCCCGGGGTCTGAAGCGTGTTCCCACTTTGCTCTTGGGGGAAATTGTGCTTGATGTAGAGAGCTGCATTTGAAAGTACTGTGCAAATCCATTCCTGTTCTTACTGAACATCTCTCACTGGTGTCAGTGGTAAGGATTGAGGCTCCTTGATTACTAGCCCCTAGTAGAGAGTCCATCATACATTGGTGGCAGCGGTGGGATATTAAATGAACTTCAGTAGCCTGTGGGCAATTGTCACTGAAGGTGTGTGTACACAACAGTCACAAGGTAAACATTCAGAGTTTTGTTTTCACAACAGTTTTATTAATTTTTGTTGATTTAGTTTAGTCAAGGAAAGCGAGCAAAGATGTCAGCAGGGGATTGCAGTAAGCTGACAAAGAACCAGTTGGCTAAGGTGTGTGAAGCCAAAGGACTGGTGCATGCTAACCAGACAAAAGAGGAAATTATTTCAACTTTAATCACAGCTACGGCATGGACAAGTGACCAGCAAGACAACCAGTCTGGTGATGGAGGTATGCAGTCTTCAGAAACAGGGCAGTTCACCTTTTCCTCAGGGGACTTAAAAATCCATCTGGAGATAAAGAGATCCATCTGGAGATAAAGAGACTTGAACTGGAGGCCAAACATTTGGAGACCAAAGAGAAACTGCAGCACTTGGAGGCTGAAGAAAAGGCGAAGCGGTATCAACATGAATTAGAGGCCAAACATTTGGCTATTGAAGAAAAGGAGAGACTGCAGCATTTGGAGGCTGAAGAAAAAAAGAACCAGCGTCAGCATGAGAAAGAAAATACTGACCCTTCTTCAGGGTTATGGAGGTAATGGGGAAAGGAATAACCTGACCCCAGAAGCAGTAAAGGTCAGTAAATTTCTTCCACAATTTGCAGACGGAGATAACTATGATAGTCTTATTCATATATTTGAAAGAGTATGTAAATAGTATAATGTCGACCAAAAGCTCTGGGTATGGTTGCTGCCCCCCATACTCCATGGTAAAGCTGTAACTGTCATTTCTAAATTGTCTGATACTGATTGTTTAACTTATTATAGAGTAAAATAATGCTCATTGAACTGTTATAAGGTAACACCAGAAGCTTACAAAAAAAAGTTTTGCCAGCATAGACACAAGGCAGATGAAAGTGTATGTGATTATATTGCTGAGTTAAATACTTATTTTCATAGGTGGGTGAGTTGGATGTCAGGTTACCACTTTTGAAAGACTGGCAGACCTTTTGGTAAGGGAACAAGCCCTTAATACTTTGCCTGAGGACATGAGAATCTGGTTGGCAGACCAGGAGTGTAACTCTGCAGAGCAGTTGGGGAGAAAATTGGATCTCTACTTAGCAAGCAGGGCATCACTGCAGAAGAAGGGGGTGCACAGTGCTGCACATGGATATAATGTAACCCATGGTGTGCATCCTAAACCACCTCAACAGTAACCCATGGTGTGCATCCTAAACCACCTCAACAGAGTTAACCAGTAACAGGGGAAGCTACTAGTTCAGGTACATGGACAGGATCAAGGATTAGATGCTTTAAATGTAATCAGAGGGGCCATGTAGCATACAAATGTCCACTGAAGCTAGGTGGGGAACAAAAGTTGAAGGAGCCAGCAAGTAGGAATAACAGTGTGCCAGTAGTAAGTTGTATGGGGACAACAGGAGTACCAAATTATCACCGGAGTTTGCATCCTATCTTAGCAGATGGAAGACAGGCCACTGCTAAGAGAGACACAGCCTCTGACATACTACTGTGAATCCTACAGTGGTTAAAGAGGAGTAGTTCTTGCTTGGGCACTCCACTCCAATCAGAGCTTTAGGAGGAATCCTATTCCAAATAACTTTGGCCATGATTTACCTTGACTGCGAGGGTGGAAAAGGAAGCAAGCAAGTAGCAGTGTGAGGATATTCCTGCAGATGTCTTGATAAGGAATTATTTTGATAATGCAGTTACTTGTGTGCATGCAGTTGCAAGTAGGCTTAGAGACAGGAGACCCAGACAGACCCCACACCTGAAGCTGGGGCTGGTGATGTGGCTATTTCATGGAGGGAAATACCTCGTAACAGTGAGCCTGAAACTAAGCCACAGTTGTTGGTAGATATGGACAGGGTGACTGCAAGGACAGAGGTGAGTGTTAGTACTCAGGCTGACAGTAAGGCACCGCTACTGGAAGATACTAGGCTTCCTGTGGAAGGGTAGGTGGGAGGGGTCACAAGTAGAGTTGTGACAGGCTCAGCTTTCAGATCCTACCTTATGAAGCTTGAGGGAGGTAGCATTGGAGACATCTGATTATCAAGGAAAAGGAGAGTCTGTATACTGGAACAAAAGGTTACTGTATATGGAGTGGACCTCTGAGGGAGGGCTAGAGGGGGCGAGGTAATACAGCAGCTGGTAGTGTCCAGAGCCTATCATCTGGCACTTCTAGCCATAGCCCATGACATTCCTTTTGCAGGTCATATGGGCATAAAGCATACCAACAGATGTATTATGCAGAATTTATATTGGCCTGGGATTGCGGGGTATGTGACAGGGTACTGCAAGACTTATGAGCAGTCCAAAAAAGATAGACAAGGCAAGGGACAAGGTCAAATCTTCATTGATGCCTTTGCCTTTGATTGAGGGGCCATTTCAGAGGGTAGCTATGAATATTGAAGGGCCTCTGAGTACCCCAAGTTCCACAAGGAAGAAGTATATCCTAGTAGTATTAGATTATGCTGCTAGATACCCTGAAGCGGTGGCTCTGTCTCCATCGAGGCAGAGAAGGCGGCAAATGCTTTGTTAAAGATTTTCTGCAGAGTAGGTGTTGATTATTTTCAGTGGATGGTGGAAGGAGTCTAAGGGAGATCTGATGACTGATCTCCTCAGTTAGGCTCAGACTAACACCTCTGTGCAAGGGGTAGCAATATCCCAGTGGCTATCCCTTAACTAGGTTCAAGAAATGTGAGCAGTGTTGCAGGCGTTTGGGGGCATGTTCACTGGGAAACTTGGGTGCACACTTCTAGTGCAGCAAAATGTGGATACAGGACTGCAAAGGCCTATCTAGCAGGCTCCTTTATAGGGAGCATGAGTGAGTCTGATAGACTGTAAGGGAGGAGATACAGGAAATATTGGAAATGGAGGTAATCCAGAAGTCGAGCTGTCCATGGGACTCCCCAGTGGTGTTGGTGCCAAAGAAAGATGGTAGAATCAGATTTTGCTTGGACTACAGAAAACTAAACAGTTACAAAGAGTCAGATGCTTACTCCATGCCTGGGGCAGACAAAGCCTTAGAGCAGCTAGGTGTGGCTAAGTATCTGACCATTATTGATCTAACAAAGGGCTACTGACAGGTGTCCTCGACTCCCATCACTAGAGAAAGGTCAGCCTTTGTGACACCTTTTGGATTATACAAGTTCACAAAGATGACCTTTGGGATTAAAAATACCCCAGCAACCTTCCAGAAGCTGGTAGATCATATCCTAGCAGGAGATTATCCCCTTGCTTACCTGGATGATATTGCCATCTACAACCATTCCTGGCAAGAGCACCATCAGCATGTCAGGGAGGTCCTGGGTAAACTGAAAAGTGCAGGGCTGACCATTAAGCCCAGTAAGTGTCAGGTTGGAACAGCAGAGGTCTGTTATCTGGGACTCAGAGTGGGAAGTGGTAAAATTAGGCCAAAACCTACCAAAGTGGAAGCCATTCAGGCATGGCATGTCACTGTTACCAAAAAGCAGGTGAGGGCATTCTTGGGGACAGCAGGTTACTATAGAAAGTTCATTCCCAATTATAGTAAAATAGCCAAGACAAGAAAAACAGGTCAGATATGGTAGTGTGGACCCCAGCCTGTGAGCAAACATTCCAAAAGCTTAAAGAGGCTTTGAGAGGGCCCCCTGTGTTAGCCGGTAAGAATTTATTTGTGCAGGTGGATGCTTCAAACCACGGGGTTGGGGCTGTAGTCAACCAAGTTTCCTCAGAGGGAAAAGAGCACCCAGTTGTGTATCTCAGCCATAGACTCCAACCCAGGGAGGAATGCTATGCAGATCTAGAAAAAGAATGTCTATCCATACAGGGCCGGTGTTAGCATTTTGGGGGCCCCCAGCAAATGTCAAGTTGGGGGCCCCCTAGGCATTTCCAGTATAAGTATCATCCTAACAATGCCATCCATCCTAAGCAACCTTTTATTTCATGCTGCAAACTTTTAGGAGTAGTATCCACAGACAGACCTGCAGCTACAAGCTTTTACATTACAACAGGCCTATGTATCACACTATCACTATGTTGAGCTGTCTAACAAAGGGGCAGTTAGAGTTACTGGCACTTAGTTGCAACAGTGATACATTGCAACAAGTCTATGTACAGGTCTGGACTTAAAGTGAAATGATGACTGGACCTACATTTCAACCCCCCCCCCCCACACACACACACACACACACACCCTACAGTCCTCACCACTGAGTCCTTCTCCTTTTGGGCTCCCCATACCATCCACATTACTTTTTTCTTCCTTTTCTCACATTTTGCCTTACTCTAAGCTTTTACAAGAAGCCATAACTTTCTATATGCTCTGAAGTGCATTTTACACAACCTTTTCATCCAATAATAGCTTGAACAGAAATTATGATTAAGGAAAGAATTTCACTGTTGTGGTTCAGCTTTAGTTTTCCTTGCATCCTTCAACACACCTTTCCTGAACAAGACAACACAGTAATAACCATTTAGGAAATAACTCAAGTCAGGGCCCAAGAAGCCACAGGTTTACAGATGGTCTGGGATGCATTTTAGAGCATTTTCTCAACTTTTTACTTCAATGGTTGCCTAAATAAAAATTATGAAGAAAAAAAGAATTTCAGTCTTATTTTTTTCTTTCAAGGCATAATTTGTGCCCAAGGCTTAATTTTCAAAGCTGACAAAATTGTAGCTTAC
The DNA here is from genome assembly GCF_019279795.1 of Protopterus annectens. Lineage (NCBI taxonomy): Eukaryota > Metazoa > Chordata > Ceratodontiformes > Protopteridae > Protopterus > Protopterus annectens. The sequence continues at coordinate 362,588,634 of NC_056742.1, forward strand.
AGTAAACTAACAAGCCAGTAGTTGTGAGAATATTTAAGTCTTATCTGGAAATACTGCCTGCCTCCCTAACCCTCTAAAAAAGACAAGTCACTGCCTATGCATCCCTCTGGTGTTAGACTGGGATGAAAGCAGAGATTTAAATTGCCTTTGTCATATATTTCAAGTGACTGATGATATACATATACATAGCATGTTCTTTACCCCAGCCGTCAAAGGTAGCCACATGTATATGTGCCTAGTACGTAATTGTGAGAATGATTTCAGTAATATTCAAATTTGTTGCTCCTAGACAGTACACCTCTCTTACACAAGCTATAGTAACCTTCTTTGTACACCTCTGAGGTCTTTGAGAAACACTGCCCTCAGCTCAAACACAAGCTATAATGACTTCATGTGCACACCTCTAAGGTTTGACTGTGATGAAAATTAAAGATGTAATATTCATACAATCTCCAGCCCCTCATAATCCGTAGTAGCTTTATGTACACACACACATTTGAGCAGGGCTGGTTTTAGAATGGGTGTGGTTGTAAACAGAGGCTATTATTAGCTTTATCCTAAAAGGGTCACATCTCAGCACCATTCAGGTTAAACAGCGTATTCTGAAAATTGATACATTTTTCTCCAACAAGCAACAGCTTTGGTGGGGGCCCCCACAGAGTCAAGGATGATAAAGGGAGTCCCCATTATCCATTTAGACAGTCTGGTGAGTGGCGGGAACCAGACTCCAAAAATATCTAAGTGTCTGAATGTTCTGTGATATATGTTATGTCTTACTTTCGAAATATAATTACTTATTAAGTACATTTTTTACTGATACACAGAAGAATAATGTCTGTGTCCTGGCATTATTGGGTTCATGCACAGATAAAAATCAGTGATTTTTTTACACACACACACACACACACACACACACACACACACACACACACACACACACAAACACACAAGCCACAGCAGTACTAGTTATGTACTTATTTCAGCAAACAGAAATGCCTTGTGCGACACTGGTACTGCCACACCAGATTAGTCACTGCTGTTTAGCAGTCGTCAAACAGCAGAAGGGGTAGGATTTATCTCATTGAGGAGTAATGCATACTTGTCACTGTCCCTCCTTTCACAGACCTTCCTGATTTTGTTCATACTTTTCTTTATCCTTCATAAAAAGTCTGATTTGCTGGTAAATCATTCAGGATTACAGTCAATCAATCCAGACATCTGAGTTTTATACTTATTGTCCAAAATTGATGTTGATGCAAAATATGTTATTCTAGTAACTTTTTAAGTGAATTAGAGAAACATTTAAACATATTTATGATTCTGAGCATTTATTCTATTATTTTTGGGATTGTACTGAATTCTTAAGCAAAGAAATTGAGTTATAGTATCTGGTGTTCTGGTATTAGTTATAAAACTACCTGAAAGAGAAACTATCCCTGATGATCGGAAGCATCAGCTCTTCTTAAAATCCAAAGTTTGCACTGAGGTAAGTCACTCTGGGCTGCTGATCCCTCTAGTGCTTACCTTGGTCAATCTAGACTGCTGATCCCTCCAGTGCTTATATTGTTCATGTTCATTATCATCTTCATCCTAACAGGGTCATATCACAGCCCCACTCATGTTAAAGAGCATAATTAGGAAATGAATGCATTTTTCATTCCTCATTTTCCCCAATCAGCAGCAGCTTTTGTGGGGCCCACACACAGACAAAGATGATTAAGGGGGCCCCTGCAGCCATGGTTTTGCAGGGACTAAAAGCTGGCTATGTTAGTTAGTTTTAGTGGAGAAACTGTCCAACAGCAGGGTTTAACTAAGCCAGGAGCACTATGTCAGTAGTAAAATATTTAATGGAATTCTGATGCCTGTTACTTGACAAAACACCGTTACTACAACCAGAAATATCTTTGAATTTTAAAGGAGATATAAATAAGAGTTATTACACTCATAGTTTATTAAGTATGCAAGACTGCTGTACTAGCTTTTGTTGGTTTTACAGATGTGACAAAATATCAGGATAAGATAACTTGCTGTGGTTGGGGGCCCCCAGGGAACAGGGGGCCCCCAGCGACCGCAGGGTTCGCTGGTGCCTAAAACCGGCTATGTATCCATAATATGGGCACTCCAGAAGGTTCAGCCATATCTGTATGGAAGGAAATTCACTGTGGTTAAACACAATTCCTTAACATGGCTACATAGAGTCAGCCAGTAAAATGCCAAGTTATTTAGGTGGAGCCTAGGGTTCCTGGCATATGACATGACAGTACAGCATCATAGTGGGGTCAGCACATACCTCTCAACCTCTTAGAGCAAGAAATCTGGACAAAACCATCAATAAAAGCGGGACAAAGGCCCAAAAATTGGGACAATTTTTAAATATTGCCCTTACAAACTTAGAAAGTTGATAGAATAATAGGTTTTGCATTTGCATGAATTTTCTGAAGGGTGTGAAGTCTGAAACTCATCTTTATTTTCTAACTTCATTCTTTAAAGATTCATGACTAATTTGGCAGAATACCACAATTTTAGGAAAAGCAAAGCAAAAGTATGAAGCAAAAATCTGGACATTCTGTGAAAATCTGTATAGTTGAAGGGTATGGGTCAGCAATGTCAATGCATATGGACTCTCAAGACAGGGTACGGGATTAATGTGTTCCCAAACAGGATCATTTCTCTTAAGTAACATTTTCCAGGTTCACGTTAAAACCTAGCTTGAGTCTTCAAAGGGGGGATGAGATGCGACAATGTGAGGTATTGCCATCTGTGCCATGAAGATTAGGGCAGTACATGTGTAACATATGCCAGCATAGTTAGCTGGAGTTTTGTAAATAACGTCATTTGACTATCACACTGACTTGTAAGGATGCGTATATTAACAGTGTTATTATAATGGATTACATTTTTATCTTTAAACAAAGAATTCTGGAAGGGAAGAGTAGAAGTTTTTGAAATTGTTCTATAATTTTCAAATACTGCAACAGATCTTAGCAAAGATCTGAGTGTGTACTGTACCAGAGTCAGGTGATCAAATGTGATGTGATTCTGTAACCAGAACTGAGAGGATGGGAATTCGCACAGCAGCTCATTTTGTTTCTTGGAACCTGATGTAAACATCTGACAGTTATCGCAGTCAGATCAGTTCAGTTCAAGTAGTTGGAAGCTCATCAGCTCATCACCTTGCCTAGTGGAAGTAAACATCTCAACATTGTCTTGCTGTATTAATTAGATTAGGTAGGGAACAGTTATTCTTTAGGTAGTCAGGAAATACAGTGTGATTAGTTAATTATCATTTTTCCGCATCAAGGAATCTGTCCAACTGTGTTATTTTTATTTCTCCCATAATTGAAACTCTGATGTTTATTGAATTTAGAAGATATTTAATATTCTCATATTTTCTATTTTATTATTTTTATTACATTTTTTATACCTTTCATTATGGCTGGTCTTTTAGAGATTACTTTTATCATCTTGAGAGTACTTATGCTTATTTCGGTGGCCCCTTGGCCACTCCAAAAAGCCTTGCTGCTTGGGTTACATTCTACCATTTGTATTAGCATATATTTTACTCAGTATAATTGGATACCCTTGTAACAGCCTGATAGTCACTAACTGGTAGCAGCGTAGTTACCTTATTGACTGGACAGAAAGGAGCACAGCTAGTAAATCTATTGACTGGACAGAAAGGAGCACAGCTAGTAAATCTGTGCCAGCCTTTCCCAGGAGTGTTTGTGTGAAAATCAAATACCCAGGTGTGGTTGTGTCAGTCATTTGGAACTGGGGCACAGTGCTCCAAAATGAGTCTTGTTTGGGATATGGAGACAGAGAGTCCAGACTCTGGGTCTGGACCATGTTCCCGGTGTGCTCTTGGGAGAAATTGTGCTTGATGCAGAGAACTGCATTTGAAAATACTGTGTAAATATATTCCTGTTTTTAGTGACCATCTCTCACCAGCATCAGTGGTGAGGATTAAGGTTCCTTGATTAGTGGCCCTGGGATAGAAAGGATGTCAAAAACCCCACCTTATAAGCTACATAAACTTTCAACATGCATCTCTGGTATGAAAGATGTGTACAATTGCTGCCTGAAATAACAAATGATAATCACATGGGTTGTGGAGTGGTATCCCACAGATATCCTACTGAGAAAATCTGACAAAAATGGAACAGGCAGTGATAGAGACGTACATTATGCATGTGAAACTTTTTTTTTCTTTTTAAATGCCCAACCTTTATTAAAAAAAATAATAACAATGAGCCAATCCAGTTAAGTCCATGTTTCTTATTCTGTTTGTATTCTTTGTCTGTACTATCATAAAGTTGACAGGACAATATCAACATTGACCATCATCGAAAAAAAGTGCAACAAAACTTATTTTCTTGATTAGATTTGGTGCATTTGCATGAGATAATTTCCTTGTTCCAATCTTCTAGAGAATTTTTCCAAAACCTGAAAATAAGAACCAGAGTTATAGCAACCACTTCCCTAGTTAGTTCTGCAGTCCTCATAGGAATATAAACCTGGCCTCTAATGCTAAACATTTCACATGAAGGTAATCCACGTTTTATACCAAGAACCTCTAGCATGAAACGCAATGGGTTTGGGACTTGTGTGGGGAACACAAATATTTGTGTGTCACTCCTGCACCATAGTCTCTCTTGTGAATGCTGTCAGCAAATAAGCAATTTAAAGTGTCCTCAGCTGTTTAGAGAAGAAACTGCAATAACCAAAACAAACTGAAGGAATGTCTCTAATTTGTAATAAGTGCCTCACTCCATCCACTCAGATATACAGCATGCTTAATATTCAGAGGGCCGGATTCCATAAAGCTCATGAAATGAAGGGCATTTCACCAATATCAGCTCTAAGCTTGCAGATAACATTGTAATACGTAAATGTGCCACAAGAAATTCAGAAGAGCGCAATGGAGCATCGAAGTAGTAATTGTGTACTAAACAAATCCACAAGTAATCCATAACTAATTAGAAATGGGTATTAAAGCGTGTTGTACATTAACCAAGTTACAGAAAGATGATCACAATTCAAGCATCCTAATAGTTATACAGTCATATATAAAATACAAGCTGTCCAGTAAGGTTAAGGACAACTACAAAATATAACGGACTCCATTATGATACAATAAAAAGGAAAAGAATGCCGACTATGCCAATATAAGCGGCATGATGTTTGTAATACTTTTGACACAAACTTGCTCAAAAACATTACAGACCACTACAGATATTTCTGTAATTCATTCCCTAACAAAAATACTTGTTTTAAAGCTCCAGTGCCATTTGTAATATATATCATCATCAGTCTTTGTAGTAAGCTCAGAGACAACTATAGATATCTCCATAAGGCATATACAAATAAAGTAAGCCTACCTGCACTTAACAGATTCTGATGGAATCTTTAAAATTTCTAATAAAAATATTAAAGGTAGAGGGCAATCACTGCCACATTGCCACAGCTAACGTTTGCTAACAATGGGTTTGGGACTTGTGTGGGGAACACAAATAATGTGTATATATGTTTATTATTAAAATTGCAAGTTGAGATGCCTGCAGATAGAACACTCAAGTTGGATTTTCGAATGTCCATCTTGCTGAACATCTCTGTATCGAAAGTTCATATCAGCTAATGTACTGTGCATTCGCTGATATGAACTCAAAGTACTGTCAGAGATCATGGTACAGTGTGATTAGAGTGATTCATCCCTTTCCTCACTGTAGTGCGATCTTGGAGTTGGAATATACAAGTTGCCAGGGGTGTTCAGGGCTTGTCCCCCTGCAAGAACTTTAAAGTTTAATGCTGTGCAGTACGTTCATACTGCTGACAACAAGTACTGGTGTTCCTTTTGTGCTAGGTGCAGAGGTAACGGTATGTTGATTCATGTCAAATCGACTGTACTGGGTTATGGTCAACATTGTCAAATTTTGAGGAAACATGTTGATGTTCTAGTTCAAAATAGAACTAATCATCGACATTATGATAGTAAACCATATATATATATATATATATATATATATATATATATATATATATATATATATATATATATATATATATATATATATATATATATATATATATATATATATATATATATATATATATATATATATATATATATATATATATATATATATATATATATCTATACATACATACATATATACATGTATATATACACACACACACACACACACACACACACACACACACACGGATAGTGTGAATAGAAAAGATGTGGGGTGTGGGTGAAGAAGAGGGCACACAAGAGGGATGCTGGAATAGGTAAATATGAGGGAAAGTCAAAGAGGCATGGATTTTTTTTTTTGGTGGAAATAGGACTATTTTTTTCTTTTAAACAACAGAAGGAAAGGTAAAGATAGGGAAAGCAGAGGAGAATGACACATCACAATAGGTATGCCAATAAATCAAATGTCACAACTAGAGAGACAAGGGTTGGAAAACAGCAGTTAGGACAGGTAAGTTACGCAGCTGGCACACTGCACAACACAGGCAATGGAAAGGTGAAAACAGGGTGGGGATGCATACTAGCCATTCTGGAATGCAGAAAAACATATCTACCTATGCACTATCATGTTATGACATGTTGCAAACTGCGTTGTAGTCATAACTGGGTGTGTATGACCAATGGTAGATGTGTGTTGGAGGGTAATTATTTATTCAATTTGTACTGGGATAGTAAACACTTATCCAAGTAGACTGTCAGCAGTGCAGGTGTTAGCCAAGCAACATCACAGATGAACAAATGGTAGATAACTCCAGCACAGAACAGAACCAAACCTATGACAATGCACGTGAAAGGCAAACAACCTAGCACAGTGCCAAACAGAAGTACTGCAGAAAAGCAACAGAGTGGCTGCTGCTGCATACACAAGTAGGTGTACACAATCCAAACAAACATGCAATTTAATGAGTGTATGTTATATACATGCCATGTCAAAGGCACTACACAGGTGTAGATGTGTATGTATGACTGTCAATGGCATAAATGGAATGTACATGAAATGAAAGTCAGCATACACACACACACACACTAATGACATTTAAGAATACTTACAAAAATGTAACACTACAGCTTAATAAATGTAGCAGGTTGTGCACATGGATGTCAACAAGTACAGTGGACAACACTTAAATATAATGAGAAGGATGTATTCCAAGGAGTATCCAGTGACTTCTGTGCAGATGTCCTGTTTCTTAAAATGGCCATACATTTGGAATGTTAACCATGTCATGGTTAATAATTGCAACAAAGGCAGACATATCTGCAAAATATAACAGGGAAATATTTAGGTGGAAGGGACTTGGACAACCTGGGCCCACATCAGGGAAAAGCAGGACAAGGTAAGTTGACACACTGCAAATGTACGAGTACAGCACACAGGGTGCTGTAGAAGCCAAAACAAAATACATTTAACCACATAGAAAATATATGTCACATGGCAATAACAATTGTTCATGCACACAGAACTGGCCATGTATAAAACACACATGCACAGTAATGTGCCATCATATAACATCAACATGCATTGGTAAGCAAGCTAAAAATTTCAGGCACATACAAATACACTGTCATGCAAATGTCAAATAAACAAATGCGGATGTATGTCATTAATGAGCAGAGGACACTCCTGTGAGCACCACTACAACACATCCGTAGTAAGTCAGTGAATGCTCATATGTGAAATGTACAAATGTACAACTGTGTGTCAGTATGGATCTGATTATGCGCACATGGATTCATGTCACAATAATGAATTACTACAATATCGTGTTGCAAAACGGTGAGACAGAAATGACAAAAAGTTTATATTCACGAACGTCCAGATAATCATAAATTTTCCCCTGGTAAGTAAACAATAGACCAATAAAACTTAAAACAAACAAACTGAAGCAAATAAAACCCACCCAGATGGGGGGCTCTGCCCTCCACACCTCTCATATGGTGGGGTTGCCCCACCACACTCCCCCCAAATAAATATATCAACTCCAAAATCGCACTACAGTGGACAAAAGGGCAAAGTTCACTGTACTGGCCAACTGACTCCTTTTGCGGCGAAAACGACTATCTGGATGTTCATGAATGTAAACTTTCATTGTTTCCATCTCACTATTTTGCTAATCGACATTTTGGTTTTTTGACAACTTAAAGGAGATCTATACACATACATGTACAATCATTATATGTGTACAACTATTTGAAGAAAGTGTTATCTTATGTAAAGAAGTAATAGATACGGAAATGTAAGATACAGCAAACACAGCATAACCTACTGTTAAAGAATAAATTATCTGTAACACTGTGTGTAGATTGCTACTACATTGCTGTTTAATGCAATCAGAAAAGGAGAACTGCACATAGACATTATATACCTGTATATGATCAGACATGCATCTGCAGTGATAACCCATGGCACATGACACAGCATCATGCCAGTGAGACATCATGATAGCTGCCATCCAAAGCACTTAGGGAATACATGATATGGAAATACACAATTCCAAGCCATACCACAGTATTAGTTGTGGATTATAGACAACGTATGTTGTCTGCATTTGCCCTAGTAAAACGCATGCTTACAGCCTATGTCTTGCAACACTAGCTGCAGGTTAACTGATAAAATGCATGGCAGCTAAATATGGTAAGAATGTGTTAACGTGTGAAGCACACATTGAAACAGAAATAAATGTCACATGGGAAGAACACATAACCATGATAGTTGCATGGTATGCATGCACATGAGTGCATATAAAGTCCATTCAATTATATGACAATCAGCATATTTGCAGTATAATTCAAGTGGAGCACAAGGACAATTCTTACGGAAAGGAGGGACCAGGTTTATGGGGATGAGACTCACAAATGACTTCACGAGCCATCTCGCTGACCAAATTTTGCATAGCCTGTACCATATCCTGAAAAAATGTCCCCATTATGTCCCTCATCTGTGAGCAGAATATTCTAGTCATGGAGTTATCTCCTCCAGATTGCAAGCATGATGGCTCAGGGCAGAGGTGGGTCCAGATTCGTTATCATTGTCATCATCATCATTACAGTCATCGCAAGACACTGACCAGTGGCCTGGCATGTGCTTGTCATCTCTTAGGAGAATGTCCATGGGTCCCATGCTCTGAAAATATTAATTGCAAAACACAACAGAAAAAAAAGCAAATGTCTATCACATAGAATATTCCCATGAAGAGAACTTAATATGAAAATGATGTAAATTTTCACAGTGACTGATACATCCATAATAGACAGAGGTACCTTATAAATGCCTGGCCTTCAATTCCCTATTCATAAACAGGATATTAAAAATCTGTATTGTCACAGAAACACACACTTGGGCCATTAGCATTCTAAAAATGTATGAATGTTCAAATTTAGAAATTATATAAATAGTCACATGTAGACAGTACAAACAGCCATCGACTGTCATTGTTAAAATGAGAAGGTTATATGACAATATTGTGGACAATTGGCAAGTCATATGACAAACAATTAAGTCAGGCAGCATTTTAATTGGCGGAACACCCATCAATATAATGAGTACTACAGTAACAAATCTGTCATACATTCCATCACCACAGCCTGTGATATATGACAGTGTAATGTAGGTCGTACTAACATTACTGTAATGTGTACAACTGTATACATTATCTACCTAAAATTAGTACCAATCCTGATAATGCTTGCTGATTATGAACTGCTGCAAAGAAATGTCTATCTGCACAAGTGTCAGCAAACATAAGCTATAACTGTTTTAACCAAAACACCAAGGGTGCTGTAGGCAGATGCAGTACCAATGCTGAACTGAAGGACATACCACACAGTCTGCAAACAGCAGGGCAAACACTGACACAGCAGACATCCATTCAGTCTGTGAGTAGGCAAGCTATACACAACACATCACTGAAAAACACAGCCATACATACAAGTGTGGTAAGACATACATTATAAGCAACTCTCAAAGGACTAAGATTTTTATACAAACCAGACCCTCACAATATGTATAACAGTTATAATAACCCAACTGTTATTTAGGATGTGGAGTACAATTCAAAAACTGTGTGCTGAAACAATAGCTTAATCATACATGATGGTTCCTTAGATATTTGGATGTAAAACATAGTTTTAAGCACAGCTATAGTGTGATAATCTCTCTCACTTTACTAGTGCATTATGGATATTCCAGCATTCTAATCAATATGCATGTTATTGTGAAAAATGCAGGCCTGTAAACAAAATCAGATGCATTTCACATTTAATAAAACAGAAAACATAATCAACATACCTCTCTCCCTCCACTGTTCCTCAAGCCTATGCATCTGCTTGATGCACAGAGCTCGGTTCCTGGTCAGATCTTCAACACCTGAGGTCAGATCTTCATCACCTGAATACGAGATATCATGATTGATGTATTCCTGAAATAAGAGTGAGAGCCATTGTTAATGAAAATCATTCATTCCTCAGACAGAGGGGCAGTGCCATGTATCACAGAGCTTCTGTGAAGAGAACCATACAAGTTGATGAACACTGAGACATGATAAGGTATGTGTGATGATCATGATATTTCTTGGCAAAGTGCACATCTCTAAGTAAATACATACATCTTCCCTGTTCGTAACTGTTAGTCTGCCCATCCTACTCCCTCAAAAGACGAGGATGACGGTGCTCTTGAACTGAATGTAATATTCAATGATAAAATAGAACTTGACAGCATTTTTTTCAAAGTATACAATATTAACAAATGCATTGGTCAGACATATAACAGTCTGTAGCAAGCTTTACTGACCCTGTTGTTAAAATGCTGATGTTAATGGACTGTTCAGGTTAGGAATATGTTCATAGGAATTTCATGAATAACTGAGTTATTTGCAACGATACTGAAAATATACAATAACATCAATTACTGGAATATGCTTCTCTAAAGAAATGCTATAGGTAAATTAAACCAAGATAATAGTTTCAGACGTGTGTCCTCTATGTGGATTGGAACCCACAGCACACCAAAATACAGGCATGCTGGCTTGTTTCCTTACAAGTTGCACTAACAGCCAGCACATGTTCTTATTAAACAAACTGATACTGCTCTACAGACCCTGTTGTTAGAAAACTGATGTTAGCAATGCATTATGGATTACGGGGGCATATTCATAGGAATTTGTTGACTAATTCAGTTATTCATAACTAGGCACAACATAAACATTAATATCAATTTGTGGGATATGCTTCTCCAAAGAAATGCTATGGGTGAAGTAAACCAAGATAACAATTACAGATAGGTTCCCCTAGGTGGATTGGAACCTACAGCATGCCAAAATGTAGGTATGCTGGCCAGTATCATTACAAGCCAAGCAAACAGGCAGCAGGGCTCACATTTTAACAAACAGGTACTGCAGGTCCTTATTCGAGTTCCTGCCAAGAACAGATGAATACGGAAATTCCAAATACTTATTGGATATTTTATTATAAAGAAATAACAGCCATCAATGCATAAATGATAACATATGCGTAAGCAGTCAGACAGGCATTTTTTGGTTTAAATAAACATGAATGTTTATTATGAGGAGTGAATTAAAGAAGTTATGTACGAGTTTTTATTCTGATGCACAATGATACAGTAGGTGATACTGTGGTACTATAACAGAAAACTACGAAGCGTGCAGTCATCCATGGCCTAGGCGCTATAGCCTTCAGTGATATACGAGAACAGTGGCTATGTGAAATGATGTCATTAGATGTTGTAAAACACATATAATTACAAATGTCATAATTATGGATATAATTATTATTAAATTAACAGCATGGGAAACAAACCAACAGTTATAAGGACAGCAGTGTCCACATCCACTTAATTATCCCCAGGACCCAATTGTCAGGGCAGCTACTAAATGATTATAAAAAACATCCGATATATATATGGGACAGATATCTCTCTAAATTCCACAGGAATGCCTAGGTATACATAGGATAGTCACACTTATTGTAGGGAACTACAGCTACCTCTGCACCTTGATGACCCTCCTTTGAAGCTCCTCCCCATCCCTCTGATGCAAGTCATCATAGCAGTGGCAAGCCTGCACTACTGTGAGGTAGATCCCTGTCAGTCTTCTGTACTCCCTTGTGATCCAGCTTCATATGTCTATCATGGGAAAAGTTTCTGGGTCTATCACAGTTGTTGCATGCACAGTCAACATTTGGGTCATCTGCTTGTCAGTCCAGTTGGCGCAAGATATGTCTCAGCCTCCTCAAAGTAGCCATCATGTTTGACAAATGAGAAAAGCCTGAATACAAAAATAGAGAAATGCTCATTGAGGTACCACTCAGTTCAGTTAGCAATGGTCTGATCTGTAAATGTATCAAAATCAATATTTGAAAATGGTGCTGATGTCATGTTATCAGATCAGTGGCACATAATGGGCACATGTCCAACATGGTACGATTTATCAATACTGATTGGGTGTTTAAGCAGTACACCTGGGTGTTACAGTGCATGAAGCCAATTTACATGGAGGTACACAAATGGGATTCCAAAAACTGGAATTTTAATGACCCTCTAATTATGTATGGCACAAATGGTACTTAAACGTGAGTGCATATTAAGTGACTGATTCTGTGATTCGGAGAGAGAGGTACAGTGGCAATTGGTAGCATTTCTGTTTTGGTGATTATTACACATGTTCCAAAGGTAGCCATTTAAATTTGTACTCAAAATGGGATATTTAACACAAGTTGTTATAAGTAACTGGAGTGATATTTACCATAGCATCTTCATATGAAATACGTGCAGACTGTTGTGGCATTATGCTGTTGTCTTTGGATCTCCATTAAACATATATGTAGTGTGAGGGGTTCTAATCCTGCTCACAAACTCTACAGATATTACAAGTTATGTTGATTTTACAAATCTTGTTACTTTTGATATGTCACATTAGTATTTGTCACAGTGTTATACAGACATCTGCATTACCCAAAAATGCATACTGTTTATGTTGGCATATGCTGCCCACAGACTCAACTGCATAAATGGACTTGCACAGGAATATTATCATGTGCATATCACTGTTTTTCAGATAGTCAACTGTCCTAGGGATAACAACCTTTACCCCCCAGACAAATGAAATCATAACTGATGCTCTCCAGCAACATGGACGGATACCCCATCACCATTCTGGGAATGTGAAATCTGGACCAACATCACCAACATGATAAATGCAGTTGAAGGTCACAACTAATTCCATGATGCCTGTAAATGATGCTGCTCAGACATGATCCTTCATGCAGCAAACAGATTAAGATGTTACGAGAGATTGAGGGATGCCACTGATGGTGCACTACAGTGACCCCCGATGACATCACAATATTTCTGGCATCAATGCATACAGCAAGAGGGGAGTGATGCATACCCGGAGGTGGAATTGAAGTTGAAGTTCCAATCCAAACATGTACATCTTTCTTTCCATAACATGGCTGGGTATAGAGAAAATCACTGCATATTGCTGCAGCATGCATATTTATGTATTGTTATTTTTGATTTACAGCAGCATTGCTGAGTCATGCACACACATCCACACAGGATGAGGTTGTCGAATGTACGTCTAATGACATATATTCATACAAATGAAGAACAGACAGAGCAGTCCAAACATGTGTAATGCTGTCTGCAGTATTCGCAGGTCCATCTACTTTGGGACTAAACTAAGGAATGGCAGGTGAGTGTTCCCATACTGTTACTGTAACCACTACCAGTTATTGCTTCAGCCTCATTTTATGACACTGCTGTTTACAGTCATATTTCCCTAGCATCGTACAATGCAGGTACATCCAGTGGGGGCCCAAACCATGCAGTTTCAAGTTCAGACAGACCAGGTATGTTACAGCAATTGTCATAGCTTGCATCAATGTAAAGCACATGTGAAGCATGGCATTTATGTCAATATTTGTCAACACAGGCCTATCTGGTGTACAGTTGCAACGTACATCACACAAGTATCTGCAGTCCCTGTTACTCTGCTGTATATGTGCTGTTGTCAGCATGGTTTTAAATACATGACTGTGTTGTCTTTCTCTTAACTCTCACAATACACGAGCAACTGTGCAACCCACAACCTCTCCACAGCAGGAGTCTGTCAGTGGTATGCTATTAACTATGTTTCGTACCTGTCATGGCTGTTACTCCTGTTGTCCTATATTAATACTGTGTCCTCCTTCCCATTCCTAGGCCAGTCTGCATCAACTTCATCACATGCACATAGGAGTAGAATGTGTATGTCAGACCTTCTGTATGCTTTAACTGTGTTCACATGGTTAATGGTGCCAGTGATGTCATTACTACTGCTGCTTTTCCCCTATGATAGTTGAAGTTTATCCCTCTTCACCAGAAATACCTTCCCATGAGGAGTTGTCAGGTGTGTGTGTGTTTTTTTTTGTATTCCTGTGTTGGCCTTGTAATCAAGTTATGTACTCCATGCATGCAGTTAACATGAAACCTAGATACAGTAGACCTCACGTAAAGTCATTATTATTTGTAACATTGCAGTGAGATGTGTGTGTCATATGTCTGAAGCTATCCATCATGTGATGTAAGCACATGGTCCAGATCTGTGTCTTTGTATTTTGTACCATATCAACTGTTCGTATTATCCATCAGCCCATCCAGCGATCAGGATGTGGTTTCAGATGTGTCTTAGCATGGTATTATGGCCCCCGGCACACAGGACCTTGACTTGTTGGGACAGTGTGTCCAAGATGTTGACAGTGATGTTGCTGTAGCTATAGGCTCAGATGTAGAGGTCAGCTTTATCTAGCCTTTCAGAGGATGATGGCACATTGGATGTTGAACAGGGTGAGGCTATTGAACAACAGACCCCAGTTGAGACTGCTGCTGATGGCAGTTCTCCATAAAAACCTGAAACAGGGCATCATGGCAGACATAGGCCAGGTGTTAATGGATGTTCACTTCCTGCTGCAGGCAAATGAATAGTCACAGCAATAACATCAGTCAGATACCCATGTACTTGCACATGCTCAGATTGTGTAGCACACCAGCTATATGTAAAGCATGAAGGACAAAAGCAGAGACCTGTTGAGATAATGGGAGTCTACTAGCTGTGGCATGGTTGGCAGAAAGCCAGGCCTCTACGGTACTGTTGCAGTGTTTTAGTACCAACAGGGCTCTGCACTGCCAGACTGTGCCCAGCAGATTGCAACATGGGAGAGGCAGGTCACCTGTCCACAGAACCACCACTGGCCAACAATTGTCAGTGTCTATGGTCCAGCGTGCACAGAGTTCAATTGTTGGCCTATCTGCTGTGGTCCTGCTAGTCACCAAAAAACAGCTGTACATTTTAAAGCCTTTCATGACTTCCATGACAGCTCCTCCTTTCCAGAAGGTGTATATAATAAATATTGCTTAAGCACAATGAGCTCAAAGTACACTGAATCAAAAATATTTAGCCATTCATAGCTAAAATGACAATAGTCCAAACTGCCTGTAGGTGTACCTGTAGCTCATACATGCATCTGTGTGTACGCATATTTGCTTCCTACAATAGACTGACATCTGATCCAGAAGTAGCTTCTCAGCCTTGTACTTAGGGAATGCCAAGACAAGTGCAGCTCCACCATGTCCCTAAGCTGGATAAAGTGGGCAGTAGAGAATGAAAGAACGAATGAATACTCCAGCAATAAAGTCTAATATAAACATAAGTATAGACCATAATAAAAGGTGAAGTACAATGACTCCAGGCTAATGCCAGTTAGAATTTCTGTGCCTCCCTTTCCCCTTATCAGCTGGCCAAAACAAATTCTACCAAGCCCTATGGTGTCCACCAACTTTCCCCAGCCAACTAGCATTTTCTTAATTGTCAGCACCTCCTCCACCACCTTATTTTTTATGTTCTGCTGTTTTTTTCTTTTTACCTTATTATCATCATCATCATCACCCACCCCAAAGCCTGCTCTGCTAAAGTACAAAGTTACACAATTTTCCTTTTCATTTGTTCTACATTTTCCTGGCACAGAACCTCTTACTAAAATCTTAGAGACATCCAACAATATTTTTAAATTTCTACTCCCCCATCACATAAGGAGTCCTCCAGTTTCATCTAACTGTTACTTCAATATGGCTCTTGCACCATGAACTTTCTGCCTTCAGTCTGCACGGAGGTTTGAACTTATGGACTAAAGGTTTTTGTGAACCATAGCTGAAGCTATACCACAAAGTACTTAAAGCACCTTCCATATATTAACTAGCCCTATCCCCTTCACCCCATGGCAGGCAGTCTCAGCTAACCCATTCCTTAACTTAGCCTCCACTTCCTTTATGTGTACTGCTCCTTCTGCTTTGCCTGTCTTTCTTGACCTCATCTGGTGATACAGAAACCTAAATACCCCACAGGATTCCCATTTCTTTCTTTTCCCAACGTTTCTGCCATTTTTAAATATGCCCCGCTACACTATGCACACTGTAATCCAACAAAAACTTAGTCTCAGCTTACTTTAGTATTCACCTTATTTCATCTTCAGCTCAAATGTCCTTCACCTTAATCATTCCCCCACCAAAACCCCTACAAGGACCTTCACACTTGTATTCAATCTACAATCTACAGTTTAAAATGTTTGTCAGAGTGACAAGAAAAGCTTTATTAAACATCCTGCTCTATCCAACCACATTTTACTCTCAGCATTTACACTTATACCATCCTATCCAGTTCATTTCTACCTAAACAATCCAATCCTCCATGTTATATCCAATGTTAGTAACTTACCAATATGAAACGCTGCCACATATCTTAGAATTACTTTCTAAATCCTCAGCACATACACACACATACACACACCCCTTCCTACCAATAATATGATGTTTGTCATAATCAGTCTCAGTTCCTTGCATACAAACTTCATGCAATCATTCTAATGCTGCCTCCCTAGAGTTCAAATGTAAATGTTTCAGTCAGTCTAAACATTGCAGGCATATAATCACACAAACCATATTAATGCTCCCTGTTAACGTGCCTTGTAATGAACCATGATTTTGAATGCTTTCTCACTTTCTCAGCCCATACTCCCCTATCATCATCTACTGCACAATTGTAAGATTTAAGTGCTGATATATTTAGCCTCTTAACTACCCCTGTTGCACAATTTCACCCATCTTATCCTCCCCCAAAATTATACCACCACAGATTTCAACTCATAGTCTTTACACATTGTTGCCTCTTCAAACCACATGGGCTTCTACAGCACCACTGTTAAGTTCTCTATTACTATTCTTAGCAAAACCAGACCATTGTCTTCCGCTTGCAGAAATCCATCTCTCTTCATCCTTCAGAATACATTACTTATCCTCCTAGCAATCACTACAGTCACTAATAAAAAGTAGGACAGCAACAGTAGGCGCATTTGTTTCTTAGGCACCTTCAAATAAATTTCTGTTCACAAAATAACATAACCACCTCCACAATCAACACATGGGGAGAACGTTTTTAAAGTGTACAAATGCCCAAAACAAAGCTCATAAAACTAATTGCTCAGTACCACAAAAATCAGAGCCAAAATCCAAGATCACTGACTATTAGATAGCATCAATCTGAAAACAAAATAAGAGGTTCCAATACATAAGCAGCTGTTAAAACTACGACGACTTAAAACATTTAAACAGCCTCTTAATTTGATGAAATCCAAATCACCAATTAAAGACATACTGCTTCCAAAAACAAAAGGTGCAATTCATTTATATTTAAATATGCAACTTATTCCTTTTAAATATAAAATTCATAAATATGTGCACATGTGCATATATGAAGATATGGATTCACTTTAGAAGCTCAAAAGACTGAAATGTCGAAATTCAGTATTTCGAGCACTTAAAGTGGAATCCTGAGAAGAGCGAAAGCCCAGAAGCACAAAATTCAAAACCTCGAATACCGGAGGTTTTGAATTTCGCGCTTCTGGAGGTTCTGCTGTGGTTACAGATTCATGTAAGTGTGTGTGTGTGTGTGTGTGTGTGTGTGTGTGTGTGTGTGTGTGTGTGTGTGTGTGTGTGTGTGTAAGGGTTTTGGGTAGGGGCTGTGGTGTGTGAGTGCAAGCAGAATATTCCTTGTGTGGTGGTGCTGTGTGTGTGTTTGTGTGTAGTGCGACTTTGGAGTTAGAATATGTAAGTAGGGGGGTGTGGGGGGATGCAGCCCCCCACATGGGGGGTGCAGGGGGGCTTGCCCCTCTGCTTTTATGTAGTAGACAGCTTGTGTTTGTGTGTGGGGAGGATGGTGTGTTTGTGTGTGGGGAGGATGGTGTGTTTAAATAGTACCACGAAATTCAAAATCTCCAGTGTGCGAGATTTTGAATTTCATGGTTTTGAGTTTTTTATGTTTTCTATGTTTTAAGTATTCAACTTTATAGCTTCGAAATACTGCATTTTGACATTTCAGTATTTTGAAGATATAAAGTGAATCTGTAGATATACATAGAAATACATTAACAAATATAAATGTTCCCAGTTACCATTTTATTTACCAATTTGTTTTGGTGAATGTAATGAGCTGACAGATTTAAAAATTTCCCTATAGAATAATGCTCTTGCCAGAAGTCTTGGGTAAGCAAATGCCTGTAACTAAGCAAGTTATTATTTTGAACTGGGGCACAGGATCTGAATTGCCTAGAGACATAGTAAAGCCTTATTAAATTTAATTCTATTGGCTACAAAAATAATAATAATTACTAGAGGGGCATGGCCAGGAGCGTCTATATTACCTGATCAAACATTTAGGTTACCGAATACCTAAACGTCGAACTGGTAATATCGAAAAATTAAAACAGTGAATGGCCGACTTAACATAGGGAATGAATTCCCTCGGCCGCAAAAAAAAAAAATTTAAACCAAAATGAAGTGGGAGGCTATGTCCCCCACACCCCCTAACTAAATATATCAACTCTGAGATCATTCTACATTGGGAAAAGGGGCAAAATCTGAATAACAGCCAAGGGAATTCTTTCCCTGCATTAAATTGGCCATTTGCATTTTTTTTGCTTTCTCTATTACTAGATCAACATTTAGGTATTCGCTAACCTAAACCTTTGGTCAGGTAACAGGAACCTGGCCAGGATGCTGACAGGCTAGCAGCACAGTTTTCTTGCTCTTCTGCTCTATTTCTATTTCTGACAGGACATTTTATTTCTATAATATCCTAAACCAATTTTTTGAACAAAATCAGTTACCTGATACTACATAATAGGATATCATCTAAAATATTTGTATTTGCAATCTGTTCTAATACACAAGAACTTTCTTTAAAAATGGACAGAATAGACAACAAACTTGACAACTTTAAGAAAAATGTACCATACAGATGGAACAGATGCACTAGATTTTAAAACAGAAATCTCAGATATGTGGAAAGAAAGATGCCCTTAATGACACAGAAGGTAGAGTATTCGAAGATGAAAACAATATTGAATTTCTACTGCAACAGAATACCTTATTACTAAACAAAATTGATGACTTGGGGGAAAGATCATAACATTCATATTTTGGACTGCTTGAAAAAATGGAAGGAGAAAATATGGTCAGATATGTTACTGGCTAGCTTCCTAAGACTTTGAATTTATCTGAAGATATGCTGTATGGTATAGAAAGAGCACACAGGTCTGTAATTTCTACAAAAACTAACTTCACTGAGATCAGTTATTGTTAAGTCCTTCTCATCATAAGACAAGGAGCTAATAATTAAAACAACCTGGTCCAAATCTCCAATTAAATTGGATGACAAACCAATAAGATTAGATAATGATTATTCCAATGCTGTTGTTGACCAAAAGGAAAAGGTTTTCTGCCTCTTATAAAAGAACTTAAGAAAAGACAGTTTAAGGTACATTTCCTCTTTCCTGTCAGACTCTAAATATTCCTTCCAGATGAAATTAGACACTTTGAAAACCCAGACTCTGCACTGTCATTTAAAAAAAAAATTCTAGACCAAACCGAAGATATGGACTGGAAAAATAGTACTTTGAAGAGACAAGCAGAAGAAAATACCTGGAAATCCAATGAAGACAAAGAAACTAAAGGAAAAATGCCTCTAAGCTTTCGTAGAACACTCAAGTTAACTGATAAATAACGTTTACCAACTCAGTTCCTGGAGATATAGGTGAAAGGATGGAAACAATGAGTCACTTCTCTATAAGGTAAATAGATGTCAATTTTTCTTTTCCTGTATGTATTGTTAAGCTAATATTCTATACTTTATTTTTCATATTAAATACATGTCCTAGCTTAATATGTATCAAGAAATTAACTAACTAATAATAAGCTTTCTTTACACATATATCCTGGTTTCCTTCCTTCATATGTGTGCCACACAAATTCTAAGTCTCTTAATAGTCTGGCACCATTACGTGTACAAAGGGTGAAAAATAACCATGCCCCTTAGCTATCCAAATCCACTCAGCTTCTCATGCATGACAGCGACAAAATGGAAGCAATGTCAGGCACACAGAAACACCTCAGACCTATTAAAATTCAAAGAACTTTGCAACTGTGTAAAAAAAGTAGCCAACACAGACAAAAAAGAAAATTACCTAAAATTTCAGTCAAACCATCAGTAGAACCCCCAAAAAATTCTGGAGTTCAGTTACCTCATTACTCAACCCAGGCAGAAAAAACAACCTCTACCCTCACCCTGGTAAATGTCCTGAAGAAATAACATCCCTCTTCAATACTTTCTTTATTAACTCCATAGCTGACATCACAGCAAAATTCTCTCAAACAACCCACTCCACTTGCCACACTTCCACACCTAGTTCACCCACTCACTCCCCTCCCCAATCAACACCCAATGCTCACAAGAACCTAATCCCCACCCTTGTACTACTACTACCCTCAAACCCACCCCAACTATAAAATGTCTACTTCTAAAACTAAAACCCTACTCCAATGCCTCAGATAATACCTAAAAAATGTTGCCGACAGTATCTCTTGCACTATAAGCATACTTATAAATAGATCCATGCTCAAGTCATATGTTCATGCCAAAGCCTGGAAAAAGGTCTTCATTCTCCCCCTCTATGAAGGTGGCAATAACACTGACATCAGTAACTTCCAAACCATTGTAATTCTTTCTCCAATCTCCAAAATCCTAGAAAAATGCATCAGTAGACAACTTCTGCACTACCATATTAACAACCAAATACTCTTACCCTCACAACATGGCTTAAGGCCAGACCATAGCACCACAACTGCCTTTCTCTCCTTTATGGATACCATAAACAGAGCCCGTGATACTGGCATAATTGTCTCCACCCTCTTTCTTGACCCTTCCAAAGTCTTTGACACTGTTTCACGCCCTCTACTCCTCACCCAACTCTCTAAGATCAGTCTTTTCCCCCCATACTCTAAATTCGTTTTCTAGTTATCTAAATGAAAGGCAACAAGTTGTTAGATGGCAAAACTCCACTTCTCCCTTCCTCAACACCTCAACAAGTGTCCCCCAATGGTCAATACTTGGATCAATCCTATTTAGCATGTTCAATAACAATTTCCAGTCATCACTATCTCTAGGATCTGTCATTCAATACACAGATGACCCTATTATCATCTGCTCTGCCAACACTATCTCAAACTTACTAATACTAACTCAAATGGCCTTTTCCTCCACTGAATCCTGGATGCACAATAACCACCTAGTCCTGAACCCTAAAAAATCCAAAATCATACTTTTCTCCCCTAAATATACAACCCCCATAAATAAGACTGAGCTCACCATCTTTTCACTCAATAAATCAATTGAAATCATTAGTTACGTAAAGCTCCTTGGAGTCACTATTGAGGAGTACATGAAATTTGATCTTCATATACAACATAATGTTAGCAAAACACATTTTAAACTTGGAATCCTTTATAGACAATCACTTCCTAAGCCCATCCACAAGAACAACCCTAGCCACACCATACCTCCTACCCCCTCTTCACTATGGTGCCCCTCTACATACTAATATCCAAAAGTTCCTCCTAGAGGCATATTGCAATAAAACTGTCAAATTCGCTACTAACTCTGAATACTCCACCCATCACTGCACTGCCCTAAAATCGCCAAAATGGCTAGAATTACCAAACTACCTCTCCTATTTACAACTAACCACAGCTCAGAAAATTCTCTTCAGACCCCAAGACTGTCCTGCCCTGAACTCAACATTCAACTAGTACCTCCCAAACAGACCCCTTAGATCAGGAAACAAAAGCTCTTGCAGGTCCAGAAACTCACCTCCCACCTGGCCAGCTTCTTTACTCCTTCTCAATAGCCAAGAACTGGAATGCTTTACCTCTGTCGATCAGAACAACTCCAAATCCTTCCCATTTCAAAACTTCCCTACATAATCATCTTTCTTCATGCTGGAACCCTACCTAGAATAGGTGTCACTCTCGATTCTCTCATCATCATTGTTTTAGTAAGACAATACCACTCTACAGAGTTCATAAACTCAACAAGCTGTGTAGATACTTACTTTATGCTAACTGCTTAAGACTGCACTAATGCTGACATCGTACACCCACTCTGGTGTCAACAATTTGTATATACTTATTGTTTGTAACTTCTTTGTATTGTAGCCCTCGATATACCCGCTGTAAATAACATTCCAATACTTTAAGACATCATAGCATGGATTTCCTCCAGTATTAAAAATTAGACTATCATACTAGGTGACGTACATATCAGTTGGCTAGAACTCAACTCCAGTCACCTATCTTCAAATATTAATCTCTTCAACTTCACCCAGCTCATAAAATCCCTAGCAAAGGGAATGATAATGGAACAGTCAGACTGGATTCTGGTCACAAACCCTAACCAATTATCCACAGCTGGTACACTCCTAAATACCTTCAGCGATCATCTCCCTGTATTCATTAACTAGGCTTCCCCCTCCAGTCAAAGACAGCATCGATATAAACAAACAATGAATTTGACTTCATTCAACCCCATCACCTTCAACAGTATCCTAAAATCAACAGACTGGCACTTACTGAAAACTCTCTCACAGGATGACGCTGTTGATTACTTCAATACCACTTTCACGAATACCCTTAATAGTCTAGCACCATTACGTGTACAAAGGGAGAAAAATAACATGCCCCTTAGCTATCTAAACCCACTTGGCTTCTCATGCATGCCAGAGACAAAATTTGTAATTTCTTTAACTTTCATTGTAATTTGCTTGCAGTTGTCATTGTAATTTTTTTTTCAACTTTGTCATTTTTAACTGATATATTTTGTACTGTGGAACTTTTCTCCCTGGGCCTCCACCGAAAATGGGTACCTTTGGCCCAGTGGACTTTTCCGGTAAACAAAAAGCAGATAAATAAATATCAGTTCAAACAGGTTATATACTTGGTAACACAGGTATAGAGATGGACAGTATATTGGCAGGTCCTTAGCCAGCACTCCCCAAAACAGTAAGTCTGGAAATTTTCTTTTGAGAGGGAAAGGTTGCGTCAATGTATGTAGTACCCCTTTGATATCTTTTTAAGAAGGGATGAAGTGTAAAAGATATGGCGGTCCATATTAAGTTTTGAGTACTGAGAATGGGGTGTATTAAAGCGGTGTGCACTTTTTACACTTGAACCTGTGGAGGTTTGTTCAGCATGTCACTATCTGGTTAGGTTTTTTGATAATATTAATGGTGTCAAATATAATCCTATAGTGGAGTATTCTTTCAATACAGAAGGGGTGGTTTATGCTTTGAGATGCTCCTGTAGCCTTTTTTACATTGAGGAAAGCAAATGATCTTTCAAAATAAGGCTGCAGGAGCATTTAAGAGCTATTAAGAAAAATACATGTGAAAGCCCTTTAGCAGTTTGTTTTAATACTGTTCATGAGGGGGTAATGCAGACTTGAGGGGAAGTATATTAGAACATGTTACAGCTGAGAATGTTTTTCTTTTAAAGAATAAACTGCTGTATAAAGAGAATCTGTTTTTATTTTAAAATATGGAACACTGACACCTACTGGTTTGAATAGGGAAAGCCCTCTTGTAAAAAGCATTTTTTTATTGGATAACTGTATTACTGACATTAATTGTTTGTATTATTTAATGGTGTGTTTTATTGGTATTCATCAACTCCTAGAAGAACTTTAGGCCAGGGTGCTAGAGCTGTGTTGGCTTTTTACTTATAATAAATTTGTATCTTGGATTTACATTGTGGACTGCTTCATTTTGGTTACTTCATTGTGGACTACTTTATATTGATTACTGGCTATGTTGTGGATTTTTAAGTCTGGAAATACTCTGGAGTCAAAAGTTTACAAATTTATTAAGCCTCACCAGAATGAAAATGGAAAAATAGCTCACCCAGTTTTATACGGTATTTACACAGAGAACAGTACCTTTGCATAGGGCTTTTGATGTCAGCAGTTCATGCAACAATGTCTATATCCACAGGCTATTCCTCTTGTAAACACATTTCTAAGCCCTATCAGTCCTTCCACTTCAGCAATGAAAAAAAATCATCATGAGTTTTGACTACATCCAGAGTTAGCCCTAAATGGGCTGCTGAACTTTAGGCCGAGCCCATCCAGAAGGGACTTCCTGTTTTTCTCTGAATAAGCAACCTCTTGTTATGCAGTGAAAAATAAGCAATTGTGATCTCATCATCTAAGACAACTGAGTATCTGACTAAATTGTTAGGAGAGCACATCCCTCATTTCTCCACACACAACACAAAATTAAAGGTATATTAAACCTTTTTTCCATACACAGGATGTTATAATATACATGTGTGTATATGCTCAATGGTGTGGGGAGTTGAGACAGTATAAGTATCCTCTGGTTCAGGATAACAATGGGTTAACAGAAGGAAGCTGCCTTCCTAGCAGTGAACTTAAAATTCTGTACCTGCTTGCTTGGGCTCATTCATAAAAATCTTAAAGTTTCTTAAAGGTGGAATCATGTTATTTTGGTTTGTCAAAGCTATTCACATCCTTGAAGCAAGATCATAATGTTTGGGCTGTGAGAGAAAGCTCAATCAGGGAAGCACTGGGTCATTTCTGAATGATTAATGCTAATCACTTCCTGCATTCAAAGGTACTGTGTTTGAGTAAGACTGAAACATGCTGAGCTACGCCAGTGACTAAGAGCAGAAGACGGATTGGCTATGTAAGCACCTTTTATGTTTCCATTTTTATTTGAGAGAAAATACCTTTAAGTTCTGCTTAAAAAAGAAATAATATTCAGTAATAAAGGTATTTTTGGTTTTTTGAAAGAGTTTGTCTGAAAGCAGAGAGTTTATTTCTATACTGCCTGTGGGTCTGATTCAGTGTAATGTCCAATAATATGGTGCTACTTTTTTCACTGTCATGGAGAATGCCTACATTTTAGCGCACACTGTCACCTAGTGCAATAACTGTTACTTCTTTTCTCGTGTGAGTCCTTTTCTCAAAAAATTATTTATTTATTGACATTTGATTACCTGGAAAGTCCGACTGGGTAAAACCCCATTTTCAGCACAGGCCTGGGGAGAAAAGCTCCAAATTATTACAAAACATTTTAAGAACAATAATTTTACAATCCTCAGGAGGCCGCAGTAGTGCAGCGGTTAGCATTGTCGCCTCACAGCAAGAGGTTCTCCCATTCGATTTTCGGCTGGAGAGTCTTCTGTTTGGAGTCTGCATGTCTTCCCCATGGTCAAGTGACATATAAAGCATGCAGGTAGGTGTGTGCGTGAATGGGTGTGCCTTCTTTGAAGACTGGGCATAGGGCTGGCAACTCGGCACCGTAAAAATCCACTGCCAATCATTAGCAGACCAAAGTTCTGCTGTGGAGATCCATGACCGGGAAAAGTTACTTTTTAATTTTACAATCCTCAAAAACAAAACAAAACATCTGCTATTTAAATAATTATAACAGATTAGACATAATTTAAAAACATTGGTTAAGAATTGTTACAAGTTGTTCTTCTTTCGGCTTTTCCCGGTTAGGTGTCGCCACTGCGGATCACCTGTCCGCTCATGATTGGCAGTGGAGTTTTAAAGTTCGAGTTGCCAGCCCAGCACCCAACCTTCCACTGAAGGCACACACACACTCACACCTAGGGCCAATTTGGAATGTCTAATCCACCTATTGCATGTCTTTGGGATGTGGGAGGAAACCAGAGCACCCGGAGGAAACCCACGAGACCACAGGGACATGCAGACTCCACACAGAAGGCACCCCAGCCGAGGATCGAATTGGAGAACCTCTTGCTGTGAGGTGACAGTGCTAACCACTGCACCACCGTGGCCACCCAAGAATTGTTGCAAGTTATATGACAATAATTTAATATTTAGAAAAAGTTTAGATTGTAGAGAAATTAAAGGTAAATTATTCTTATACAAGCAGGAACTGCAATATGAAGTGAGGGAAAAACAGGTTTATGGTACATTTAGACAGAATATTAGTATCTGACAGAAATAAGGAAATAAGTGAAGAAGGGAGAATAAGGAGGTATAAGGAATGGAAAGGTACTTGTTCACATTTAGGGATATAGGTTATCCGGGTTTTGAGGAAGAACAGAGCCAGAGTTTAGATAGGAAGTCTTTCAGAGTGGTTTTGAAAGATGGAAGGAAGGGCATTGGCCTGATGGATACAGATAAGGAGTTCCAGGCCTTAGCAACCTTGTAGGAGTACAGACAATGCCCAGCAGATTTGATAGGTATGTATACAGACAGATGTTTTTGGTTACTGGATTGCAATGACCAACTGGGAACATAGAGTATAGAATGTTTTTTAGTGCTGGACAGCAGATGGATGCTGGATAATTTTATAAGTGGTAAGAAGCTGTGTATATGTTAATTGATGAGGCAGTTCTAACCAATTTAGGCTTTTGAGTGCTATACTGTAGTGGGTTTTAAAAGGGGGTATTTGGTGCACATTTACCAGGTTTGTTATAGCACTGATCAAGTTTTAATTTTTGTGAAGCCTGGAAGGTAGTGAGGATGGGAGCACCATAAAGTGTAGGGAAGAAATAAGTAGTGGCAAGTGTAGTTTTGGTTGTATCATTGAGAGGTTTTGGCTCTGTAAAGCATCCCTAGTTTTTGATGAGTTTTTCTTATGCAATTTTGTATATACAGGTTGAATGTAAGATTATCATCCACTATCACTCCTAAAAATTTGCTATGAGAAGTGACTTCAATGGTTGTATTATCGAGAGAGAGGACTTTACATTTTGTTTTTCCATGAGAGAGGGATTTGGGGGGAAATAGTTTAGTATTGTTTGAGTTGAGCATGAGTTGTGACATGAGTTACGAAGCCATGCTTCAGTGGCTGTTAAAGTTCCAGGGTACCATGACGTCAGATGTGCAAACGAGAGTGAAATCAACTGCGTATTGTATTAGCGTGGCCTGTTGTGTGGATGTATAGAGGGTGTTGGTGAAAATGTCAAAGAGGTAATGAAGAACAAAGAGGGGTGAAGGACTGAGCCTAGTGGTACACCAGTAGTGACTGGGAGGTAAGGAGAGCATGGAGTGATACCTATTGGACAGGTAGTAAGGGTGGGCTGACAG
This sequence comes from Protopterus annectens, assembly GCF_019279795.1. Lineage (NCBI taxonomy): Eukaryota > Metazoa > Chordata > Ceratodontiformes > Protopteridae > Protopterus > Protopterus annectens. Next base: position 362,616,189 of record NC_056742.1, read on the forward strand.
GCACCTAGTCAGGACATTTAAAGTAAAAGTTTGCTGTGACAAACTGTGCCAAAGGTTTTAGACTAGTCTAGAAATAAGGAAGAGACTAGATTCATTGACTAAAGTTATTAGTGTTTGTTGAATTTCATCCTTTGTGCAGAGGGATAATGTGTGACTTTTTCCAGAGAGAGGGAGTGTGGGATTGCTGGATTGACCTATTTATAAGGACTGAGGCAGGTTAGGCAATGCTATTGGCAGCAATTTTTAGGTATTTGCTTGGAAGGTCATCAGCTGAAGAAGAGCATGGTTTAAGAGTGGTTTTATATAGGATGTTGGCACAGGCTTGGAAGGCATTCTTAAAGCCTTGACACAGGTTAGCTGTATCTTAGACTAACTGCTACTAGTTAGATTACATCAAAGCATACTACAAATGGAAATGGTTCTACAAGAACAGCAAACTGTTGTGTTACTAGAGCATTTACTGGGTGGCATTTCTTTGGTGGATCTTCCCAGAACAAATTTTCCTAGTCGGCTCCAACTGGTCAGAGCATAAAATTACCCAGATGCTTTCTACAGAAAATGGCACAAACCACTGATAGTGTTTGAATAATTTATTCTGAACTTTAAGTGAGAGGCAGAAATTAAAAACTGCCCAACCATTGAGTGTGCTAGCCTGGTGGCCCACTTCCTCAATGGGCAACCTTAGAAAGCATACATGGACTTCCCACCTGGATTTTCCAGTACCTACAAGACACGGATGATTGAAATACTATCTTTATGGTGAATGCCACTGTTACAGCTCAGAACTTTCATGATCCCATTTATTCATAAGTGGCTGTTACAGCCTAAGAACCTGTATATTCATGTGAAAGAGCAAATACTGACAAGAACATTTCTACAGAAACTACCCAGTGTGGTCCAAGGATCAGAGAGGCAGACTGCACTCACACTCATGGGATAAATGGAAACCTATAAAGACCTGTGTTAATACACCACTGCCAAAGAGATTGTCATACAACGGTGCCTAGCTGGGATCTCTCCATCTGTACCACTCCCCACTGAGACAGTAAGCTAAAGTTTCTGAAACGTTTCCAGTATTGGATGTATTTGATAGGATGCCTGGCTAGCTAGTCTGTTTAATTTTTTCCCTTCCCACTCCTTTCCTGTGTTGTTTTTATAAGACTTGTGTCTCTGGAAATCAGATTACTATAAGTGGCAGAGGCCAAAGCCCCTCCTTCCTCTCTGTCATTGCTATTGTCTGTTGCATAAGCTATTTATGTCCTCTTCCTACCTACTGTTTTCCACAGATCCATGATACTGAGCGCTCACCCAGCAAACCAGGATTCTTGAATAAACCTCCTATACTATATTTTGTCTCCTGCTCATTTTCCCCAGAGCTCAGCAAATCTCAGCATCCTAGCCGGTGTTCCAGAAGTTTTTTTATCTTGTACCTGGTGACATTCAGGCAAAGCAAAGTGCTTTTGGATGCTAAATCTCACTTGCTTGTTATTTTGAGAGATTGCTATTGCTCACTGCTTTTATTTGGGCATTTTACTGTATTTTTGTGAATTGGTCTTCTTCTCACTGTTACTACTGTAAAGACCGTCTTGCAATTGCCTGCAACAAGGGATTTTCAACTAGCTGTTTAACTGGTTTGTGGCAGCATTGCACCTGTGGGTCTCTTACTGAGTTTTTACATTAGGAGGACTGGGTTTATTCCATTTTGTGGCAAGGTGTGTGTGCCTGGTCTATATGATTTGGGAAATGCTCATACTATAGCTGTTTTATTGGTCAGAGGGGCTCATTAGTTCATTTTCTGTTTTTTTCCTGTGCTACTATAAATTTGGAGCACTTGTCCAGAGGCGCTCACCTATAGAACAGTCCATAAAACCATACCCTGTAAAGCAGTAAATATAGAGCAAACGCCTTGTGCACTGACAAGCTTAGAGCAGCTGGACAGGTAGCAAGTGGCAATACCTATAGCTATAACAGAATTCAGTAGTCTGTAAACACTAAAGTTAGTAGTATTTAGTATTGTTTAGCATATTCTGCCCTACTAAAGCACCCTTAATAGCCTTCTAACCCCAATATACCACCCCATTGTAGCTCACCAAAGGACTGAACACCATGGATATCCAGTTTCCCAACTTCTCTGTAACCAGTTTGGTGAATATGGGCATCGTGAGACAATGTAGCAATCTTCTCATGTTTACTGACAATCACTTAATATATAAAGAAGCAGATACAGTATGCAAGAGGTGTATTTACACAAAGACTCTGGAGGCTAAACCCTCACACACAAGTGCACATCAGGTTGTTGAAACCATGCACACAACACCCACCTCACGTAGCACACAACAAACTAATATAGGCTAAGGCACATAAAAGTAAGCTTTCTAAAACAAAGATAGCCTAGACCACTTGATAATAAAGCTATGACTCATCAAGTCCAAAAGCACCCAGAAAAATGCACCACACATACAGTCACTCTCCTTAATGTGGCCCCAAACACTTAGCACATAAGGCAAACAAACCCATTTCCAAAGACTCTCGTCATAGGGGAGTCCATTGTAAGATATACTGATGCCCCCTCTAACCAGGCAGCACAAATAACTGTTAGCTGCTTATCTGAAGCCAAAATCCACCAAATCACATGCTCATTCAAATCATTACACCACAGGTAATAGTGCAATTGCATCTGAATAAATGTAGGTGTAAATGACCTGAGACATAGCTCCCTGGACTATATGAAGAGAAATATTATGGAGCTCACAAACTGTGTCTCAGGCCGGCATGAGCCTGGCACTGAGGAACATATTACAATCCTAGAGAATGATGCCACAATATGAACCAAAGATGATGGATTTTAACATTTGACCATCGTTCTGGTGTCATTCTAAGGTAATACAATATTTTGTCAGCTTGGGAGGACATAATTAACAAAGTTGCTTTGCCAAGGATGGTTTGTACCTTTGCCCTCTAAGCTTTTGAATACTGGCTAAAATGTTATCCAACCACATAGTAACTTTTTTAGGCAATGGCAAATTGACAAACCTACAGACACAGCAAAATTAACTCATCTGATCCTCAAGGTGTTACTGCTCAATGCCAGGAGCCTAAATAGAAAAATGCACTCCTTGCAAGCCCTCCTTATACTCAAGAATATAGACATCTGTGCAGTTACTAAGACATAATTTGAAGTACCCAGGCAATGCAAGATTTCTGTGGCTTCCACACTTTAAGGCTAGTAGCTGCATAGGCAAAGGAGAAAAGTGGAGGTGTCTTGACATATATCAACCAAGCATACCTCTAGGTTGGTCAAACAGGATGATGTGCTGGAGTTCTTCCACATGCAGATCACCATAGACAAAATCCTGTACCATGTCCTAGCAAGCTATAGGTCACAATCCATGCCCCAGAAACCCACAGTGCATATGTGGATCTACTGGAGACACTTACCATCTAACCTAACACCCTACACATGGGAAACTTCAATTAGCCCTCTGTAGACTGGAAATCCTACATGGCCTCAGATCTACAGACACATAGATGCCTGAACTTTGTAAATGCAAACACCCTTGATCAAATTATAAATATGCCCACTAGAAGCTCTAACATACCAGACCTCATGTTCACAAATATGTCAGAATGTTGTACCTGCCCCAGTGTCTCATCTTTTCTGGTAAGGTCTGACCATAAAGCTGTCCTCTTCAAAATCAAAATCAACTCTAACACCAGTAAAACCAGTAACCATTAGGAACTATTCCAAGGCAAACTACCTTTTATTAAGTGATGGTTTGTCAAAGTTCAATGCCCCTCCAAATCTTGAGAATACAGCAGCCTACACCAAATTGTTCACGGAAACTCTGTACAACCATGTCAATGTATAGAGACTGCTGTACCTACTAGAAGTAAGCCCAGAACTAGTCCCAGAAACAAACCATCCTGGTGGCATCCTACATTAAACAGGATATACAACACAATGAAAAAAAAAAAACTTTGACAAAAATCATAAAAGGTAATTCCCATAAAGATAAAAGCTCTAAACTAAATGGCAATTAAGATGGCTAATTAGGTCAAACAAAGAGGTTAATATAGACTCCCAGATGAAAGATGGCCAAAACACCTTCTTCAATTATGCCAGAAACCTCAAGGGTAGAACACAGCAATGTGGTGAACTGGTGGTTAATGGTGCCAAATTCACAGAGCCTGGAAAATATGGTGAAGTCTTAGCAGACGTATTCAGTTCCAACTTTACCCCTGTGACATCCAACCATCCCCCAAGAAATACCCTCAAACATAACCCCTCCAACTATAACTAGGGAACATGCACTGATTGCACTCACTAAAGCCAAAAACACAGCCTCAATGAGCCCAGATAACATCCTGTGATGCCTTCCTGAACAGTCTAAAATACAACTTATTAGGAGCCCTGGAGTCACTATTTAGCTATAGTCTCAAAACAGGTTTTGTGCCGCAACTATGGAAGCCTGTGATGGTCATCCTCCTTCATAAGGGAGAACATAAACAGATCATAGAAACTACAGACCCATTAGTCTGATTAGACTTATTTGCAAAACCATGGATAGAATTATCAACAAGGATATGCCGACCTCCAGACACTGGATTCATCCCACTTCAGCTTTGTCAAAGAAGGTCATGCTTACTGAATCTGGTGGATTTCTTTGACAAGGTCACTAAGGCAATTGGATGAGGGGAAAGAGTTGCATACTGCCTTCCTAGGATTTGGCTAAAGTATTTGATACAATAACCCACTTAGGCATTTTCAGACTTGCAGAACTAGGTATAAACCCCTTTATAAAATGCCAAAGCACTAGCTGGCTCATGGATAGGACCCAAGAGGTTAGAACTGGTGAGGTCACCTCTACAGAGAGGCAGATCATCAGTGTAGACCCTGAGGGTTCTATTCTGGGCCCAATGCTCTTTGGCATCTACTTCTCTGTGGTCTAAGCCAGTATCAAAGGTCATAGCTGATCAAGTTCATATGATTGCAAACTGGGAGCAGTCAACAAATCCCTCTATATGAGAATACCTTTCAGGAAGGTCTAACACAAATGCTTAGTGCCAAAGCCATGGATCAAAACTCAAGACCAAGAGCTGCTTTACAGTACCTCTTGCGAAGTCTATCTCAGGTAACTACATTAATAAAATACCCCAAAACTTCATTCATTAGTCAGGCATCTGGGAACTCATGTGAATAGTAACCTAGTCTTCAACCAACATGTGTCCAAGGAAGAAAGAAAATCCTTCCACACTGCTCAACTTACAAGTGTGTAGCATCAAGGTCCAGTACTCAGTCCTCACCAGACCCACCAGAGCATACAATGCATCCTATAGTATGTACCTGACCAGACACATGCAGCAACTGGAATGTCCACAAATATTTCTTACAAAAAAGGATACAAGAAGTAAACATAATGCCGTAAACTGTTTGCCTCAAAGTCCTGTCTCTTTACTTTGTGTCATACAGACTTTGGAGACTTGATCTTTGCCTGGCGTACAAGGCATCCTTAGAAAGTACAGTTGTGTAAATTCTTACCATAACAGTACATGCTCTTCTCTTCACTGTTGCAGTATTCCTCACCTAAGGGATCTCCTGCCAAGAAAAGCCCAATGACTCACCAATATGCTAAAGCCGCCTTCAGCTCTTAGAGGCAGTATACATCACGTGTATGCTTCCAGTGCATGATGTAGGGCATAAAGGTAATGTACAGATGCAAATACTCAATTAAAAAGCCCCAAGAGGAACAGAATACCCTCTGGGACAGAAAGGAACACGTGATTCTAGAATGAAAAATGAAGGGAGAATGGCCCCTCAGCCAGGAGGGCAACCAGAACACAGGGCAAGAATCAGGACAGAGGGGGAAGGAGGGAGAGACCTAATACTGCAATAGTGATGAGATGGACATCTACTGTTAAATGTAACTGTACTATGTCCTCCCATATCACTGTTGCAGCATTCGTCACCTAAGGGAGAGTACAAGAGCTCAAAAAGAAACCTGGGATAGGGAAATCAGGGAAGAACCCTTGCAGGATAGACCTAGCAAAGCCTGTTCTGGCCCTGGAAACAACATCCAACTTGTAATGTTTAATGAAAGCACAAACAGAGGACCACATAGCAGCCTCAAGGATAGAATTTGTATCCGGACTCGAAAAAAGCACCTGAGGAAGCAAATGCTACAGTAGAATGTACCTTTACAGAGGAGGAAAGATATTTGCCATGAAAAGAATAACAAAAGGAAATGGCCTTAGAAATCAGGAGGAGCTGGTGTGCTTAGAAACAGACAAACCTAAAGTCCAGGGATGAAATGAGACAAAATGTTGCTCAAATTTGTGAAAACTTTAGTTTTATCTAAATAATATTTGAGCTGTCTATGTAAATCCAAGATGTGAAGCACTTTCTCACTGGCACACTACAGAGAAGAAAAAAAGGAAAGAATACGAGTAGACTAATTAAGAGACAATCCATTGACCACCTTGGACATAAAAGGATCAAGAGATACCCTTTCTCTATGAAATACTAAAACTGAAGGAACAACCAGGAGAGCCTGAAGTTCAGAAACATGCGTGGCTGAAGTAAGAGCCAAAAGCAAAACAATCTTCCCAGTACAGTGTTGCAAGGAACCTGAAGCAGCAGGCTCAAAAGGAGCCTGAGTCAGTTTCTCAAGCTTAAAAATGGATGTCCAAAGAAGGCAGAACAGGATATGAAGGACACCTTTAAGGAATTTATTAACCTCAAACCTAGAGGCCAGGAGGAGGATTCAAGGGCAGATAAGCAGAAATTGCTCACAAGTGAGCTTTAACTGAAGAATATTCCAATCCAGCATGGAGCAGATCACAAAAGTAAGAGAACCAGAGGGATTCCCACAGATAGGGATCCTGATGGTGAGACACACACCAAGCAAAAAATCTTTTCCATTTGGACGTACAGGATTTTCTGGTTGTGGGTTTCCTGGCCTTCTGCATAACCCAGAGCACGTCCTCAGAAAGGAGGTGCCTAAAAGGAATCAAAACCACTTCACCCGCAATGTCAGTTGAAGAGTGGACAGGTGGGAATGGACAAGAGATCTCTTCTCTTGTGTCAGAAGATCCACCTGATGAAGTAAACTTGTGGCAATTGCACCTGGCCAAGTGAGATAGAACGGAGAACAAATGCTGTCTAGGCCAAAAGAGAGTCACCAACAAGATTTTGGGTGAGCCCTGCCTGATCTTGTGCAGAACTCGAGATAGCAGAAAAAAGGGTGGAAAAGCATATACAAATATCCCCTTCCAAGGAAAAGACAGGGCATCCACTTTCCAAGCCAGAGGATTTGATACTCTGCAACAGAATAGAGGAATGGGTCTGTTCAGAGGGGACACAAAAAGTTCTACTTGAGGAATACCCTATTAATGGATAATGTCCAGGAACACATCTCTGGGAAGCATCCATTCATGGGCTTGTGTTCTGATACTGCTCAGAGTCTGCCACTAAATTGTGTTCTAAGGAAATGTTAACCATCTGAAGAGTCACTTGATACTAGATAGCTAGATCTCAGACCTGAAGAGCTAGTCTGCAAAGAAGATAGGACCTCATGACCCCCTGCTTGCTGACGTACCACATTACTGTGGGATTGTCTATAAACTTTGAGGAGCTCAGGCTGAAAGATAGAATGAAAAGCAAGTAGAGCCCTCACCTCTTTGATGTTGATGTGCTCTGATCTCGGATGAGAAGGTCAGATACCCTAGACATTCAGGGGGCCACAGGAGGCACGTCACCTCCTGTCAGAGGCATCTATAGAAAGCTCCAGACTGAGAAAAGGAGCTTGAAAAGGAAGCCCTGGAAAGAGAAAGAGTTAATAAATCCACCACTGAAGCTCAAGCTTGAGACAGGAAAGAAAAGGCAGCAGGAACTCCAATAGGTGGTAATACCAATTGCCACCTACTAGCAATACAAATTCCCTGGCTGTGACAAACAGAGGAAGAAGGGATTGAAAGAAGGGAATCAGAGACAGAGCTTTGGGGGCAAGATCCAGAATTGCTGTCCATGTACCATCCTTTTGTGGGACCAAAAACATTCTGGAATAAAATCCTTTCCCCACCTGGGTGGGAAGCACAGATTGAATGGTGCCCTGATCCAAATGAGAGTGAAGAACCTCTGGGAAATGAGAAAGCTGTTCCCAAGGAGGTTGAGGAATGTCTGAAAAGGGAGGAATGGACTTCCAAACTATAAACTATCAATGACGGATTATGGACTGAACATAAGAGTCTGAGGCGAGTCAAAGCCTATTTGGAAGGAACAAGGAAAGCTGGAGGGAAAAGGGGACCTGGCCGAGGGCAGGGGGAAGCAAACTGTCAAACAGAACCAGGGCATTCCTGAAATAAAGGTTTGTCGGAGGCAAGAGTTAAGTAGACCTAGCAGGAAAAATATGCCAAGAACCTTTCTTGCCCTTAGAAGGAGGGCAAGATTGCCTACAAACAAAGGCAGACTTGAAATGATAATTTCTCCTATTCCTAAGCTTCAGAGGGACAAAAAAAATGTTTCAGCTCCTGCAAGGCTTTACCTTTATCCTGGAGGGACTTCAATAGGTAAGAAGCAGCAGACCCAAAAAGGTTTTTCTTATCCAAAGGAACATCTAAATGTTTGGCCTTAATGTCATCAGGCAAATCCTGAAGGCAAAGCTAAGAATAATGTCTCATGACTGAACCAAGGGCAGCAGCCCTGGAAGAGGCGTCAGCTGCATCATAAGTACAGTTGAGTGAATGGTGAGCAACTTGTGAAGTGAAGCCCTGAAGGGAAAGGCCAGAAGCTTTCCACTCAAAGTCAGGAAGGTCAGAAACTACCTTCAAAACCCAAGAAAGGAGAGCCAAAACATGCCTTTGCATTTGAGTCTAGTAGTTAATGGCCTAAAGGACAAAGTGGCAGTAGTGTACACTTTATTGCTCAACCTTTCCACAGCCCTACTATCCTTATCTAAAGGCAGTAAGTTGGTGGAGGGCAACAACTCTGATGGCTTATCAGAGGAAGTGGATACTATTGAAGGGTCAAAGCAGAAAACAAACTGAAGAAATACAGGTGAAACACAAATGGAAGACCCAGGGAAAAAACTGGTGTAGATAAAATCCACAAGAACTTTAATCCAGTAGCCTTTTAAAATAAAAACTTGTTTAAAACAATGAAAGATAAGCTCTTTCATTTAACAAATACATGAACTTCATCAGATACCAATACTGGAAATATACACTCATTTTAAAGCTTTTGTGTTAAATCACATGACCCACAAGCTCCCAGGAACTGAAACATCGTCTTAAAGGAGCCACTAAGAAATTCACAGTGCACAGTACTATTTACAAAAATTGCAACAAAGAATAAAACACAGAAAATAGAAACAGAATGCATTCCCCCATAAAAAAAAAAGAAAAAGAAAATCAAAGTATGTAAACATATGCCTTATATTTAGGGCTCATTTTTCTGGTGCTTAACTTAAGCAAACATGCTATTGAAATATGTTCATTGAATCCAGGCCAACTATTGGCATTCAAATACAACTGCCAATATATTTCATGTTTTTTCAAGTAATAAGGTCCATAGATTTTCATTTTTATTGGAAAGCGTTTGTTCCAGAATGCAAAATTTGAAAGTATGGTGTGGGTAACATTGTATGTGTTTGTAGAGGGTGTTACATTTCTTTTCTCATTTTGATTTAATTTAAAATGTTCATTTCCTTGTCTTCTTACAAGTGCACCAAATCTTCAACTCCTCTTCTGCTTTCCTGAACATGCCTGGGCTGCTATAATCTGTTCTTTTTCATGTTCTTTCTAATTATGCCTAAAACTAATCCTACTAGTGTTTCCAGGACATAGAACCATAGCAGAACACCCCAAATCAGCTTGCTGAGGACCTTGTCATATGGTTCTTCAAGTCTAGGAATGCACAGTTGTAGCTTCTTCACCATGATTTGTCTCGCTGCAAAACATCTGGTCAGTTGTGCTGCACACTGATGTGAATCCATTCTCTTCTCCCATCTTACTTTCTACTACACTGTCTATTCATTTATCAGTCACCCCTTTAAATTACTTTTATGCAGTGTGAAAAGTTTGATAACTCCATACTGCCTACAACTGTGAATGCCTCCTTTGTTCTTGTATACTGGTTCATAGGTTAGTATTAGGCTAACTGCCCTTGTGGGTCATTTTAAGCTTGGACGATTACCTTTCCAAAGGTAAGAATCAAACCCTGTACCTTGTGCCTGTGAGGTAAACACCTTAATCATTATATCAAGCCCCAATAATTACAGGAGAGTACATAATGCTTCTCTTTTTAAGGTAGGCTCTTCTTTTATTGTTAGCTATGAATGTGGCACTACAGCGCAAGTAGAATTTTCTTCATTCAGAAGCTGATGGAAGTAATCCTTCCCTCTGTCATCGATGTCCAGTGGACTGGTGAGCAGATTGTTGCTGGCAGCCCTTATGAATGGTGCCTACTATATTATCTTTCTGTCTTTGCCTTGCAACCTAAGAGAGTCTTTCTCTGCCATCTGCTGAGTCACTTTACAGAAGCTGGTAGAGTTTTCTCTGATGCCTTGTTCTTTTGCTCCTACAATTGATTTTTAAGCCTCTGTTAGCCAGCCAGTATTCCTAATTCGCCTGATCTGACGTTTCTATCTCCTATTTTTTCATGCACCCTTTTTTTGATAACCTCCTGAATGTCTGAATTCCACCTCCAGCTTTCCTTATGACCTTAATTCCATACTTAGCTCAACCATATATTTCTTCTTTTGTCCTGTTACATGCTGTTTTTAGAAGGTAACATTCTTCAGTTCCATCCTTTCCTTTTCTTCCTGAGGCAGTACAGTCCTCTACAGAATTTCCTTGAACTCTTGTACGTTTGACTCAGTCAATTTCCAGGACCTCAACCTAGTCCCAGCTGTCCTTTGATTCTATGATGACCTTTGCTTGCAGCAATTTTTTTTTTTTTTTTGCTATAGTCTTGACTGTTTCACTGGAGATGACTTTGCAATCTCAGATTCTACCCAAATGCTTTTTCCTTTCTAGGAGCAGGTCTATCAAGTTGCATGTTGTCCAGTCTTGTATGTGATCTTATGAATGTCTCTCTTGCTGAACCAGGTGTTAGCCACCATTAAGCCATTTGCCAGACAAAAGTGTAGACTGTCCTCTCCTTTATTCCTATTAACCTACTTGTGTGGACCCAAGTAGGCCTCGTATCCAGTTCTGTCTCACGTGACATGAGTATTCAAGCCCCTCATTATAAACACTGACGTATGTTTTCCTTTATCTGTTAGCATCTTCAGCTGCTACTGCTTGAATGCGCTATTTTTATCCACACCACAAATCCCGCTGTGGGACATAGGCTGGGATTATGAATTCTACCCCATCCTTACGCTGGAGTCAGACTGGCATTATTCTATCACTACTTCTAATGACATCCATCAATTAGAAAACTCTCCCTGCCCACATTTTCCACACCATTTCTGATTTGTCCTTTCCTTAAGTAAAAGACTTTGCTGCACTGTCCTTCTACCTTGTCTACTGAAAACACAGGATGCCCAGTCTCCTCCTTACCATTTTGTCATCCCTGTCCAAACTGCGTACTATCAGTGAACCTATACTCAATGTAGCAATCTTTAGTTCAGGTTTGGCAGGTTGATTGGACACAACTGTTTTGAGGCAACCCAGGCTGTGAAGCAGGACACATGGCCAGTCAGTAGCTTGTTGACTTAGCCTTACTGCACTTCATGGCAGGCATATACTGGCCAATAGAGGATCACAGACCCCTCCCCACCATTAACATGCACCCCTTCCATAGGTTGGAGTAGTCCAGGTCTTTAACCCAATTCTCACCAAAATTTTAAGGATGTAAAATACCTATAGACAAGGATTATTCATCTGTGGTGAGGAAACCCAAGTTGCTTCAGCTTCTACTGTTTTTCTTGAAGGTGAAATCTGAAACGTAGCCTCTACTGTCCTTTTATACTATGGGAATATACCAAAGATGGGAAAGTAAAATCTTGTGATCCTGATGAACAAATGCATCTATGGTACATCGATTCTAACCAAAAACCTGAGGACTCAGCATCACAAGAAAAACCCAAAGATGGAGAGGTCCCCCATTACATTACTGTGTCCGAAGCAGAAGAGAAGTTAAAGACACACACACACCAACTCCTGTACAAATGCATAACTTGGCCAACATAACCCACTGTATGTGGCCATACTAAGGCCTCTTGTAAGACCCTCTCATGTCCCTTTCCTTCCTTTACAGTGCTGCTTCCAAATGTTAACAAATAATCAAAAGTTAATCACAGTGAAGCACATTTATATGTATCTGTACTAGAGGGCGGGTGGTAATTTAAAGTAGAAACACATTACTGAAGTTCCATGCACAAGTGCTATGGTGTTGCTGCCTTTACCAGGCACTGTGTGACCTGGAGTTAAGTTACTCATGAATAATTTCTAATTTATAAATGCAATACAATTGCAGAATTTTCTGCCTTTTCCTTCATTTCCTAGTTGATCTGAGAATAATGGACAGAGTAAGTTCGTTTCTAGTGAAATTGTATTACCTGTTACACTCTCCAAATTGTATTTCCCTACACAAATCCAGGGAGAAAATCATTTTCTGTTATTTATTATTTATTTATGTATTTGACATTTGTTAACTGGGAATGTCCGAGTCAGTGAGAGCCCTTATTCAGCAGAGGCCCGGGGATAAAAGCTCCACACAAATACAATAGTAAATATAGAAATTAATACATTAACAAAGATTTGCATAATTAAGCAATAACCCACGCCTGGATGTGGGTAATGCTGGATTTACCCACGGTTTTTGTGGTTTGGTCATGAGGGCAAAGCCCAAGTGGCCAAACAAAGACAATCGTGGATAAATCCAGCATTACCCACACCCAGAAGTGGGTTATTATATATCTAATGACATTATTTAAGAAAGAAAATACTTACTTTTCTTAAATAATTGCATTGTATAATGCCTCCGTGCTGCCCTTCCACAGCTGTCCAGTATCCTGGAGCATTTCTGATGTACTGCACATGCATATGCTTACACAGTACATCAGAGCTGTGGTGTAGAGGAAGCAACGGAGAAAGGAAGATCTCCGTTCCTTTTTTAAAGTTGTCTCGCTATGTTAAATGAGTTTAACATAGTGAGATATCTTTATAAAAGCAACGGAGAAAGGAAGATCTCTGTTCTATTTATGAGATGGCAAAGTGCTTTTACACTTTTAACAAATATTAAAAGTATACTGAAGTACCTAATGAATCTAGAAGGTATCAACACATACATGATGTTTATTATATTGTAATATTTGTTATTCATTTTGAATTGTACACAAACAGCACACAAAGCTTAAAAAGAAGTATATCATTTGGAAGAAACTGTATGAATAGTTAACACATACAGACTTTACTATAATCTTTTCTGATAAGATCACCCATGTAAATTACTATAATTTAACTTAATTTTATAAAAATTTAATATATAGTGAGATATCTTTAAAAAAGCAACGGAGTAAGGAAGATCTCTGTTCTATTTATGAGATGGCAAAGTGCTTTTACACTTTTAACAAATATTAAAAGTATACTGAAGTACCTAATGAATCTAGAAGGTATCAGCACATACATGACGTTTATTATATTGTAATATTTGTTATTCATTTTGAATTGTATACAAACAGCACACAAAGCTTAAAAAGAAGTATATCATTTTGAAGAAACTGTATGAATAGTTAACACATACAGACTTTACTATAATCTTTTCTGATAAGATCACCCACGTAAATTACTATAATTTATATTACTATAATTTAACTTAATTTTATAAAAATGTAATATATTTAAGTCCTTGACTGGAACTATATAACATATTTGTAAACACACTGCAGCTAGTGTACTCAACCTTAAGGATAGTAAGTCAATTAAGGTTCATGAATGTAGCTATGTGTTATTAGGCATTTTAAGGGTAAAAAGGAGTTGCTGTTTAATTATCAAGATACTCTGTAAATATTAAATTGTTCAAGTAGCACAATCATTAAGCAGTAATGAGCAAGAAAAAATCTCAGACTTGCTTATGATTTTGTTTTTTATATATATATATATATATATATATATATATATATATATATATATATAAAAGAAAGAACTGTTAGAATTATAAGTATGCTTTTATTAAAAGCAAGTTATATTAATATTGAACATCCTCACTGAAAATGAATGGTTGTGTAGAGACACAGTAACTCCCATTATATAACCAAGGCTAAAGAGATTGTCTTGTATGTCTAAATTGATCAGCCTTGAACCTTAGATTGCAAATAGACATGCAACATACTTTTACTTATAATACTGAATATATATTATATAACATCACAAACGCTAAAGCCATTGTCAGCTACATCTCATATCAATCAGCATTAAAATATGATTTGAATAGCATAGGCATTTACTAACATATTGCTGTTGGTACCTGATATGCATATAAGTAACAGGTCTAATTTCTGTCTATGAAAGTAAATACCAGGCTGTGTGCATTTGTTAATTATGAAACAAGAGCATGCTATCTATTCTTTCTAATATCCTATAGGTATGTACTTGTTAGAGACACACACATGCTGGAAAGCTGCTAGTTATTGCATATTCATTAGTATATTTCTGACTGCAGTGTTATAAATATATGGTGTGGACCACTTGAGTTGAGAATATGTCTCTATATTTGGCATGTTCTCTGTTTGAACGTTGTATATTATCTATAATATGATATGGGATACCCTCACTAAATTTAAAGAAGCCACAATAGAAACAAATATTTATTAAAAATGGAGAATAGAAGAATGAAGAGAAAAATGAAGGAAAATGGTTGATGGTCATATAAGGTTATCTTTTCCTGTGTATGTAGAAGAGTTGACAGTAATAAGTACCAAACAATTGTGTTATAGCATATTTAAAGCCTACTTTGCTTTTCATATTTTCCAACCTTACAGTTATAACGCTGCAGATAAATCCTGTAATATCATAAGGAGTATGAATTGCTATTTGACATATGACATATGTGGTACACTAGCGATGAAATATGCCAGTGGCACTAATAAATATATAGGAATTGCTAAGAAATATAGTCTTAAACTATATAATACCAATGCCAAAAACAAATTAGTAGCATTCAAACCACTAAAATAAGACTTTTTGAATTAAAAGAAAACTATAAGATTACTGATAAATGACAATACAAATGTAACGTTATATTCATTGTTATGGATACTTTCTGATTTAATCAACTTGTGGCATGGTTAACTGATACATATAATCCTTAACATTTTTTTTATGTATGTATGCATATATGTGTGTCTGTGTGTATGTATGTATGTGTGTATATATATATATATATATATATATATATATATATATATGTGTGTGTGTGTGTATGTGTATGTATGTATATGTATCTATATATATATATATATATATATATATATATATATATATATATATATATATATAGGTAGACCATTACAATAAATTTGATACCTATGAATGCCACTCACACTATAAGGGAGATATATAGCAAGCATATTATTTTTAAGATGCATAACCGTTATTGCTACACAAAAGATATATTAAAATAAAATATTTTCCTTTACAATTTAAACAAAACCAAATAGTTAAGTATTAAATCTATGTATAGTTGTGTTGCCTTAGTGTTTTATAAAATATTCAAAATAGATAAAGACTGTATTTAAGTAATCTGTAAAGACAGATACATGTATACTTAAAAGATATATAAGATACTTTTCATTATAAAACTACCATATGGCGGGGCCGGGGGAGGATGCTGAAATGCAGACTTAGAGAGATCACTTGAATGATTAGATCATTCAAGGATGAGATGTTTTTCTCATGGAGGGGTTTGGTGGTTGTTTATCTTATATTGTTCTCAGTTATGATCTTGTAATTTACTTTTATTGGGTGTCTATAACATATTGTAATACTGTTGGAAGAAGAAAGAACAAGTCATTCTCTTCATGTACACACATCTACACATTGTTACGAGTATATGAATATGGATAAAAGCAAAGCTAATATAAATCCAATTGCAAAATGTATATCTCTTAATGTAAATGGTTTAAATAATAGCTGCAAAAGGGGAAGTCTTTATAGATATTTAAAGCTATGTGAAGCGCAACTAGTATTTTTACAGGAATCACACCTTACACAGGAAGACATAAATAAAATAAACAATAAAAATTATACAATACTAGTAAGTTCCACCTATAATCAGAAGTGAAGGGGAGTAGCAATTTTGTGGAAAAACACTAATTTAATGCCTAAAATCATAAACACGTTCCATGACAACTCAGGAATGTTTTGTCTAGTGACAATATCTATCAATGAAATGATGTATACATTAGTGAATATTTATTGGATACCAGGACTAGGTGTTAAGAGTGGCCAAACAACACTTAGAAGACATTGTACAATATACCAAAGGCAATTTAATCATAGCTGGAGATTTCAATTGCATTATAAAAGAAACTGACACAAATACTAAAACTACACGTAAGAGATTACCTTTAACAAAGTTGTTATCTGAGTTTGTTGAAACTTTTAATATAGTTGACATAAATGAGTATGCTATCCCAGATTCACTATTCTTTACACATTTTTCCCATAGACATAATACATACTCACAATAGATAGAGTGTACATAACAAAGTATTTAACCTCTAAATTAAATTAAGACAATTTCATGTCCATTTTCGGACCATAACACCATAACGTTTGAGATAGACTTATCTTTCAAGAGTCTATCAGTAACAAGAATACCATCTTACATAACAAATCTCAAAGATTTTAAAGAATTTTATATTAAAGAGACACAAACATTCCTAAATATCGATCTTACAAAAGATGTATCTGAAATATATATATGGGATGCATTGAAAGCATACCTATATGGAAGAGCGGTGGGATGGTATAAAAATAAACAAAAACAGTGGAATAAGGAATTAATGGAATTACAGTCAAAAGTAGATAATTTAAAGCTTGATATTCAAAATGGAAACACCAACTTAATAAAAGAACTAGAAGATACTAATAAAAAATACTCAGAGATGCTACACCACAAAACAGTGATCAACTTAGAAAAAATTAAACTATGTTACTATTCAATGAACCCTAAAAACCAACGAAGAATAGCAAATAGGACTAAAGAGATTATTAAAACAAATCAGATCAAGGGAAAACAAAATATAGAAACCAAAAAGAAAGTATCTGATTTAGAAGGAATACTAGAAGCTTTTAGGCTATTTTTTCATAAACTTAATAATCAAAATGAGAAAACAGAAACACATTCAGCATTGAAAGCTTTTCTCAAAAACAATGTTAAAGTTAGGTTATTAGAGGAGCAGGTACAACTAATAGATAAACAAATAATAATGACAGAACTTAAAGCTGAAGTAAATAAGCTAAAATTAAACAAAGCTCCAGGTATAGATAATATCACCCCAGAAATGTTTAAATTACTATCAAATGAGGCTTTGCTGTTGTTATTGAATGTCTTTACATCAGTTAAAAGTGATAAAGACATTCCTCCTTCTTGGAAGTACACATTAATATCACCAATTCTGAAACAAAATAAAGATCCCAGTGAATGTTCATCATACAGACCCATTTCACTTCTTGATATAGATTATAAAATGTTTATGGCAATACATGCTGCTCGAATAAAACAATTACTACCACTTTTGATAGAGGAGGATCAAACCGGTTTTTATAAAAGATAGGAACACTTATGATAATATTAAAAGAATTCTTTCCTTAATTGATTATATAAATGTCACAAAAAACAAAATGAATGTTATTAGCTTAGACATAAATAGCGCATTTGATTCAGTGAACTGGGATTATCTGTAGTTAGTTTTAGAAGAATATGGCTTCTCAAACAACTTCACTTTGTTAATAAAATCATTATATGAAAAATCATTGGCTTATATAAAACTGGGATCTTGTCTGTCTAAATCTATTAAAATAACTAAGGGCACAAAACAAGGCTGCCCTCTTTCCCCATTATTGTTTGTGCTAGTCATTGAACCCTTAGCAAATAATATACATATGGATAAAAATATTGAAGGAATACAACTAGACAACAGCCTAGAGCTTAAAATTCAACTTTTTGCTGATGATATTTTAATTACCTTAAAAAATAATAATAGCAGTTTAAAAGCATCATGGGACTCAATTCAAAACTTTCAAAACTTTTCAAGTCTTAAATTTAATGAGAACAAAACAAATGTATTGCTTATAAATACTAATAAAAAAGATCTAAATAAAAATACCATAAATATATCTCTACCGATAATATAATTAAATACTTGGGAATTATAATAACTAACAACCTAGATACTACAATTGAAACAAATTATAAAGAGACCTTAAATAATATTAAAAATCTAATACAAAGATGGAATAAATTCTTCTTTTCAATGGAAGAAAGGCTTTATATAATTAAAATTATCATATTTCCAAAAATTCTTTATGTCATACAAGCTTGTTCTTTGCCACCCGCTAAATCGCACCTAAAACAATTAAATGATTTAATGGTAAGATTCCTATGGTATCCAAAAAAACCCAAGGATAGCTATGAAGTATCATCTAGATGATTGGGATATAGGTGGCATAGGTTTACCAGACATAGAAATATATTTGCATTCATCCATTATTAAAACAATATCATTATGGCTAAATACAAAATATACATCAAAATGGAAGCTAGTTCATGAGAGAATCTGGTTAAAATCAGGATTTGTAGTAGCAAATAAGTATACAGATTTCATACCAAACAATTTTCTATGGCTGATGAAGGAATATATGATGATACATAAGAATAAAAATATAAGTTCCAAATACATTACTTACACATTAAAAATTTTCCGAAATCTTATTAATAGCAATCCTGATATTAAAGCATGGTCATTTCTTTTATATCCAGTAGCGTACACACAAGGTAATATAATAACATTTAATATGGAAGTAGTCAACATGCTTAAAGAAAAGGGATTAATATATTGGCATCAATTGCTAAACTCTGGAAAACCTCTGACAATAGACCAGATTAAACAGAAATTAAATATGGAAGATAGTTCGTGGTTACATGTACAAGAATTAAGACAGTATATATTAAGCAAACAAGAAACAATGCAACCATCAATAAGACAAAATGTTCCTAACCTTATAGAACATATAATATTACTAACGAATCAACCCATTACTGGAAAGGGATACTTATCATCTATTTATAAAACAAACAAAAAATAAAAATGCATAATAATGACAAAATATGGAATTATTATAGATCAGTTAATGGACATGTGCCAAATGACAGAGATAAAAAACTAATTCTTCTCTCTCCAAAGCAGACATCACTTTCATTACATTGGAGACTTTTTTACATGGCAATTCATACACAGATCTTATGTAACCCCTCATAAAATGGAACTTATGTTTAAGAAAAATATTGGCTGCTGGAGATGTGATTACTCAATAAAAGCAGACTGGCAACATATGTTCTACGAATGCCATTTGATTAAACCATATTGGGATAAAATAAATTATTTTCTGCAAATGGTATTCAATGATAAATTCCAGATTTCCAAATCTATTATTTTGTTTAATGCACCTGTACCCGACTGTGTGCCAAGAACAAAATATGTAATCTTATGGACTCTCCTAGCTATTGCAAGGAAGAACATTACATCAAACTGGAAATCCAAAGCTTCTCCAACTTTTAAGCAATTCATGAATATGGTGTCAGCAGTATCGCAATTGGAAATGAACACTATTAAAGCAAGAACTGAAAGAACTACATCATTATACGTAGCATGGCAAAAAGTAACTGAAATACTGGAGAATAATGACTGCAGCAGATTATAATCAGGAAACAATTGTATAGAAAGTCAATTATATGTCAACAATAGACACCCTTGTAAATACTTTATTTTGGTTTTAATGTTTGATATCTGTTTAGAGGTTTTAGCCTACCTTTTCAAATAATTTGTAAATACTTCATTGTCATAAATAACCTGCATTCGTGTTTTCTTGTTTTTGGAAATGAATAAAAATATTTAAAAAAAAAAAAAAAAGACACCACCATGTAAACATATTTAGGATTTGCAATGATAAATACTGTCCTACTGCTATAACATTGTTATGATGTATATCAAAGTGTCTTATTGTCAGTTAAGGATTTATGTTGTATGTGGAGCTTTTCTCCCCAGGTCTCGGCTGAAAAAAGACCTGTGTCCAGTCAGACTTCCCCAGTAAATAAATGTAAAATAAATAATAAATAAATATTAGATTAGTGTGGAGAGAGGGTGGGAAGTGTAGAGTTGGTTAGTAAAGATATTGATCAGTAGGGAGCCAAGAATGGACCCTTGAGGGACTCCCATTTGTATAGGTAGGAAGGGAAATGGAGGGGATTGCCATTTCGCTGATTGTTGATGGATGGAGAGGTAGCTAGTGAACCAGAAGATTGGGGAAGGAGAGAGGTTGAGGTTAATTAATCTGGAGAGGAAGACAAGGTGGAAGACAGTGTCAAAGGCTTTGGAGAGATCAAGGAAGAGGCAGGAGACCAGTTTATTGTTATTTCTAGCAAAGGACACAGAGTCGGAAAAGGAGATCAGGTTGGTAGCAGTGCTGTGGATAGGGTGGAAACTACATTGTGTGGGAGTGAGCAGGTTTTCTATGAGAAGATGATCCAAGATTTGTTTGTGTATATATTTTTTGAGTAGTTTTGATAGTAGGGAGATGACTGCTATGGGGCGGTAAGCGGTGAGTTCAATAGAGTTACCCCCTTTATGAATGGAAATAGTAAAGAACTGTTTTCATATAGAGTGAACAGTGGATTCAGGTATACAGCAGTTGATAAGAATTGAAAATGAAAGGGCTATGGAGTTTGCAGCAAGTTTGAGGAAGAGGGTAGGAAGGTTATCCACTGAGGGGGAGCAGGGTTTAAGTTTGCTGAGGAAGTGTTTAATGTAGTTGGTAGCTGCAGGTTTGAGTGGTAAGGAGTTGTTTTGATGAGGGTTAGAGGTGAGGTGGGTGGAGTTGGTAGAGTTTGCATTGGGGATAAGCTTGCTGATGGGATCTATAAAGAATGACTTGAGCAAGTAAGCAGTTTCTAGGGCAGTGTTGTTGGGACATGGGATAGGAGTGCTGGGGTTACTAGGGTGGAGGATATGGTTGATGGCACTCCAGAATGTTTGGGGGTTATGTTTATATGCAGTTTGTGGTTTCAGGTAAAAAAACATTTTTTTTCAAGGTAGACCTGTCTTTGGAGAGGTTATGAAGTTCTTTGTAGGTGGGTCTGTAGTTTAGTTTTGGTCCAGAGTTTCCAAGATTTCTCTCCAGAGTTTCCAAGATTTCTCTCTCTCTTTTGCTTGAGAGCTTTTGTAGCCTGAGTAAGCCAGGGATAGGCAAGAGATTTTACTCTAACTTTGCTGTGGGGGGGGGGGGATTAGTATGTTAAGGAAATATGGAGTTGAATTTGAGAACTGCTTCATCTATGGGCAGATGGGATAGGACAGACCAGCTAATGGCAGAGACCTGATTGTTGAATACTTCAGGGTGGAAGTTGGAGAGGTTATGAAAGTCTTTGAGTTTCTTATGTAGATGGGGGGTGTATCTTTTTATACTAATAGGAAAATGGTCACTGATAGAGTCGGGATGAGTTTCTGGGTGGTGGACACTAAAATCCAGTCTATGACTGGAGACGAGTTGGTTGTCTTGTTGAGGTAAGTGGGTATAGAGATGAGCTGGGAGAAGCCATGAAGATTAATGGAGGAGTTAGGTAATTTACATGATAGAGATGACCGATTGATGCTGACATCTCCTAGTAGAGCAATTTCATTTGTTATGTTATTGGACAGCCAGGCAAGGGATTGTTCTAAGAGTGGGATGTTGTCTACAGGGTGTATATAGATAGCTGCTATAGTAATAGTCTTATAGTTGTTTATCATACAGTTAGCTTCTAGCAGTTCAACAGGGTGGAAAGAGAGGGGAAGATTTGTAACTGGGGTCAGGTTAAGGTGTTGGTCTGAGAGGATGGCAATGCCTCCTCCTTTTTTGTTAGGATGATCCAAGCAAAGTATGCTATAGTGAAGGGGAGAAAAAGGGAGTCAGAGATGTGTGGTTTGAGCCAAGTTTCTGTTAGAGTAGTTATGTCTGGGGAGTGATGGGCGAGCCATTCATGGAATTTGCTTACGTTATTCATTATACTAGTTTCTGTTAGAGTAGTTATGTCTGGGGAGTGATGGGCAAGCCATTCATGGAATTCGCTTACATTATTCATTATACTAGTTTCTGTTAGAGTAGTTATGTCTGGGGAGTGATGGGTAAGCCATTCATGGAATTCACTTACGTTATTCATTATACTATGGATATTAAGTGAGAAATTTGAGAGTTCTTTCTTGAGAGATTTAGGGAAAAGGGAGGAAGGCTGGAATGAAAGGCTAGAGTTGGTGGGGTTTGAGATTGGTCCAGGGATGGGGTGTATGTCACCCGAGAGGAGAAGGGAATTTAAGGGATAGAGTACAGTTTGGAATTTAATGTGAAAGTTGAGGTTTTTGAGCTTTTTAGAAATATTTAGTGGTTTCCCGCCAAAATGTTAAGAGCGACAATCTGGGATGTGGGCTGTCTTAAGCACAATGTCCTTGAGTTACCTCAGAATCTTCAAATCACAGAATTCTCACAGAGAAACTGAAAGCAGTTAGTATAAACATTGACAAGGTTATCACACTGACACACCACAGATTCAGGAAAAATACTCTGTTCATAAAATATGTCAGTTATAATGAGTTTAAATGATGTAGTTTCTTGTAGTAAGTAAATGTCTTATTTTAGAAGGCATAAAAAATGAAACATTTATTTAAATGTTTTTGAAAATCTACTTAACAGCAGCATAATAATCTGTGTTAAAAATTTGTGTTCCAAACATATACTTTACTATAACTCATTTAATTCATCTGATTGACAAACATAAATAATCGTATAACTCTATTCTGGAAGAAATGTCATGTGATATATTTTAAAGCAGTAGGTTAGCATGATTGTAAAATCTGGTTACCAATATGTGTTTGCTGTGCATTGTTTTGTATAAAGCAGACAGATTTATTCTGGGGACAGCAAGTGGGATGGTGCTCTGCAGGGACACAACTCAGTGAGATCAGATATATATATATATATATATATATATATATATATATATGTGTGTGTGTGTGTGTGTGTGTGTGTGTGTGTGTGTGTGTGTGTGTGTGTGTGTGTGTGTGTGTGTGTGTGTGATGGCTTTTTTTCTGAGAGTCTGCATGGCTATCCAATATGATTTGTAATGATTTCTATGAATACAATGTTTTACTCTATTGACAAAATGAATGTTTGCCACAAGTTTTAATAAGTTTCCCGCCAAAATGTTAAGGGAGACAATCTGGGATGTGGGCTGTCTCGTGCAGTGTCCATGAGTTTCCTCAGAAGCTTCACTCACAGAATTTTCACAGAGAAACTGAAAGCAGTTAGCATAAACATTGACAAGGTTATCACACTGACACACCACAGATTCAGGAAAAATACTCTATTCATAAAATGTGTCAGTTATGATGAGTTTAGATGATGTAGTTTCTTGTAGCAAGTAAATATCTTATTTTAGAAGGCATAGAAAATGAAACATTTATTTAAATGTTTTTGAAAATCTACTTAACAGTAGCATAATAATCTGTGTTAAAAACTTGTGTCCCAAACATATACTTTACTATAACTCATTTAATTCATCTGATTGACAAGCATAAATAATCTTATAACTCTATTCTGGAAGAAATGCCATGTGATATATTTTAAAGCAGTAGGTTAGCATGATTGTAAAATCTGGTTGCTAGTGTGTGTTTGCTGTGCATTATTTTGTGTGAAGCGGACAGATTTGTTCTGGGGACGGCAAGTGGGATGGTGCTCTGCAGAGGCAGCTCAGTGAGATCAGATATATGTGTATATATATATGTGTGTGTGTGTGTGTGTGTGTGTGTGTGTGTGTGTGTATGTATGTATATATGTGTATGTGTATATGTATGTGTGTGTGTGTGTGTGTGTGTGTGTGTGTGTGTGTGTGTGTGTGTGTGTGTGTGTGTATATGTGTGTGTGTATATGTATGTGTGTGTGCCTGTGTTTATGTGTGTGATGGCTTTTTTTTTTAGGTAATAACGCAGGTGTTTCTGAGAATCTGCATAACTATGCAATATGATTTATAATAATTTTTATGAATACAATATTTTACTCTATTAACAATAATGAGTTTAAGTAAATGCTCATATACAAACAATTCAAGATTTTTTTGGAAGCTGTTGATAGAATTCACATGACAGAAAATAGATGCATCTTAATGCATGTAATGTCTGAATCATATTAGCCAAAGTTTTTGATTTAAATGAATGTTAGAACATAATTTTCTCTCCTCTTGATTTCTAACATTAAGATTATTTGAATGCTATTAGAATACAAGTGTTATATATTACATAGATCTATATAATAGAATGAACAGTTTTTTAAAAAAAAAAAAAAAAAAAAAAAAAGTTTATTTTAGTTTATATGATGCTGTTTTACCAAATGTGTAGTTTTGTCTTGATAGATAATTGAATTGAAAACTGTTAACCTCAGTTAAATATAACTAGTATTAAATTGATAAGGTGGTAGCTGAGGTACTGCTGCTTAGGGTAGGGGGTTAACTTGAGTAGTAAATACTGCTCTAAGTTGGAGTTTTCAACTCAGGTGGGATGCAAGGTTTAATCCTTACATTATTTTCACTTGTTCATTGTTATATGTATATAGTTTTGACATCCACAATATATTTTGTACACTCATTGTCACTACAAACAAAATTGAATCCTATACAAAATCCCATAAGAGATTTAATAAATACAGCTATGTTTAAAGGTACACCTAAAAGAGGAGATGCAACATTATTTATCTTGTTATTTGTTATTTCGATCATAAGATTCTTGAGTTTTAAAAATGCCAAATGACATCTTTAAAAGGAATTTCTTTAAACATTAATGGATTGAATAATCCGTGTAAAAGGGCAAGCCTAATAAGATACATTAATCTACACAAGGCCAATCTAGTCTTCCTGCAAGAAACCCATCTCTTGAAAAAGATATTGATAAACTAGCCACTAATAAGTATACAGTATTGGTTAGTTCAGAGCACACTCAGAAAAAAGAGGAGTGGCTATTTTATGGAATAAAAGTATGCCCATTCCTAAAACCATTAAGTCTTATCAGGATGACAAAGGAATGTTTTGTATGGTTACAATACAAATTAATGGGAAGACTTACACTTTAATTAATGTATATTGGATACCTGGAATTGGTATTAATACAGTGAAATATCATATTGATAAGATCATATCATTCTCTGTAGGGGATATTATTTTAGCTGGTGATTTTAATTGTATACTACATGAAAGTGATACTACCACTATAAAGAAAAGAAGAATTACATCTAATGCAAAACATTTAAATGATTTTGCTAATTCTTATCATTTGAATGATATTAATAATCAGATAGAGTCAAAATCATTACCATACACCTTTTTTCTAACAGATACAAAACTTATTCAAAAATAGATAGGGTCTTTATTTCTAACCAGATGGTAACAGATTTAATTAATTCCAAAATCATTTCATGTCCTATATCTGATCATAACTCAATTGTTTTCGAATTCATGATAAAAAATACTCATAATGTTCAGATCAAAAGGATACCAGCATACTTAACTCAGCTAAAAGACTATAAAGAATATATACTTTCAGAAGTACAACATTTTCTAGACATAAATAATACTCCTGAAGTCTCCATTGTCTACGTTTGGGATGCTTTAAAATCATATCTATATGGACAAAGTATCAGATGGTATATTAACAAAAGGAAATCTTGGGATAAGGAATTGTTAGATATTCAAAGTAAACTAGACTCTTATAAACATAATAATAAAGAAAATATTATGGACAAGAAAGTTATTGAAGAAATAAACAAACTAAATGAGAAATACAAAGAAATTTTAACTCATAAAGTTAAAATAACTTTAGAGAAATACAAGTTTTGTCTTATTCAATAAGCCCCAAATACTTACATAGACTTAAAAATAAAACAAAAGATTGAATAAACAAAACCATATCAAAGAAATCTTTTCTCTAAGGAAAAAGAAGCATGTTTCTAGTATACCAGAAATACTGGATGAATTTAGAAATCACTTTCACAAGATTAACCATAACAACATTAACATGGAACCTAAAGATAAAATAAAGGAGTTTATAACCACAAACATGAATAAAAGCTTAATAAACAACAGATTAAACTATTGGACAAGAGTATTTCATATACATAAGTTATTACACAAATAAATAAGCTTAAATCAAACAAAGCACCGGGTAATGATGGTATTATACCAGAGATATATAAAATCCTTTCTAAAACTACATATTCATTAATACATAAGGTTTTATTCTGGCCCAAACTGAGTTAATAACCCCCCCCATCTTGGCAATATACATTTATTTCACCAATTTTAAAACCTAATAAAGATCCAACTAGATGTTCTTCATATCGACCCATCTCATTACTTAATGTTGATTATAAAATGTTTATGAGTATTTTTGCTGATAGATTGAAGACAATTATCCCCGGCATTATAGACATAGATCAGACGGGCTTCATTGTAAATAGAAATACTTTTGATAATATAAGAAGAACTTTAACATTAATTGATTTTGCAAATAGGAAAAAGAAAGATTTAACACTTATTAGTCTTGATATAGGTTCAGCATTTGATTCAGTAAGTTGGGACTATCTGTTTACCTTACTGAAATGCACAAATTTCTCTGATGCATTTGTAAATTTAATTGAGCATTTATACAAAGGAATGCTAGCTTATATTAAGGTAGGAACATATGTTTCACAAAAAATACCCATTCTTAAAGGTACAAAGCAAGGATGTCCACTTTCTCCACTATTATTCACTTTAGTAATGGAGCCTTGGGCTAATTTGATTAGAAACAGTACTGACATAGAGGGTTTTGAAATAGAAGAAAATACAACATCAAAAATTCAACTTTTTGCAGATGATGTTCTAATTACATCAGCAGGATCTAATTCTTCTATGCAGTCTTTATTTGATAAAATGATGAATTTTAAAAGTATTTCTGGTTTAATATTCAATGAAGAAAAAACTAAAATACTACCTAAATATACACGAAAAAATACTCTCATTAGTGATTTTACTAAATATGTACCCAACTCAGGTCAGATAACTTATTTAGGTATAATACTATCTAAAGATATTAAATCTATTATATATAATAACTATAATACCTGTTTTCTTAATATACAAAATCTTTTAATACCTGGAATAATATGTTTTTACTATGGAGGAGAGACTTACAATTATTAAAATGATAATATTCCCCAAGATTTTATACTTAATACAATCAATAATACTTTCACCTACAAAAATAACTATCAAGAAACTGAATACACTAATGTTAAATTTATTATGGGCACCTAATAGACCTAGGATTGCATTAAAGAAACATACTAATAGCTGGTCTCAAGGGGGTATTTCTTTTCCAGACTTTAATTTATATATTATCTCTTCTATTATAAAAGTTATTACTTTATTAATAGATCGGTCATATGTCACAAAATGGAAAGATTATTGAGAGCTAATTAGTATGCACTTCATGAAAATCTCCTTAACACATAAAAATATGATTATAAATAACTCCATGTTGTGGTTGCTAAAGGAATTTTGTACTTCACCTATTACACCTAAACATATGGTCTGTTACCCATTAAATATTATTATTAGTTATCGTAACTTTATATTCATGCACCCTAAGTATAGGGAATGGAATTTTATTGTATTCCCTATAATTTATACTCAGGGTATGCTTATGTCATCTACTTCTGAAGGAGCTCATTTAGCTATAGATAATAATCTAAAGTACTGGTATCAGCTGATATCTGATAATAAAGTTAAAATCTAGATTTCTTAAAACAAGAATTTGATCTAAGAGAAACTTGCTGGTTAGAGGTTCAGATCTTTAGACAACATCTCATTGACAGAATAGATCTAATGTCTATAACAGTTAAAGAATCTATTCCAAAACTGATTGATTACTTGATAATAAATTTACAGCATAAAGTTTCTGATAATGGTAAACTTTCATATATACATAAAATTATCAGACAAGAAACTTTTACAATGTAGATTCATACTGGAATTATTTCACCTCTATTAATGGGGACCCACCAACTCAACAAGATAAACAATATATATTGGAATCTGCTTATAGAGCTACATCTTCCATTGTCTGGAGACTTTATACATGGAAATTTTTACATAGATCTTTTTATACACCTTTGATGATGAATAAAATTAATAATAAAGATAATCTATGTAAGAGATGTAATGTAGAAATTAATGCTGACTGGGCTCATATGTTTTATGACTGTATGAAGTTGAAAGAATACTGGAAGTCAATTAATGAATTTTGCAGGCTCTTTTTACAGATAATTTAATTATTTCTAAGTCTCTTATATTATTCAACACACCTGTACCTCAATGTGTTAAAAGATTAAGCTTCCCTTGTTATGGTCTATCCTAGCAGTGGCTAGGAAAATAATAACTAGAAATTGGATTTCAGATACACCTCCTTCGTTCAATGAATTTAAAAATGTTATGAATATAATGTGTCATATGGAAATAAGCACAATTAGAATGAGAACAACTAGAAAAACATCACATTTTATTGTATGGGATAATTTACAAAATTTGTTAAAAAAATTCTAATTTCAATAGCACAGTATTTTAGTTTAATTAATTGATCTGATTGTAGTGGATGTCTTTGTAAATACTTTAGTTGTTTTGTTGAATATTATAATAATACCTATTTTTAATTATTTGTATAAAATTGTTATGATATTTCTCTTATATGTTAAAACAATAAACTTGTTTTGAAAAAAAAAAAGAAATATTTAGTGGTGGTAGATGTTGTGATTTTGTGGAGGATGTAGTTAGAGAGTAGAAAGAGGGAGGGAGATATGGAGAAGGGGTGAAAGATACATACTTTGGGAGAAGTGTTAGAGGAGGTGGGAGGGAGATGCTGGGGTAAGATATGAGTGCAATAGCAGGTAATGTAGGATAGTAGAGGAAGGAGAGTAAGGGAGTAGGTGGCAAGCATGTTAGGTAGAAGAAATGGAGGTGATTTAGCGAGGGACTAGGATAAGAGGTAGTGAAGAAGTAAGAAGTTAATAGGGTGCATAAAGCAGTGTGGAGTTGGGGATGTCGGTGGTTGGATTGAAGGGAGAGTGTTGTTTGAGGGAATACATTGAGAGAAATTGATAATATAGAGGGGGAGTGATGTAAGAGGGAGAGAGGTGTGGATAGGGGGTGAAGGTGTAGTGATGAGAGCTATGGCAATGTGGGGTGGAGTTGAGTAGATGATGGTGGGGTAAGTAGACTATAAGGTAAGGGAGGAGTAATAGAAGCAGAGTGGAGCTTATGAGCAGTTCTAGGAGGATGGAAGTGTAGTTGTATCTGGTGTTAGCAGGTGCCATAGATTAGTAGATGTGGGAGGAGTGAGGTTAGGTAGGAGATGTGGGAGGAGTGAGGTTAGGTAGGAGATGTGGGAGGAGTGGAAATGATGAGTGAGGTTAGGTAGGAGAGGAGAGGGAATAATAGGAAGTCCTACAGGTGGGACAAAGAGAGAGAGCAAATGGTTGAAGAAAAGATGGGGAGGTACTTGTGGGGGTGCAGTTGGTAAGTTGTAAATGTAATGAAAATAGGGGTGGGTGGGAATGGGGCTAGCATAGGGGACTGGAGTGAGTCCATGCAAGGGTGAACGGAGCAGGTTGAGCCTAATTCTGAAAGAAGGAGCCTCCAAAAAACAGAGTGTTTAGTAGGAAATTCTTTTGAGAAGACACAGGTCACTGTGCTCTAATGTGTACTGAGCAAGAAGACAGAGGTTGGGATTTGAAGACATTAGGGGGACAGAGGCATGAATTTGGATAGATGCTAGCAGCAGGAGGAAAGATTGGTGTGGGGAATAGCTGTTGTGGAAAGGAAATCTAATTTGAGGTAGTCAGTTTAAGCGAGACAGGGTAGTAACAATGGAACAGCAAAGGAGCTTTAATTGTAATTAGAAAATTGTGAGTAATCAGCTAAAAGGAGAAAAGTAAGATAATAGTAATAAAGCAACTTGAGTGGAGGGGTAATAGCAGATTGGAGGGGACAGGGAGAACAGAGGCTACCTGGTGATGTGCAGCAGAAAACAGAGGACTAGAGAATACCCAAAAATTCAGTTTAGGAATACCACATACATTTCTGAGAAGGTGGGGGACATGGCAGACTGTGGCAGACTGAGGTTAGGAGAGAGACCTAATCAGTAGCCAGAGGTGTTTGTGGTTCACACCGTACAACTTGCAATTGATGTTGTTGTGACTCATGCTCTTGCTCTAGGAAGAGACAGACAGAGAGGTGAGGGTTACTTTTGGTGTTAAGCAATGCATATTTGAACTGGATAACCTTAGAACCCAAGAAAACCAAGTTGTAGGTAGGGCTAGTTAAAAAAGAATGAAAACAGGGAAGAGTAGCCAGAAAGTACATTCAGATTGTCACTTTAGCACAATATGAGGCAGATAAATTGTCATTCTCAAAGCTGCAGTAACATTCCAGCACATTTTTTCTTCTTTTGGCTTTTCCCGGTTAGGGGTCGCCACAGCGGAACTCCGGTCCGCTAATGATTGGCAGTAGATTTTTACAGTGCAGAGGTGCCAGGTCGATGCCCTACCTTCAACAAAGGCACGCCTATTTACGCATGTCTTTTGAATGCCACTCGACCGTGGGGAGGACATGCATACTCCACACAGAAGGCGCTCCAGCCAAAAATCGAACGGAAGAACCTCTTGCTGTAAGGTGACAGCACTACCGCTGCACCACCATGGCTACACATGTAACTAACCTACTTATAAGTTACAATGTAGTTAAAAGTAGTACATCTGGGATTGCTTGCTAATCTATACAATCTCTCACAGAAGTTCACACAGTAAATGAGATAATAGAATAATTTAAAGCCAGCCGGCAGCACGATCCAGTCAAAACAATGCAGTCAAATCACTGAGGGGGGTTGCTAGGTAGCAAGTCTCAGCATAAACCATAAGTTCTACATAGGCAATAGGTTATAGCTATCTTATTTTACCATACCATGCAGTACAGAGCAATAGGTATAGCAGCCTAAGCAATCCTATTTTACTATCTTTCAGTAGCAGCAGAAAAAGAAAAGTAATGTAAATACAGTGTTAAGGTTATTTGAGAGGCATTGCGTTACTTCAAAACAAGCACAGTTTACCTTTCTAAGTTTTTTATCTCTATTTGTGAGGTTTACACAAGCTAAAGCAAAACGCAGAATTAATCCTATATCTTTGCGTGTGCATCACCAGCACCACCACACAGAAGACTATTGAAGTAAGGTGTATGAATGACAGGGAAAGCTAACTGGGGTTTTTAAACATGCAATGCATGCTGGGAGAAAAAGGGGAACAGGAGGAACAGAAACCAATGAGGTTGGAGATACCATAGTGCAGTGAATAATTACAGAGACTAACTTTAAAAGAGGGAGCCTCCAAAAAAAACAATCGGCAAGTTTGGGACAAACCAGAGCATTTAGCAAGAAAATCTTTTGAGAAGACACAGGTCACAGTGCTCTAGTGTATACTAAGTAAGAAGAGGAGTGTTAGGGTTGGGATTTGAAGACAGTAGGGGGACAGAAGCATGAATTTGGATAAGAGGAAAGACTGGGGCAGAGGATAGCTGTTGTGGAAAGGAAATCTAGTTCATAATAATCCTTAACAAAAATATATATATAACAAAAACAAAAGTAGTGTGTTAGAAACTGGGAATGAAAAAAAAACAGAAATTTGTCTGTGAAAATGTCTTATGTGAATAATGAAATGTAAAATTCAGTCAGGAACAGGGAGTCACAAAGTGTAGAGACATTGCATATATTTGCCAAGGAATTGTTCACAAATGGCAAACCAATTGCACTTGGGCTTGAGAGCAAATCAGCATTTAATGCCAGAGTTAAAATTTAGTAGCCCTAGCATTAAACTGTAATAAGTCTGCTTGAGTACTTTATCTTACTCAAGGCAAAAGCTGAATCTTATGGGTCAAATTACTTGAATTGTGCTTACAAAATAACATTTACAGACTGTTGCTTAAAGTGCAATGTTGCAATCCTAGTTAAAGTAAATCAATACACTCAGTCAAGAAAGGTGCGTCTGTGTGAGCGCAGTGAAGAGAATTCAAGTCAAATAAGCAGAAACTGAGTTACACACATAGAACAGTGAGCATGTCAGCATAATTTGTTATGAGTCAAGACAGGAAAATCTGCATGTTCACAGAGACATATCAGACACCTCAACACCATGTACAAATGAAAAAAGGGAGTATTAATGTTTATAAAGATGATGATGGACTATCTGCTCCAATGTTCTGAGTACAAGTGCATGGTACTAAGCCAAAGCCAGTATAGAAACAATTACTGTTGGAAAGTAAAGCCTCTGAAATGATTCAGACAGAATTTTAGAAAAATGTCTGTTTTATCAGCATTGCTGTCTACAAATGCAGAAACAGTGTGCAAAGCACAGATACTAAGGCGGACATTCTAAAAGGCCATTTTAAAAATGGTTGAAGGTATTGTTGCTTAAAACATATCACATTAGATCACCAGAAATTGTAAAAGTGATACAGTCATTGTAAAACCTGCATATTGCTCTGAAGACAAAATTGAGAGCTTAAGTATATGAAACCAGGTGTGATTGTTAAACTGAGTTTACAGAAAAATATGGCAACTGCTGTGAAGCAAGAAGCAATTGCCAATCTGTTTAGATTAGGGATCTCAACCACACTGCCCACATGGCTTATGCAGCCCTTAAAACCAGCATAAATCTGAGTGAAGTAAACTACTATATTACATTCCTAGTTGCAGTGACTACTGTTCATTTTGTTTTGGAGATTGTGACCCTTGGCTCTATGTGCTAGTCCTCAGAGCCCTAAGAGTCATTTCAGTTTGAGACCCTTAGATCCTAAAGACCTTAATAATGTATTCAGATGGAATATTTTCCTCTAAAGATTTAATATGCAATGTATACTATGCTTAATGCAAGATTCTGATTCTTGTAAGTGTTGGATACAATTTGGAGGTTTAGTAAATCAAGCTTGATTAAGCCATTTCAAAGTTACGTACTTTTAACATGCCATTTGGCAGATGTATATATTCCTGAGACAGCCTTTTAAAATTTCTTCAGCTACAGAAGTCTTCCAAACTGCTGTAGCTGATATAACTGAAGGCTAAAGAGTATGTACATCATTCATTACTTTGGTTATGGTGTGCTACCAAGAAACAGCTTGATGTAA
Source organism: Protopterus annectens (assembly GCF_019279795.1). Taxonomy (NCBI): domain Eukaryota; kingdom Metazoa; phylum Chordata; order Ceratodontiformes; family Protopteridae; genus Protopterus; species Protopterus annectens. The sequence goes on from NC_056742.1 coordinate 362,649,697, forward strand.
GACTATCTAGTAACTGAAACTGAATCAAACAGATCAAAATGTATGAAATTGAAAAAAGCAAAGTTCATTGGTTTATTTTCAGTGAAGTTTAGGGGTCATCTTCTTAAAACCAGTGGTTTCATAACATGTTTTTGTAACTATGCAAACTCCAACAGCCAAAGCCACATTAATGTATTTGTTAGAAATGGTACAATGCCTCTCCGAAGTTCATTCCATGCTTATCAGCTGTGACACCCTTGGGAAATCCCCACCAGCATAATAGTCTCTCCCAACTATCAGCAGGGAGCAGATTATAGTGGTGTTCACCAAGGCTAAAAACACAGCTTCAGTGGGATCCAACAATATCCCATGTTGCCTCCTAAATAGCCTGAAACATGACCTGTCAGGACTACTTCAATCACTTTTCAACTACAACCTCAAAATAGCCAACATACCAAGCAAATGGAGGACGGCAATGGTTATCCTCCTTCACAAGGGTGGGCCATCAACCAAGCCTGGAAATACAGACTAGTCAGACTAATGGGTCTAATATGCAAAGCCATGGAATGGATCATCAAGACAGTGGCAGCCTGCCTACAGACCCTGAACCCATCCAGTTTCGGTTTTGTCAAAGGACAGTCATGCCTACTTAACCTAGTAGACTCCTTTGAGAAGGATACCAAGGCAATAGATGAAGGGGAAATGGTTCATACTGCCTACCCAGACCTGGCTAAGTAGTTTTACACAATGCCATACTTCTGGACAAACTCATTGAACTAGGCATAAATCTCTACACAACTCACTGGATTGTCAGCTGGTTCACAAATATGATCCAAATAGTCAGGATCTGTAAAACCACCTCCACCAAGAGACAGATCACTAGTGGTGTACCACAAAGCTCTGTATTGGGCCCACTCCTGTTTGGCATATACTTCTAAGGTCAAGGCTAATATCAAGGGTCTATGGCTCACCAAGTTTTCAAATTACAGCAAATTGAAAGCTCTCATGAATTCTCCCAGGACACTAATATCCTGCAAGAGAGTGGAACACAAGTGACTGATGCCAAAGCCACAGATTAAAACTCATTGCAAAGAAGTGCATTACAGTGCCTTTTGGGAAAACATCTATCCAGGCAAAATACTCCATTGGTAAGGCACCCCAAAGAGCTGACCTGATAGTTGTCTAGAAACGTGTAGACAGTAATCAGGCCTTTGACCAACATGTAGCAAAGATAGTAAGAAAATCATTCTTTGTTCTCCACCTTATAAGTAAGGATATGGCATCCAGGTCCAAGGAAATTATAGTACCACTTTACTCATCCCTTTGCAGTCCGATCATGGAGTACAATGACCCTTCAGCCTGTACCCAACTATGCATATGCAACAGCTGAAACACCCATAGATGGAAGAGGATCCAAGGTATTAATGCACTGTCCAATACAGATCGCCTCAGAGCCCTATCTCTAAATGGTCTCCTACAGATTTGTTGAGAGATTACCTATGCTTGATAGAGAGCACCTGCTACACTACAAAAAATACCACTGACACTTCTGAAATATGACTGCCAGAGTAGAATGTTGCATAGTGCCAACTTGCTGAACCATAGCATATCAGGATGAATGCAAAGATCTTTTAGTAAATTTGAAGTTCTTGCAACACAAATTCTAGCAAGTCCTGAAAAACTATAAGAATTTATGACTGCTGCCAAATAGAATACAGAAATGCAGTTGCTAGGAGAACCTCAATTAATCTGTGGCCAAAGATTCCTCACACTAAGCCACATTATTTTTTTTACAGAGAACTGTCATTTTATCAGAGTTTACTGTTCAGAAGTGATGAGGTCATAATTTCATCACAACTGAGAAATTAAAGTGTTTTATTGTCATAATGCTCTCCATTATCTGCCAGGTGTTATTGAAGAAAACACAGATCAAGCAGGAGCGATATTATGATGAAGGTATGAATTCATCATCTCTACAAAAAGGAGAAATTGTCAGGCAGACATTACATGTAAATATGTTCAGTATGTGATAATGTCTTAGTCATAAAATGTCTGACTATGAAGTTGCCCAACGCACCACTCACCACACTCAAAAAAGATAGAGTGATGGTTAGCCGTCTCTCTGGTGCTTGAATTTGCAGTGTCACTGGGACCACAAATCCTTTCACCCAAATGCAGATATGACAGGTTCACTGTGCACACCAGAGTGAATGACTTGAGACAGATCTCCTTGGATTATTATGGAGGAAATGGAGCTCTCAGAATATACCTGCAAAACTGATATAAAACTAGCACTGAGCAGCATATTACCTTTACCAAGAATGATGCCACAACACAAACAAAAAAATAACCATCTTTAGTTATTGCCTTAGCTATTGTCGTCATTCTAAGGGATTCCAATATGTATTAGTCTGGAAAGAGAGATCAGCATCCCAGGCTGCTCTGCTTGGAATGTCCTGAATATCAGTCCTGATGGTCTGTATATTGGCCAGGACCTTTTCCTACAACTTATTGCCTTTTGTAGGCAAGGTCAGACTCCTCAAATTACCTAAAGAGACAATTAAAATCAAAACTATTTAATAGTAGTACTGCTCAATGCTAGAAGGCTAAATAAAACATTGTACTCCTTCAAGCATTCTTAACTCTTGAAAATATAGATATATATATAGTTACTGAAATGTAGCTTCAGAACAGCAATAGCACCCTCACATTGCAGGTTTCAATGCCTAACACTTGCTCAAACCCAAAGCGGAAAATATTGGAGGGGGGCCTATCTATATACCTAAGAAGCCATCTCACATCCAGACTCATCTTCAAAGCAATTTAGTCCCTCATTATGAAGCTTATTATGGATATAGGCAGTCTACAAGCCCTGTATCCAAGCCAGTTTTGGGCTTGGGTTTGTTAAAGATAGATCCTGCCTACTGAACCTGGTAAACTTCTTTTGAACAGGTCACTGACACATTAGACACACAGGTAAATGGGTCACACTGACCTACCTGGACTTGACCAATGTCTTTGATACCATCCCACATTCTGGCATTATTGATATCAAATAAAGCATACCACCACCCCGCTGTATTTCTCACTGGCTAACTGACAGAATGCAATCCATTAATGTGGGAGGCATACCCTCTTTAAAACTAGTAGTTACAAGTGGTGCTCCCCTGAGATCAGTCCTAGAACAACTTCTTTTAAGATTTCTTTTCCTGATGTAAAGGCTGACACCAAGAGCCAGTGGCTGACCAAGTTTGCAGATGACTGAAACTAATATTGTGTCAACAATATTCTTCAGGAGGGGACAACACACACCAAAAAGGGTGCCTGGATGACAGCCTAAAACTAAATGCTGAGAAATGCAGCATTGCATCCTTTTCTAAACTGGGTACCCTTCCACCTAACTCGTAGGTGACACCCCTTTAAAAGTGATTCAGCTATTAGTAACCTTGACATGTTCATTGACAATTAACTATCCTTTGACCACCATGTACCCACTGTTAGGAAAACCTTTTACCTATTCAAACTAATCACAACAGATATTTCTTCCAGCTCCAAGAAAGTTACCATCCCTGTCTACTGCCCCGTCATGAGGCCCATGATAGAGTACAGTGGCCTCTCTGGTATATACTTGTCTAAGCATGTAACCCATCTTGAGAGACTGCAGCACTTCCTCATCGAGATAAACCAAGGGCACATCTTCCTTGAGCTATCCTGACTGCCTTAAAGCATAGTCTGTCTTTCGGCTTCCTACAGAATGTTGAGAAGTTACCTCTGTCTAGCTACAAAGACTTGAAGGACATCCACAAAAGTAATATCCTAAACACCTTAGCTAAAAGATAAATAGGACCTGCTAATGATATATTTATTCCAGAGAATACCTCTTTTATGCCACAGAATCCCTTCAGATATAAATCAAAGCAGCTCCCAGATGTAGTGTAACTTGGATCATAAATAAATTACCGAACTGGCCCCTCTAGCCAATGGAACGAGTAAAATCTAGATGTTAATTAGTCATGTTAAATGGATACCAAAAATTTTGGGTATTGTGGTTAGGCTGCTAATGGTCCTCTGACTCAACAGCCATGCATTAAGTTATAATATACAATATACATTTAAGTCCATATTTACCAATGTGTGTATGTATTATAAGTAAAAGTGTGTGTGCACTTGTGTATGAGTAAACGCACATGAGCTATTATCATTATGTACAATTAGTGAAAGTATGTTTTAGCAAATCTACTGCATGTAGTATAGCAGCCCTTTGTGTTTGAGGGGAATCATCGTTCACAGCTGAGGATTTGAAGAACAATTCTTTAACTACAACACTTCTAGGATGCAGGATAGCTCATAGGAGCAATACTAGGTAAGCAAGCAATTAAGGGGAATCACAAAACACCTAGTCATACACTCTTAAGTAGGCAAACATTCTTGTCGCACACTAAGCACTTAATAGTGTTAGTCTCACAAATAGAGCAGAGGTGCACATAACCCTGATGTAAATTTGTGTCTACTCATCCAGTCATGAAGACTAGCCTTAAATGTAATCAAAGTAGTACTCTGCCTGACTTATAGTGGTAATTTATTCCATAGGCTGGGAATACCTACAGCATCTTATTTGTTGATGTAAATTATGGTCTGTAGTGCGAGTTTGTAAAGCTACCAGGTTTGTGAAGAAATAGGAAGTCAAATAGGACTGGGTCACTCATGGTTCTGAGGGTGATTCAGGTCACCTTGGAGCAGCCTGTAGGCTACTGAGCACAAGGAAAAGTTGGGATAGTCCAGTTTAAAGCCTTTAAGTGTCTTGGATAAAAATCTAAATCTATGAGGCATTTCTATTTGAGAGATATGACTATATGTGTACACACCAAAGGAGGAATTTTAAATAGTCAAGGTTTTGATAAGGGAATTACAGAGGTAGGATTACTTATTTGAATCTTGATGTTCCCTTGAAAATTAACTGGGCCAGATAGAAGGATTTTCAGATATGATGGAAACATGATTACCAAATTAGTGAGTTTTCCTTCACAAGCACCTAGGTCTCTTATGACGATCTGCCTAACAAAGTGTATCGTTTAGAATAAAAGAAATAAGATCAGGTTTTTTTAACCAAGCACAACTACACTGCACTGTCTTTGTGTTTAGCTTGATACCATTGTCAATACAGCATTTATGTACATGTTCCAGCCCCTGCTGGAGCCGTTTAGTGAATGAGTGGATTATGGCTTCCATCTTTCACTGGTCAGCAAACCTGGTCAAAAACTATATTTCTGGGATATTTGATTAGTTGCCTCCAAATTAAATTCCAAACAGGAGAGAGGCCCAACGCTGATCCCTGTGATACCCCACTAGTTACAATTTTATGTTCAAATAGGGTAAAAATAATTTATTAATTTGCTTGGTAACCAGGGTAGAGGTCTGATCCAAGTGATCCTTTTTCATACTCAGCCGAGGAGCACTGTCTGCTTAAGTTATTTGCAGAGAGTCAGATAGCAACTTAGGAACTGTTTGATAGTTGGTTTGCAATCCAGCAGTCAACATAGGGGTTTATATTAAGTTTGCAAATTTTTCAATACTGCCTTCATGAAAGCCTTGGTCAAGTCTAGATAAGCAGCATGCACTATGACCACTATCTAAAGCCCCTGTAACCTACTAGGTCCTGGGGAAAGGGCCTGCACTTTATAAAAACAAATTGATTACAGGTCAGTTAAGCTGCCTAAGTCTGCAGAAATTAGTTCATCTTTGATACATTCTATGGCTTTCTTACAAAACATATGAATCTGATGGGACTATAATTACCTGGGTCTATACAGGAGTCACCCTTGTGTAGGGGATACACAGTTGCTGTTTTTCAGGCATCAAGCGCAAACATTGTGGATATGCTGAGGGTGAACAATTTAAGTAGAAACTCGAATACATATGTGGCTGATGAGAATGCAACCTGGTGTATTTTCTGGTCTTGTGGACTTTTTTTTGGACTTTGATATGATTCTAAGACTTGTTTCAAGTTTATTTCAGGGAAACAATTTTCAGAGATACTGGAAAGAATGTTGGTAGGTGGGATAAAGTCAGTATTACATTTTTTCTTATAAGATGTTCAAATTCCAAGGCTAAAGCCAATATATTAGATTATTATGGATAAGCATTATTGGATATTATATAATGACCCCTCCAATAATATTCCAAAACGTGCATGCTGATTGGTCAGCGTGCTCATTGTAAATCAGACTTATACTAATGGAAAAAGGTCCGGTCACCCGGACTTTTTCCATTAGTACAAGTCTTTTTTTTTGTGTGTGTGTGTGTTTTTGTGTTACACAGCAACGAACAGAAGAGCTCCGTTGCTGTAATCTCACTATGTTAAATGGGTTTAACTTGGCAACATATCTTAAAAAAAAGCAACGGATATCTTCCTTCTCCATTACTTTTTTTAAGGCTGTCTCGCTATGTTAAACTAACATAGCGAGACAGCTTTAAAAAAAGCAACTGAGAAAGGAAGATCTCAGTTGTTCCTTTTTAAGATATCTCGCTATGTTAAACTCTTTTAACATAGCAAGACACCTTTTAAAAAAACAAAGGAGATTTTCCTTTTTCTGTTGCTTCCACACACAACTCTGATGTACTGCATAAGCATACGCATGCGCAGTATATCGGAACTGCTGTAGAATACCTGACAGCTGAGGAAGGGTAGCACGGAGGCATTATACAATGCCATTATTTAAGAAAAGTAAGTATTTTTCTTAAATAATATCACTATATAATAGCAATAACCCACTTCTGGGTGTGGGTAATGCTGGATTTACCCACGGGTGTCTTTGTTTGGCCACTTAGGCTTCACCCTCATGATCAAACCATGGGTAAATCCAGCATTACCTACACCCAGGCATGGGTTATTGCTTAATTCCTTCTTTTCTTGACAAATAAAAAATGATTTGTAGTTTTTCAGTACCTGCAGTGACAATTAAGGCCATGCTCTGTTTTATGTTATGTTTTCAAATAGTACTCAAGTTACTTCCTGGCATGTTTTAGTCTGGTCTTTTTAGAAAAAGAGAGAGTGTGCGAGTGAGGTGAGGGGGGAATAAACTGATTTCTTACAACTTTATTTTCCTTCTTTTGTTACACATTTTATTAATACTGGAAGGACACCAGAGAGGTTTATTCCTGAACTTATAAAAATTTGAGTGGATGGATACTTTTGATGTAGCTGCTGGTAAAAGTTGGAGATGAATGCAGCAGCCCTCTCAGCCTGGTTTATTTGTGGCATAGTGCTGGAGATTATACATAGGTTATTTATAAGATGAAGCAGGGTTGACCTGCGAAAGTCACTAAACTCTCATTTAGTAGAACTCTCATTTGGTGGAATAGACATACCAAACTAACTTGTTTTCAAATTTAACCAAGGAACAGGAGATACAGGATGGGGTACAGGCAGGGTCTAGGCTGATAAGGACCAGATCAAGGATATTAAGAGTCTCTAGTGAGCAATTTCACAATTTCCTCTGTGTATTGGTACATGCCAAGTTAATACTTGTGTAACTGAAGTCTGCTAGGAAGAAGGTATTTGGCTCGATATTTAACCATTCAGTGGTATTAAGATAATTTCTGCGATCTTTAGCAGATATTACTGTAGACTCCAACCAGGAACATCAACAAATAATAGGGTACTGGAATTCCAAACTGATGGCACATGGGAAGAAACACACCTCTCGCATATGCATTAAGTGCTTCATTAATTGTAGTAAAGACAAGATGATTTACATGACAGTATGCTCCTGCAGTTCTTTTTATGTTGATCAATCACAAAGCAGAAACACATGGTCATCCAAACATTTGCATGACGTTAAATGTCAACACCTACTTAGAGCATTGAACAGACATATGAAATTACATCCTGAAGCTGTTTATTCTTATTGCTATAGATGTAGTTATTGGGAAAAATTTGACTAGCACTCAGGAACATATTCTAAATAGAAAAAAAAGAAAAAAAATGGATCTTAAATCTTGGTGGGGCTTTAAGAAAAGATAGGATTAAATGAAGAGTTTAAAACATGCGCATTGGTTATGTGTTACTATTTTCTTTATTATATTCCGTATGATAGATAACCTTGTTAATTTCTTGTTTTAGTAATTCTATCATTTTAGTTGCCTTTTTTTGTTTTCTTTCTTTAAGAATGGGTTTGTTTGGTCATGTGATTTTTTTTCATGTGATTTAGTATAACTTACAATCAATTTCATTACAGAAAATATTTCCGTGAAAAAGCTCTTCTGAGTGGAACCATGGTTGTTAATCACCAATAATGGATTCTTTCAAGTATTTATAAGGTGGAGTGTTTTCTCATTTTGTTTGGTTATTTTTATTCCATGCATCAGAGTGAGGTCTTTTTATGTAACCTGTTTGGTTATATATATATATATATATATATATATATATATATATATATATATATATATATGTGTGTGTGTGTGTGTGTGTGTGTGTGTGTGTGTGTGTGTGTGTGTGTGTATATGGGTTTACTATCAAAGATGCAATTGTACTTCATCGTCCTGTCATATGACTGAACGAAATCCACAAAAACTGGAATGCAGAAATTTCATATTTCTGAAAAAACACCGAACTTTGACATTCACTTACGGTATTGGATATAGAAACAAGGGCTACCATGGGTAGAGAGGGGGTGAGATTTAGCAGTCCTATCGGTGTTCGCATTTGCAGCATTCGGAGTTCGAACATTCCACATTCTGAATCTGTGAATGTGCAATCGCAATTTTGATGGTAAAACTATATCTATCTATATATTTATATATCTATATATCTATATATCTATGTATCTATATATATATATAGGGTCTATATTAAATCAGTGTATGCTTAAAGCAAATGCTGATTTAATCGAAAGCTTACAATCCCGAACACTTGGAACAGTGATTTTTTTCCCAGGGGGAAAAAAATCGCTGTTCCACAAAAAAAAAAAAAAAAAATCTTCAAAACATTACATTAAGTGGGGGGCTTTGCTCCCACACCCCCTACTTAAATATACCAACTCGGAGATCGCACTACAGTGAAGAAAATGCAAAGTAATGGAGGCGGCCAAGCGGTTTCTCTATTTTCAAGTTCGATCAAGACACATTCGAAGGATTGCATCTTCGATTATGTAATAGGAACCCTATATATATATATATATATATATATATATACACACATACACACATTTATATATATATATATACAGATATAGATATAGATATATAGAGAGAGAGAGGAAGAGAGAACACAAGGTAGAGCCTACAATGTATACAAACACTGATTCACATGACATCAAAGCCAGCATGTTGAAAACCTTTGCCAAAAATCATATAAGCTCAAAATTTCACGAATTGTAAAGGGAAAACAAGCTATTCCTCTGCGTTCAAAAAAGCACTAAGTTCCAAATATATTCGGTCTGAATAGTGTTACTGTTAACATAAGAGTCTTTAGCAACCTAATGTATAATACTGGGGTTACGGAAGTGTAGGCTTAGGGTCAGCACTGGGTCCTTATTGTAAAGGAAATCCATAGACATGAAAATGTGTCTCATACACACACACACACACACACACACACACACACACACACACACACACACACACACACACACAGCACTAATATCAAAACTTTTGCTTATAATGAAAGCTTCAGCATTACTCCAGTCTCACTTACTAAATATTCAATGTTACATCATCGAATACATTCTGCTCTAATTCAGTTGGGAATTAAACCACTTCTGACACC
>NC_056742.1:362664441-362666146 GCF_019279795.1 Protopterus annectens
AAAATATCATCTATGTACCTCTTATAGAACTTCAAGGAGTGAAACCCAGGCAAATGCACAAGAGTATCAACCTCCCACTCACTCAACACTAGATTTGCAAACGCTGGGGCCATCTTTGACCCCATTGCAACACCCCTAACTTGCCTGTAAATATTTTCCTGAAAATGAAAAAAATTATTTTTCAAGACTAAAGACATAAGGGTATGTAAAGTCTGAATCCTTCTTTTAGGAAATTTAACATACTTCAGCAAAAAATGTTTAACATATTCCAACCCATCAGTATGGGGAATGTTTGTATACAATGCAACTACATCTAATGTAACCAAAATGCATTTAGAGAAATCTACATCCAGTTCAAACAACTTATTTAGGAAGTCCCACGAATCCTTAATGTAGTGAGGGGTGGCTTGTACCAAGGGATTAAGTACAAAATCAATATAATGTGATATGTTCTCTGTTTTGGAGCGTTTATTTGAAACAATTAATCTAAATGGGGGGTCTTTGTCATTCTTATGGACCTTAGGGATTCCAAAAAGTTTAGCTAAGCATGGGTTGGGGACAGACATAAATTCACATTCTTCTTCTGTAATACATGAATCTTCCAGTAAAGACTTCAATGTTTTATCAATACGTTCAAAATTAGAGTGCACAGAGTCTAAAGTCACCTTTTCATAGAAATCATTGTTCTCCAATTCCTCTTTAATCTTGTTTACATATATTAGTTGGTCCATAACCACTATACCAGTGCCTTTGTCCGCCTTCATCACTCGCACGTTACCATCATGCGTTAAGTCAAATAAGGCTTTCCTCTCATCAATGGAAACATTAAACCATTTATTAGTGGAGTTAGATGCCGCTGCATTTCTGAAATCATCTTCGCAGACCCTTAAAAAAGTCGTTAAAGTGTTATTCAAAGGAGGATTAATCAAACTTTTCCTCCTAGGCAAAGAAGAATCAACCCAATCACTAGAAGCATTAGACACACCAGAGGATTGAGTACTAAGGGTTTGAGAATTGGTAGGTTCACTAACATTGTGCACTTCAAAATTCAGCCTCAAGTTTAACTTTCTAGTATATAGTCTCAAATCTAGTAATGCATTAGATAAATTGGCTCTTTGAGACGGAATAAAAGTGAACCCCTTACCCAACACACTTAAGTGGTCATCAGACAAGACCTTACTGGACAAATTGAAAACAGAATGAGAAACAAATTCAGCTCGTCCTGATGTCAGGAATGACCCGTCCAATAGTGGGGGCATGAATAAATCATTATCCTCTGCACAACGTTGGTTGCCATCTAGATGGGATGAGGGAAGGTCTAGATTTATTTCTAAGCCTATTTCTAGTAATGGTCCTTTTGTTAATTCGGGGGTCCAGACTAGAAATGATATTAATTTGGGACAAGCCATTTCTGTCTCCAGTTCCCCTTTGTATGATTCAACATCTAGTTCTGGGCATACAGGTTTTCAACCCCAGATATGTCTTGGTCAGTTTGGATCTAACCCGATCAGCAATCCAGGGCTGGCTCCTGAGGCTACAGTTTCTAATGTGGAGGGAGATAGAGCTAGTGTTGGTAATCCACTTAGACTCCTTTCTCCTTCTTCGGGGTTGAATCCAGGGAGAGGGAATGTTTTTGTTAATCCACCGGAAAATGGGTGGCCCTGAGTAATTCAAAAGATAGAGGAGGGGGTTTAAGGTTTTTTTC
>NC_056742.1:362679511-362779511 GCF_019279795.1 Protopterus annectens
CCAAGAAAAAAGACCCCACTACAGTCTCAAATTTTTGCACCATAAAATCAAAAGACAGCGAAATCCTTCCACCAGGTTTCCAAATCATTCGCAATGACACAACCCACAAAAAAGGAGGTGGAGTAGCAATAATCTACCCCACCTCCTATACCATAACTCCCTGCCTCCAATAAAATACCAATCTTTGCCAACGCTGAAATTATAATAAGTTTACTAAAACTAAACAACCACAAGTCCATATGTATCGCTGCCCTCTATATTCCCCCGGTAATAATATCAAAACTCTTGAAAACATCCTGTCCTGGTTTTCCTCCAGTATAAAAAATGAAACATATATACTCAGTGATACCACCATCAACTGGAATACTATTAACTCTTAATCCCCATCCCACACAATCAATGTGTATAGCTTCTCCCAACTAATACAATCTCCAACCAGAACAAATAAAGATGGTACCTCTGGCACCATCATTGACTGGATACTAACAACTCACCCAAACCTTATCACCAAAGCTGGAACATTACCTGATCCTCTCACTTATCACTTAACCAGCCTTCGCTGACTGCCTCCCTTCTCCACCTCATAAACACCACTACATCCAAACCCACAACCTCTCCTCTTTCAACCCTCTAACTTTCTCTGAATGCTTAAAGCATACTGACTGGTCCCCTCTAAAAACCCTTCCTCTAGATGATGCCATTTCCTACTTTAAGCTCTCATTCCCAACCCTTCTCTATCAGCAAGCCCCCCCCCCCTTCCAACCATATGCATCAAAACAAATCCCTGCCCATGGTTATCAAAAGATACTAAGCTAGCCTTGCACCAAAGGATCAAAAAATGGAAACAATATCAAAAACATAAAAACCCTAACACCCTTCTAGAGTATAAGCAACTACGAAACTCCGCAAAAAAAACTAATAATTAAAGACTGCAAACCCCACTACTCCAAACTCCAGTCTTTGCACTCAACAAATCCCAAAATATTCTGGGACTCCATCTAATCCATGCTGCATCCTGGCAACAAAGAAAACCCCTGTCCAGTCCCAAACCTCTCCAACCTTGAAGTAGCCAGCCATTTCAACTCATTCTTCATAGACTGTATAGCTAAACTATCAGCCTCCTTCCCAATCCCCTTCTCCACCACCACCCCCTCCTGCCCCAACCACCACCCCAATCATCAGTCTTCCTCCACATCCTTCTACCTCAAGCCCATCTTCACAAACACTATAAAAAGACTTCTCCTGAAAACTCAGATGCTGTCACAATGCACCTGACAACCTTCCACCCACTTTCCTCAAACAATCTGCAGACAGCATTGTCTATCCCATCTCTATTCTTATAAATAGATCCATACAAGAATCATATGTCCCTTCTATCTGGTGCCATGCTTACATCATTCCCCCTCCACAAAGGTGGCAAAAATACCAATACCACTAAGTTCAGGCCTATTGCCATCCTTTCCCCCTCTTTCTAAAATACTAGAGAAAACAATACAGGCACAACTCATGGCACACCTAACACTAAACAATCTCCTCTCCCCTACCAACATGGCTTCTGCCCTGGCCACAGCACCATGACTGCCCTTCTTTTCTTTCTTGAAACATAAACCTTGAACATGACTTAGGCAAGTTTATATCCACTCTATTCCTAGATCTATCAAAGGCCTTTGACACCATCTCATACACCCTACTTATATCCCAGCTCTCCACCCAACACCTCTTTCGCACCACCATCACCTGGTTTTCCCAACTACTTGTCCAACCATCAACAAGCTGTCCAATGGAAAACTTCAACCTCCCTCTTCCTTCCCACACCCACAGGTGTCCCACAATGTTCTGTTTTTGGCCCTCTTTTCAACCTATTCATTAACAACTTTCACCAATCCATCCAAGACTCATCTATCATCCAATATGCGGATGACTCAACAATCTGCTCAGCTTTCTCCCCCTCTGAGCTCCTAGCAAAAACCCAACTATCCTTCTCCAAAACAGAAACCTGGATGCAGTCTAACCATCTGGCACTAAATGCAAATAAAACCAAACTAATGTTTTTTCCCCTACCAAAAACTCCATTGACAAATCCCTATTCACCATACAGAGCCAAAACAACACCCTCCTTGAATTCTTTCCCAACACCAAGCTTCTTGGCATTATTGATGAAGAACTAAAATTTGATACCCACATCCACTCCGCAATCAAGAAAACCCACCAAAAGTTAGGTCTCCTCTACAGGCACAACCACTTCTTAAGCCCCTCTACCCATCAAACTCTTGCATCCACCTTCCTACTCCCCTCCCTTATGTATGGTGCCTCTCTTTTCACCAATCTCCATCTTGGCCTTTGGTCCAAACTTGAATCTTGCTACCACAAGATCTCCAAATTTGCAACTAATTCAAAAAACTCATCCCACCACTGTCACTCCCTCCTCACCCTCAGCTGTCTTGAACTACTCAAATACCTCAGTTATCTACAACTCAGCATTGCCCACAAGGTCATCTTTAAACCTGCCAACTGCCCAGCTCTCACTACTTCCTTAAAACCTTACATTTTCAACCGCTCACTCAGATCCAAACACCAAAATCTCCTTCAGGTCCAACAAACCTGCACAACCTCCTGGCAATCTACTGCTGTCCCACTCCTTAGCTAAACAGTGGAACTCTCCCCACACACCTACGCAACCTACCTAACCATGAAAATTTCAAATCTCAGCTACTCTGTCATGTTTCTTCCAAATGTGAATGCCCTTGCTATGCTCCAACTTAACCCCCCATTCCACCTTGCACCAACTCATCCAACTACTTCTAGTATTACTTCATCCCACCCAAAACAATTCCTCCCCTACCAAAAACTAATTTTCTCTCTAATATCTATTGCACTATACTCTCCAATCTCAAATATACTATTACCCTCTCCATGCATAATACTTTCCTAACATACTAATGGCTAGTAGCTATATATTTAGAAATATTAAACCTACAATTGAGTTTATAACAAAAATATTCACTTTATGTAAATGTTGAAATTTCTTTATTGAATTATGTCTTTCATTTTTGTAACATTGTGACAAGCCAATTGCAAATATTATGGAGCTTATCTGTAAATATTTAATTAGCTGTATGAACTATGTCCTTTTGTAGCATATGAAATGTAACTTGCAATTATTGTGGAGTTTTTCTCCCCAGGCCTCCACTGAAAACGAGCTCTTCTTGGCCCAGTGGACTTTCCCAGTCATCAAACTTAAATAAATAAATAAAAAAGATACAATCTTCACATTACCAAGTAAACAGAGCAATAGCAAAATCACTAAGCTTAAAATATATTTTTGTGGTGAAGGTCAGGGATGTTTTCTTCAAAGCATGTGCGCGTCTGTGTCTGTGCGCGTGTGTGCGCCTACACAGGCATTTGTGAAGGATACGATTGTTTGAGAACATTCAAAGACAGCTGAACTGAACACACTCTTTCTTACTGCAAGACAAATACATTGATTCTGCAAAGTATTAAGTGATATTTGAGCATGCTCTGTGCAAAATACAGACTACAGAACTCATTCTTGTCTTTTCTTTTCACTACTTTAGGTCTTATTTTCTGTTGCTAATTTCTTTGTTTCTTCAACAAGGAATGATGACTGCTCTTTTCTGCCTAAGTTTATGCATTCATCATGTTGTACCTTGATCTTTTTGCACATCACATGTTAAAAAAAAAAGTTATATGCCTGCAACTTTTCAAAGCTGTTTCAGATAATTAGTTCAGATTAACAATCGCAGGATACCTCACTTGTTCTAAGACGTACTGGTTGCTACCCTTGCATTTCTCAATTTCTGTTAAACTTACAATATGATGAAGTAATTCAGTCTCAGCAACTTATTTTCTATCACACGTACGTCAGATTAGAAATGCTGCATTCAAGCTGTTCACGTTTTAACCAGATCATCCTTTATCATCTTTGTTTATTTACATACTTGTGTTTACTACAAAATAGTCCAACTGGACAAAATAGCCCCTTTTTGGCAGAGGCCTGGGGAGAAAACTTTAACAAAAACACAAGTAGTACATAAATTGAAAAAAAGTGAATGCAGTTCAAATAGTTTAAGTGCAGCTATAGAACTGCATTAGGTTTATAGGCTGTTAGTAGGCATGCAGTCCAGGAGGCCATTAAAGATCGCAGCCAAGTTTCCAATTTACCCATATGCACCATCTGGGTAAATGACTTGCTCAAGGTCACACAGTAGATAAATAAAGGTAGAAAGATTCAAACCTTGTACCCCTTACACAGGAAGCAACTAAATAACAAGTCAAAGCTTTAGCCTTCTGCACCAACTGCCATAGGAAACAGAGATCTGGACAGCAAGTATTATCTGGGAAAGATTTAGGCATGTTGCAAGTAATGCAAAAAAGAAAAAAAGAGTTCTAAGTTATAAAGTTATATTACAAAAAAATTCTAGCACTGGTTTGTGACATGAATCAGCATTCCTACTTCAAATGATGAAGAGCAACATGGCTGCATACAATAGCCATACAAGTATTTTGATGGTCTCCAACATTAAATGAGAGCCCCCCATATGTTCACTGTATATTAGGAAAAAATAAAGATTAGCTTGTTCTAGCATTGAACCTTTATGATAGGAAATTAAATAAATATTTTTTTTTCTATTATATGCCATTATACTAAATGGCCCACCACCATCAATTGGCACATGTTTGTGTATGTGCATCTGGGTGTGTACATGTATAGAGCTTTTATGCATTTTCTTTATGTCTAGCATATGTTCAAAATTGCTTATATTAATATAATTGCCAAAAGAAATAATATGTACAACTAGATGTAAAAATATTTAGATGTCAGTGTGATGGCCGTGCCCAAGCCCAGCAATCAAGGAGCCTCAATCCTCACCACTAACACCAGGGAGGTTGTCTCCGAGAAGAGGAAAGGATAACTAATACACACAGTAAAGTACAATTTCCCTTAAGTGCACACAGAGATCACAGTCAGTCTGGGGCTGGCTGCTCCCTTGCTCCCCAGGTCCCCAATAAGACTCCCCACTGGCACAGCTATAGGGTCCAGATTGCAGCCTAGCTGGCACGTTAACCTCCAGTACCCTCTCTGTCCCACCAGTGCTTTGTGTCCCTGCCCAGGTAGCTGACACACCACACACACCTCGAGATAAGTATTTATACAACTTCACAGACACTCCTGGGAAAGGCTGACAGATTCTCCAGCTGTGCCCCTATACCCAGGCTATACAGTAGTAATTACTGCCACCACCAGCTGATACTTCACCTACCCAAAGGCCCATAAAAGGGTGTCCAATTATTGCTTTGCAATATTATTATCCAATTGATGTGTGACTAATTAGTCTAAGGCTTATTAGAGTGGCCTTGTACAATAAACTCTAAATATGCAATGTACTTTAGAGCTTAACTTAACTCTACACAAACCAGCCACAGGTAAAAGGTTGTTAAAATATTTAATAATAAATAACGACACAAGACAATACTACTACACCACAGTGCTATCAAAGAGTTCAGAGATCACACAGCAACTTAAAATAATTGCGTAGTACAGTTCTGACATAACAGAAAAAAGACTTACCCATACGGTTTTAGCCTTGCGCCGAGCGTCCTCCTTACAGATGGTGCAGCAGCACCACAGGAATATTTATGCGGGCATGCTGCCGCACCCTTGATGTGCACAGGAAATGTGTGCGAGTGCAGGGGGTGTGTAAGTGCTTTATGGAGGTGTAAACATGCACCCATGGTTGCACAACCTACTATGCTTACTATTAGAGCCCACCTCTAATAGTAAGCAATTAAGTCAGTGTCCGTGGATACTGCAATGTATGTTAAGCATACAAGAGTGTACACGAACACTGAAATAAACTCAAAGTAGTAAACACACAAGCACGTAGTGGAATGTTGAGCCTCGTCCCTAGAACTATCACAATTAGATTCCCAGTGTTCCTATTTTACATTTGTATTGCTTCATTACTGAAAGTGTAAGCGAAGCGCAGTGTGTTTGCATGTCGCCACCCCATGCTTAGCATAGCTTACACATCAAAATCATCCTAATAGAAAAGAACATGCGGAATCAACGTTAATGTCAATAGTGTAGTGGTTAGAGCATCCACCTAAGGAGCAGGCATGCATGATTTGAGTCCTGCTATAGCACATATTTTCCATGTGGAATGTGTATATGAACATATTTATACATCCTGTTGCTGTATAACCTACATAATAACATGTAAATGTGAACTGGAGTACTGCATGAAATGTGTAATGTCATCCAATCAAAGTGGTAGTGTCATAATGAATAAGGCACCAGTAAGCAGGATTAAGCACAAATAAGCAGTAGTAAACATATATAAGTACCAGTAAGCAAGTCTAAGTGTGTTTGTGCGGGTGTAAGCAGTGCCCACACACATTAAGCATAGTAGAAGCTAACCGAATTTAACAAACTGTAATTGGAAGTTAGCACAGCCTACCATCACGCAAACATGCACACACCCGCTCACAACTGCTTAAAAGTGCTTTAATCACTCTGTATCCAATAGCCCTTATTCTGGCAGCAACTAAATAAATGGCCTCTGCAAAGGCAAACCCAGGACCCTGCACACCACAGCCAATGTGATTTACCACTAAGCCATGGCAGATATACATAAATCTGATGTTATCGCAAACATATTGTCCAGCACAGTCATGTAACAGCATAGGAAATGTACATAATTATGTAGATGTATGTGCATGTGTATGTACAGATATATATATATATATATATATATATATATATATATATATATATATATATATATATATATGAAGAATGAACGTTGTGACAATAAAGCATACAAAAAGAATGAGAAGGGAATCAACAGCAACCCCAGTATTATTTAGTGCTGTCAGCTTATCATTGGGAGCAACATTGTCGATCTGCTAAATCTATTTTACAAACAAACAATCACAGGGTAGTCCCTGGTGGGACTACCCAAAAATTGCTAGGCGGAGTTGACTTCCGACCATTACACAAACAAGGGCAGGTATGTTCAAGGACCAAATGGTGGGAGAGTCTGATGATGGGTTGGGACAACATACATGTAGGGTCCCTAACACTGGGGAGAGGGCAATATGTGGAGGTGTGTCATGGCTGTGATAGCAACCGGAGAATGGATGGTGTGCATGTATGTCGAACTCTGGTGGAGTGGAGGAACCATGGGTATGAAATTATGGCTCCAAGCATGTCAGGGTTGGATGGCCTGGTTCCAATTGGACTGCCCCATGGAGGTCAACGAGTTTGTTATGCATACATCTATATGTAGAAGTACATTCCCTGTAACACATTCATTCCTTTTGCAGACATAAATAACATGAAAGTGCCCCTACAAACCTTGACAGTAGATAGAATAATAGGTTGTGCATAAGAGGGAAGGGACGAATCTGCAAAAATGCAGAAGTGTGTACATTGTCCAGTGTCAGTGCTCTTCTCAAAAAAATCAAATGTGAGGACTTTCTCACACATGGAATCATTCCTATTACCTGCCTGCTATGGCAATGCCAATCACTAAACCGGTCCTATTTGTAATATAATTTCGTCAAACACGTACATTATTAGCTCTCGTGTGTAACGTGTGCGTTACCACATAGTCATAGTTATTAATTTATTGTAGTGTCATGTTAATGGGAGTAATGATGTAATGAAGTATAGAGTCTAGTCTTGAAATAAAGACATGTGTGTCCCAGGTGGGACAGCCCAAAAATTGTGAATAGTGTCCTATTGGTCACACATTTCACCAATGTGTGTGGACTAAACTTTTGGGATGTCTGAGGATACGTGGAGTGAGTCAACCCATGGGATGGGTCTACAGGTGTAGGGAGTGGCCAATGTGTAGTGGTGTGGATACACAGTGTATCCAACTGGAGAATGGATGACTGCTGTGTCAGTGAAGTGTTGGGGTGGGTGTTTGGGGAACTAGGATCCATGGGTATATATGCAAATGAAGCAGCACAGCAATAGTGTAGTGGTTAGAGCATCCACCTAACAAACAGACATTCCCGTTCCGAATCCCACTGCAACACGTACCATTTTCCATTGATAATCTGTATATGAACATATTTTGACATCTGTCTGCTGTATAACCTGCATAATAACAATTAAAAGTGAAAAAAACAAAAAAATCACCACTCAACACTTAAAATACGAAAAAATAATAAAACAGCCACCAAGGACTAAACATAGGTCTTCGCTCTTTTAATAAAACACAGACCCAAATAAGATCCCCGTTGTGGGACACGCCAAAAATGACTGATCATCAGAGTCAGTCTTTGTAATGATTCATCAAACTAGGCTGTAGATGTACACAGTAGGTAGGTTGTGCAAGCCTGATAACCCAACATACGACATGGGTCCTGACATGTGGAGAGTGGGCAGTGTGTAGTGGTTTGGATAGACCCCCACCCACACCCACAGTAAGGATGAGTGCTGTAGAGGAGGGGCAGATGGGGGAACTATGGGTATGCAATTATGGGCCTAGGCATGCAGGTGTTGGCTGGCGCAATTGTATTAGGACCACCCCATGGATGCAAGTAATATTCCAAAATGGGCAGAGCTTACACCCATACCTCTCAACCCCTAAGAGCAAAACCACTCAACAGAACATAAACCATTGGGGGAACAAATAGGGACGGAAAGCACATATTCCACTTACAACTTTAGAAAGCTCACAGAAAATAACCAATAGGATACACCACGAGAGCACTGCTTGTTCCAACAAAATCTTTTTATTCCAAAACGAAAAGTAAACAGGAGAATGAGCGCTTTCGCGTGCTGCTGGCACGCTTCTTCAGATATAAATTAACTATACAATCTTGTTCATTTTATATCAATCCATCCTTCACAATATTGTTGCAATTAAGCAATTGCTCGGTTACACCCAAAATTGATTGATTGAACAAAAGGTTAACAAGTAGTTGCAAAGTTCCCGTAAGAATACATTCAATATCCCCGTTACTTGTTATCATTCCTATCAAATTACATACTCATATTACTTAACAATTCCTCATTTAAAACCAGTGTTACTAGTACATTTGGTCAAAATAAAATGATCTAATAAAACCCAATCTAGTATAGATCATGTTAAAGAACGTTCACAAGAATATCCCTTACAGTTTGTATTCTGGTAAGTAGACATTAAAAACGCATTTTCTATTCTTAGATTGGAACGCTCTTTTGATGTTGTTTATGTATACAATTATATAAAACACATCATGTCTCCACATAAAACTTTTCCACAGTATATGCATATATGCATCTCTCTAGAAAAAGAGATAAAAGTGAGAATAAAAATAAGTAAATAAGCAAATGAATAACAAGCTCGTGAGCCATATTTGTGCATGTTTTATGTCGTACATATCTGACGTTAATAATTTTATATTATTCAACGTGACGGCTTCATCAAAGTGCATAGTGCATAAACTTCTATACATATATATGAAAAAGATAAATTATTCACAACTATTAAAACTATGCATGGAAGTATGCGCTAAAATCAATCGCTGACTTCCAAGGTCCCTATGAAGTCACAATTACGCTCTATGTCTTGTGTACATTATCCAATTGATCATAAAATTAAAATTGTTCTTATATAAAGAATTGATGTAAAAAATGTATATGGCAATATAAATAAATTCACATATACACAGAAAATATATATCTATATATATATGGATAAAATGAAATAAAATGAATATGTATATACAAAACCTATCATGTAAATGCTTCCATGTAGTATAAATGTATGACAATAAACATAACCATATCATAAGCATTTATAAATATATCTAGTCCTTATATTAGATGCAATACACCTCAGAGGATGATAATATGTGTGTGACAACTCATACCTGGATCAACTATGTTGTCAGAAGCAATTATGGGCCTAGGCATGCAGGTGTTGGCTGGCGCAATTGTATTAGGACCACCCCATGGATGCAAGTAATATTCCAAAATGGGCAGAGCTTACACCCATACCTCTCAACCCCTAAGAGCAAAACCACTCAACAGAACATAAACCATTGGGGGAACAAATAGGGATGGAAAGCACATATTCCACTTACAACTTTAGAAAGCTGATAGAATAATAGGTATGCATTAGCATGACTTGGCTGAAGGATGTGGGGTCCTAAACCCAATTATTTGTCTGTATTTAATGATATCATTTCCCAGGTATTTGCCAGACAGATGCAGATTGTAAAAGGACCACACCAATAGTATGAAGCAAACTCTGGACAGGCCACGGATTCTGTACAGTCGACTGGCATGCTTACACCTAATGAGCAGCCATTCCCGATACGGGTCCCAGCACAGCACAGTTTAAATGGCTAAGTATGGTATGACCATATGTGTCATTGCATAACCCACTACACAACATCTATGAACACATGGTTGCCACACCTCACTGTAGGCATGTAAGCCGATGTAATAGGCATCACATGGTATTATTGCAGTCTTCACCCCAACCCAGGGGTGTGAGTGTCAAATGCAAACACCAAATGCAGTGCATTTGCAAGTGTGGGAGCAAGCGGGTGTAAGCCTGTTTGGCCGCCAGTATGGAAGTATCACACTGGTGAAGCAATGCAGAGATTGAGTGTAAGAAACTGTAAGCGGAGGTTAGCATTGCTTAGCTCCGCACAAACCCATGCACACCCGCTCACAACTGCTTTAAAAAGTGCCTTAATCACTCTGTACCCAACAACTTGTGTTCTGGCCAGCAACAAAATGAACAGCCTCTGCAATGCTAAAACTCAGGACCCTGTACATCACAGTAGTTAACCACTAAGCCATGATAGCAATAAGGAGGTATCAGCAAACTAATCCTCACCACAGGGAAATCAACTCAAACATATGAACTGAATCTATGTACAGTGTAATGTTCTATAACCTACCACAGACCATATATATGTGAATTGGAGTACTGCAGTAAACACAGTGTATGTACACATGAATGACGGATACCAGACACATATATAACCTGTAATGGATAAGACATAGCTTAGTAGGGAATCCGGCCCTACTTAAACTGAAGAGGCAGAAATACGGCTCATAACTGGCTGTAGCATCCCCCTGCATGCAGAATGGCTGGAGTGGGAGAAGGCACTCGCTTTAGAGTGCAGTGCTGGACCATCTAGGAGTCCAAATTCATGGTATGGCTCCTGGTAAAGCACCATGACAGGAGACTACTGCAGGGGCAGTACCAGGGCTCACAGTACAAAATGGAGGTCTCTGACAGTTTCGCCCATGACCTCACTAGTCCCACAGGTATCCCCCAGAATGGTGAGCAGGTCAGGCACCACCATGCAGACCTGAAGTGGTGGAGGGGGGATGTCCTGGAACAGTGGATCCAGGAAGCAAGGCAGATGCAGAATGCCCCAGAACTAAGTACTCCCTTCCACTACGAAGTTAATTACCTAACTATGGATAGGTATGGCTAAATATCATTGTATTTCTCTGACAGCTGCAGATGAGTGTGCTGCGAACCAGCAAGCTTATGATGCTAGGCTGCAAAGGATGCATCGCAAGGCAGGTTAGTAAATAGCCTGCATGCACTATCATAGCAAATAAATGTAAGAGCCTCAGAAAGTGTTGTACCAGTATACAGATTTGTGTAATATGCTACGAATAAAGGTGTAACCCCTGCATTGCTTCTGTTTACTCTGCAGTAATATGTTGTTGTACTGTTGCAGTTATTAAATAGTACTGTTGTAGTAAGCAGTGTTACCCACACTGTGGTATGCAGATAAAATGTGTATGAAGTGCTGTATAACAATGTTGGAAGTGCAAACAGGTCAGTCATATTAGACTAAATACATTGTAAAGCCTCACAACAATTGCCTGATAGCATAGTGTACAGTGATCTTAACTGTAATGCTTTTTTCACACACAGCAGGGCTCTGGATCCCAGGAGTGCCAGTGAGTTGTATGCATAATCATTCCACACAACTGCACACAGCTTGTTAGTATGTTCAGAGAGAAAGCTGTATGCATATATACACTTAACAACTGTACAGATTATGCTAGAATGCTCAAATAGAAAGTGGTATGCATATTCATACCCCTTAACTGTTCCAATCTGCCCAGTATGTCCTGATAAATGGCCCACATCACCTGCTTTCTGCCTTGTTCCCCTGACAAATTAGTGTGATCCAAGAATTGTAGGCAGCTGTAAATGACACATAACTGATAGTCAGACTTGTATATAGTCAGAGAATGTACATGCAAACATACCTGTCATCACAGCATCTCACCTAAAGTGTATGACAGCAGTCTCCAAACATGTTGCATTACACCTGCATGTTGTCAAGCCTGTACGTAAGACACAGGTCCTGTACATACTAATCTACAAATATACCATTGTACAATATAATGCCATTGGGTAGTGTAATAATACATGAAAGGACAGACCACTGCAGTGACTACGAATGTTGTGTAAACTACAAGGAGTTATTAGTTGTTAATTGAACTCTCTCTCTCACACCTAACATATGTGCAAAAATAACCGATTTACACAGCTCATTTGGTATGTCTACATTCCTAACCTTTGTTGGGACATATGTCCTATTGGTTTATAAATATTCACATCTGTTTCTATGCATGTGCCATGTTAAAATACCCCCATATCGGTGTCCTGTTGCAATCAATGAAACCTGCATGTTGTTGTAATGGCCACTGTTTACCGATATATATGCATGTGTTCTGCCTGTTCTGCAACTATTTTATATCTGGTGCCCTGGGTAATGGGAATACCTATGCATGCTGCTATAACTAATCTTGAATGCTGTTGACTGTTACTAACCCACATCTGCCCATATAACCCAACCATCCTCAGTGGCAGTTCCAACAGAAGGTGATGCAGAGCCAACAGAGATGGGGGTCCAAGGCTGGCCCCAGACATGCTGGTGCCCGGTGCCATGGCCAGCTGAAGTGGGATAGGTGGTTCTGCTGGGACCTCCAATCCCATACAGCCTATGGTGTTGCAGTTTTAACACAGATAAGGCTTAGTAATAGTCAACAGCATTCAGGATTACTTATAACAGCATGCATAGATATTACCATCAACCCAAGACAACAGATGTCATACATTTGCAGAGGGAGCACAACACATGCATATATACTGCATGACATCTGTCCAAAGCGTAGATGACTTGTGACTGCAGCTATGAACAGTGGCCCACTATTGGCATGTCACTGTGATAACCTCAGATAGTGACTGTCATACCACTGTTTCATGTGACATATGTCCAATCAGGGATGCGATGGCAGTAACTCTCATCACTGTCACCATGTACTGACTGTAATCCTCACACTATGCTTCTGCAGTTCACAGATGTGTGTTCTGTGAGTAACACAAGAAACAAATGGATCCACACACTGACCAGTCCACAGATGACCCTACAGATGGGGGATTTCCTCACAAACAGAGCACTGTCTTGTCAGTTATTAAAACATGCAGATTAGCCATTACCACACACAACTTATTAAATTGGCAGCAATCTAAATGAAGGATAGCTACTCTTACATGCTGTAGTCATGTCTGGCACATCACCCTCCCATCTTTAGGCTATTTTCCACTGTGTATGTCGTTTGAGGAATATCCAGATTTCATCTGTGATGCTGTTTACCAAACACGAGATCCAGGTTACAGCAAAGTCATGGGCAAACACCAACATGATGTTCCTAGATATTGTACTGTGTTTACATGAAATTGGCTATGGGAATGTCACCACAGCTGTTCCACATGCAATCAGCTAGAGGAGGACTGCAATAGGTGCAGAGGCCATCACTTACAAAACACATGCTGCTGCTGAGCAGGTGTACATCTCCACATCCACCAGAAAGAGAGTGTGTGAGGGACAAACAGAGGAAAGTACATCAGAGAAGGGCTGGGAGACTAAGACCTAAGCATCGTCTGTCACGCACCTACCAGTACAGGGATTCAAACCCCTGACTGACTAGCCATTCTATTACAAGTGCATGCAGTTAACTCCATGTGCCACATAGCTGACATGTTGGTGTGCTGTAAGAACATGTGTGTGTGCTGGTGAGTGACATCTGCAACAGAGATATATTAGACATACATTTAGGTGTAGCACAAATGGCTGTCTACATGAACAGATGTCATTATCAACAAAACCACACTCTCTAAGGGACTCAGACACATTGGCACACTTTGGCGGGCTCACAAATAAACTTCCTAACTACTTAGTTTGCCACACTACGGTAATGCACAGGTATTACATGCACCACAGGGGTTATCCTGAGGTTCTATGGGCTAGGGCATGTGAACGTGTCTGACATCAGTCAGTATGCCAATGGGAGTTATACTGGGTGTGACTGTGGTTGGGAACATCATACCCCACACTCAAACACAAGGTGCCAGTACTGACATGCATGTGTGCATTGCTTCATGGGTGTGTAGTGGCTGGCTATGCAAGACGGCTGTACAAGGCTGGATGAGGGGTAATCCTTGGCATCAGGCCACCTGACAATGATATGCAGTGTGGTTCAGGGGTGTAGTGTCTGCAATGTCCCACACAGATGGGTATTGTATTAACTGTCCTGTCATCCTGGTTACCATTGTCTGTGGCCATTGCTTTGCAATGCATGCCATGTCTGTGTTTGATAGTCATTGACATGGACATTGCCTGGGATGTGAACATCCCACATTAATGTACAGTGATATGTTTAAGTGTACCTGGTTTGCCTGGCACATGTTGTGTACACAGACTGTTATCAGATGTGCCAATCCTGGCCTGGTGTGGCAGGACCTGCTAATAGACAGCAGATTGACCCTGCACCTGCACTGATAGCATGATACAGGTACTCCCTGGTGTCAGTGGCATCTGTCCATACAGGGCATGTGTAAGGCATTGTATGGCCTCTGTGGATCACATTTGATGGCACCACATATGTTGCAGGCATCTAGTGGGGAACATAGCGAAGGCACATTGTCTGCAATTATGTGCTATTGTACTGGTGGACAGGGTGCCATACCCTCTGCAGCCCACTGCATTCACACCATGCCTACTATCTGTCAACAATGTGCAGGGTAATAGCAGCATAGCGGGATTTTCTAGGCAAGTGTGTTTGTGTATGACACATGGGATCAGACCGTATTCTGGGTAATAGTAGGGGTGCTTACTTTAGTCACCAGGCCTTTTGCCAGATGTATGGATATGGCTTGCCAACACAGTCTCTTGGCTGATTGAAATCTGTAATCCTCATGAGGTGGACGCTGTGACATATAATGTGGCCACCATATAGGAAAACTACAAAAAATGCTCAACATGTCCAGGGATTCGACACTCACAGCCACCTCCACACAGGCTCTGACTGTCCGACACACACACAGACACACACACACACACACACACACACACACACACACACACACACACACACACACACACAGACACACAATGTCTTGCAATACAACTCCTACCCAACTAGTTTATCATACTACAGCATTACGCAGTTATAGCACGCGCTACGGAGATTACTGGGCTACCCCATCCCCAAAGGTGTATTTCACAAGGAATTACATCAGCAGGGTTGCCAAAGTAGGGCAATTTGAATTTCCTGCAAGTGAGTAGCCCAAAATGCATTGCTCACAAAACAGACAGTGAGACACAGACAACACATCCACAACTGACATGTGTGGGTATAGAACCCATGACCAAGATCTATATCACACTACTGCATGGAGAGGTTATAGGATGCACCACAAGGATTACTAGGGAACTCATTCCCCAGAGGTGTATTTGACAAGGAATGACATCAGCAGGATCACCAACGTAGGGCATTATAAATGTCCTGTGAGTGAGTAGGCTATAATGCATTGCTCCCTACACAGACATTGAAACACACAGAAAACACATAACTGCCATGGTTGTGGAAGGAACCCTACCACAGTTCTAAATCACACTCCAGCAGTACGCAATTACCCAACATGCTACAGCGATTACTGGGTTACAGCGGTCCCACAGGTGTATTTCTAGGTGGGTGACATCAGCAGCCTTGCCAAAGTTGAGTATGTGAATTGTAAGGAGTGTGCATACTCTAAAAAGCATTGTTCCCTTCTCAGACACACACACAAACACACACACACACACACACACACACACAAACACACACACAAACACACACACAAACACACACACAAACCAAACTAGTTTCTCACACTACAGCATTACACAGTTACAGGACACACTACAGAGGTTACTGGGTTACAGCAGTCCCGGAGGTGTATGTCTAGGTGGGTGACATCAGCAGGATTGCCAAAGAAGGGCATTTCAAGTGTACTGTGAGTTTTACATGTCTTACCTGTGTATACCCACTGCTTACTGTCATGAAAACACATTTACACCTCTTTAAAAAAGTGTCTTACTCAGTCCTAAATGACATTATCAACAACCCTTGCAGGTCTTGAACCCTGGACCATGCACACCAAGGTCACCGGACTTGCCACTAAGCCATCTGGGTTGTATACATGTTTCATGGATTTTCTAATACACATTTTACTGCAGGTATTCCACAGTACTGAAAACAAATGGGACAGTCACTTTGTGTACATATGTACAGTACCCTTGAATGCACTGTATTCTGTGAAACAACATAGACAAGTCTACATATGTACAACAGTTATAACTAAATACTAAACACATATATGCACTTACGGGATGTACAAACACACACACACATATATATATATATATATATATATATATATATATATATATATATATATATATACACACAGACACACACATATATATATATAAACATGTCTGAACACCCTTTGTGACCCAAAAAAAGAGTTCCAAAGCAATTGACGTGTACACAAAACAGAGGCAACTCTTGTTTTATAGCATTTAAATCTCATCAGTTCATCAGAGAAGGGCTAGTTGTTGTGTATGTGGAGTTTGGGGTGGGGAATGATGGCTAAGGAAATGTACCCTAGGGATTGTGGAGTTTGGGTGGGGGAATGATGGGTATGTACATACACCCCAGAGACCACATCTATGTCAATGCTAGACAGTGGCACAGGAAAATAACATACCCAATAGTAGTTGTTCTTGACTCTCTATTCTTTTCTATTCCTAACTATGTAATAATTTGCAGACTCCACTCACCACAGATGACTACCATGGTATGTAGCATGTTAAAAGACATAAGACATATGTATGTCTGGCTACAGAGTAGTCACACCCACAAACACACACACACTTGCCAGTATTGTGTTTACAAGTCTTGCCTATGTAAAGGTAACTAGTAGAGTGGTATGCAGTTGGGGTATGTGCCACAGAACCCATACAATTACTCTTTGATTCTGAGCTGGGTGACATCACAGGACTGATTACTTGCAGTGGGGAGGGGGGAAAAGGGTGGTTTAGCAGATGACAAGGATAAAGGCGAATGCAAAAGGTGGTTTCTCTTTGGAAACCAGTAAAACCCGCTGTCATGACAGGATGCAGACACAAATACACACACACAACCACACTCAGCCATTTGCTGACACACACACACACACACACACACACACACACACACACACACACACACACACACACACACACACACACACACACACACACACACACAGTTGCCAGTGGTGGGATCAGAACCCCTGCCTATCTACAGATCACTATTACAGTACTACGCAGTTATGAGACGCGACACAGAGATTACACATTTCAAGGCAGTCAGAATGCCCTTCTAAGGCTGAGGACATCAACAGGGTACTGACAGTTAAGATTTACATAGCTGTAAACCTGTGTGTTTAAAGTAGGAGTCCATTACAACCTGTATGCACAAACAAGACATATCATCTGCAGGTAAGACATAGGTAGGCCTGAGAGGTATAGTTGTAGCACAACAAGTCCTGAACTGGAGTATGTCCATCTGTGGAATGGACAACTACTATCACTATACAGGGTTATAGTGGTCATGCTCATACACATAGAATCACAGGACTTGTTTGGATACTTGTTTGGATGCATTGACTCCAATTACACAAGGTCATAGTGGGCATGCTCATACACTTAGTAGCACAGGGCCGTTTGGGATGCACTAGGACTACAACTACACAAGGTTATACTGGGCACGCTCATACACTTAGAAACAAAGGGCTTGTTTGGATGCACTGACTCAAATTACACAAGGTGGCAGTGGGTACACTCATACACTTAGTAGAACAAGGCTGTTTTGGATGAACTCCGATTCTAACCACAGAAGGCCACAGTGTGTATGCTCATACACTTAGATGTACAGAACCCATTGTAATGGACTCCTATTGTAGACACACAGGTTTACAGCTATGTACATCTTACCTGTCAGTATATATGCACATCATATAGGTTTACTACCAGATACCTGTATGTGGCCCATAAATGATACATCTCCATCTGTGCTGTGTGATACACATGCATACATGTACATGAAGTACTGCCATATATATGTGATATATATACACAATCATGCATGTGTGGAAGTGACAGACAATAGGTTAAATGGGACACACAGGTAAATGTAACATACATTGCTGCCCTGACAGGCATACATTGATATCAGGTTGTGGAGAGTGGCATTATACTTGGAACAGTGGCATGTGCAAGCATAATATGTGAGCCCCATTGTCTAATGGTACTGAGGTGCAGGTGTCAAGATGACCTCTCCTGGCTGTGTTAGTAATTGACATTATTAGCAGGACCACTCCACTAAGCATATCTGGCATTGGTCATCTACACAATCTCTGCTGCTGTCCATCACCTTAGATGTAGCATTTGATACCAAGCACAATACTGCCACTCGCAATGATGTCATGGTACGAATGGCAACTGCTTGACCAAAACAATGGGCCAATGCCCTGCTGTAATCATGATATTGTCCAGTGTCTGTCATTCTTGGATGTCATGACTGAAAGAAGACATGCCTTTGTCACAGAGCACACGCACGCATGCATAATTCAAGGGAGTGTGAATAATACCTAGGTCGCATTTACCCATATAGTGGCATTCCAAGGCACAAGTCCTAAACACAGAGGTAACACCCTGACACCTACAAGACAATTGCATTGGATGCTTATGCTAACCAGTGCTAGATGTGTGGCTTTCGTAATCCATTTGCTCAATGTAGACCCAACAATGGGGAATACTGACATCTGTGCAGTGAGGAACACTTGGCTGTAGGCTCTGTAGTACACAATAGCACTACCACCATATAACTCAGATCCAGACATGTGGGCCATGACACTGGTATGGACCACTCCAGGTGGTGGTGTCCACATATTCATAAAGGCTACTTGCAAGTAAAGACCACTACCCCAACGTAATTCATCACAGATGTGTCAGGTATAGGTGAGAGTGTCAAAAGCTGCATTCTATGTAGTATCCTCATACATCCACCACCATGTCCTCAGACTACCAACACACATCCTTACATGTGGTATGAAATAGTATGGTAGAACATCAAGTAACCTTTGACTGGTGGACTGTACCTAGCCCTACATCAACTGTGCAAAGTACCCATGTACTGACACAGTTGCATAATGTGTTATGCAATGCAATAATACCACTGGTTGTAACCAGGGCAGTTGTACACATACCATGGTCCCTTGGATGTCAGCATTAACACAGTTGACTGTTGCTGTACACCAGTAAACAACACCCTCATGGTTGGATATGAACCACATGTACCTGCCCTGGATATGTACAGCCCACACTCATACAACATAATTAGAATACCATTGCTGTTGTTGTCCTTTGTACATATAGGTGGCTACATTCATTACACACATGCACATGGAAGATAGGTCCATGGCTGCTGAATGCTAACAGCACATACGGTTTGATATCTATGTTGACAGAGGTAATATTCCCTCTCTACTGGTCACCCATGACACCTATCATATCATACAACAACCCATGTGGCATGTATGTCATTATTCACTCCTCACCAACCAAGCAACTAAACAGCTCACCCTACTATTCAGGCATGACCAAAGGGCAATTTCAGGTATACTCTCCAGCCCAGCTGGTGAAAATGGGTATACTGAGGCAATGTTACAACTGCCTCATGTATACAGACAACCCTCTCCTCCTACCACAAAACATTGACCTATGCAAGAGATGCAATTATATAGCTAAATTGGAGGCTAAGCTCTCTCCACCTAAAACTGGAACAGGCAGTCATGAGGAGAAGGTTAACACTTGCACCACATCACCAGCCTCACACAGACATACTAAACCAGCACTGGCAAAAAATACACAAATACAATAATCATACTCAGAAGCTCTAAATAAAAACCTGCAAAAGCATTAGAGACCTCCAAAGCAGACACCCAAAAAAAGTTGCACCTCCTTTCACAAACCAGACAACACTTAAAACACAAAATCAGTGTGCCGCACAATCACAGCCTTTAAGGCAAAATAACATACCTAACACACTAGTAATAGGCGACTCTATAGTCAGGCACACTGACGTCCCACTCACTAGGTTGGACAAGGAGAAGGTTACTGTTAGCTGCCTGTCTGGAGCCAGAATCAGCCACATAACACAAGCACTCAGGTCACTCCAGAACAAGTACAAATATGACTCTGTCATTGTTCATGTTGGTGTGAATGACCTGAAACGTACCACCCTGGACTACATGAAGAGACATGGAAGAGCTCTCTGATCATGTAGCCCAGGTGGGTATGATCCTGACCCTGAGTAGCATCCTGCCCTCACCAAGAATGATACTGCAGTATAAAGAAATAAATGATCAATTTCAACAATTGGCTAAGCTTTTGGTGTCATTCAAAGGGGATCCAGTGTCCATCAGCCTGGGACAACATGCTCGACAAGCCTCGTTGCTTTGCAAGAGACAGCTTGCACCTGTCAACCCTAGGCTTTTGAATACTGACCAAGGCTCTTGCTGCTCCCATAGTGCCTTTTTAGGCAAGGCTCAAAAGTCAAACCCACCTCCATAAACAGCACAAATAAAAAAATGAGAGTTATGCTACTCAATGCCAGGAGTTTAAATATTAAAATGCACACACTCTAAGCACTCAGTATGGAGAACGTCAACATCTGCGCAGTAACTGAAACCTGGTTCAAGGCTCCACAGAGCACCCCAGCACTACTGGGCTATCATACCACACATTTTGGCCACAGAACATGGACTGAAACACAAAAGGAGGGGGGTGTATCCTGATTCATCAAGGATACCTACACCTCCAGGTTAGTGGCGCAGCATGATACCTCTGAGATAATCCATGTGCAACATTGGGCAAATCTGCAATGCAAATTGTGGCCTGCTACAGATCACCCTCCATGACCCAGGACCACCACTCCGCCTTTCTAGAGACACTGGAAAACATGAAGGTCCTACCGAACACTTTGATATTGGGCAATTTCAATTACCCTACTGTTAACTGGGAAAACTACTCAAGTACAAACTCCCAGGTCCAGCGCTTCCTGGAATTTATCAACTCAAATGCCCTGGATCAACTTCTTAACTCCCCTACCAGAGACGAAAACATATTGGACATGGTCATCACCAACATGGGCGACAGGTGTTCCGCACCAGAGGTCAATCAGTCACTGGTTAGATCAGACCATAAACTAATCACTCTGGATGTCCACACCACACCATCGCCCCCCAACCAAGGAAACCACAGTGAAAAAAATTTCTATAGCAAACTTCACCTTACTTAAGACAGAGGTGGTAAGTTTCACAGCCCCCACGCTAAAGGATAACAGTGTCCAAGATGCAGGAACCTTTACAAATGTACTCTAT
The DNA here is from genome assembly GCF_019279795.1 of Protopterus annectens. NCBI lineage: Eukaryota > Metazoa > Chordata > Ceratodontiformes > Protopteridae > Protopterus > Protopterus annectens. Next base: position 362,701,333 of record NC_056742.1, read on the forward strand.
GAACACCTACAAGGATGCATGGATCATGCCATCCCTAGCAAGGATGCATGGATCGTGCCATCCCTAGCAAAACCAAGACTCACTCCCATAAGAGAAGGAAACCAGTCTTGTGGACCCCTGCCATAAACAGGCTATACAATAAAAGGAGGAAACTAGTTCAGAAGAAAAGCAAATTCCAAGAAGGAAAGACATCCTTGATCAGTATCAGTAAGAAACTAAGGTCCCTCATAAAATCATCCAAGGCTAACTTTGAAAGAAAAATAGCCAAGGATTTGAAAGAGAACCACAAAGCCTTCTTTAGCTATGTCAAGAATCTAAGTGGCAACTCACAGATATGCTCTCAGCTAGTGCAAAATAGCACAAAATATACTGAACCTACTGATATTGCCAACATCCTGGTAGATAGATTCAGTGCAAACTTCACCCCCCTCTCCCCCCCAAAAGGGCCCACTACAATACCAGAAAAGTGTAGTGTCCCGGAAATCACAGATGCACAGGTGAAAACAGCCCTTTCAAAAGCCAAAAGCACAGCGTCAATGGGACCATATGCTGTCCCAGGCTGCGTCTTGCACAAACTACAGAACTAACTAACCCCCCACCTAAACACACTGTTCAACCTCAGCCTCTCCACAGGCTATGTGCCCATAGAATGGGGTACAGCAACAGTTATTCTGCTCCACAAAGGAGGGGCTACAACTGACCCTGGTAACTATCACCCCATAAGCCTAACTAGACTGGTCTGTAAGGCTATGGAACGCATCATCATGGAACTCATTAACAAAGACATTGGGAACCTCCAGACACTTGACCCAACCCAGTTTGGTTTTGTTAAGGGCAGATCATGCCTACTAAACCTGGTTGACTTCTTCGAGACAGTTACCAAGGCCATAGATGAGGGGAAGGTGATTCACACAGCCTACCTTGACCTCACCAAGGCTTTTGGTACCATTCCCCACTCGGGAATTATAGAAAATATCACCAGCCTGAACATAAACCCCTATGTCACGAGATGGGTTGCCAACTGGCTTGCAGACAGAACTCACACGGTAAGAATAGCGGGCACCAGGTCCAACTCTAAACCAGTCACAAGTGGTGTCCCACAAGGCTCAGTCCTGGGACCCCTACTGTTTGGCATATACTTCTCAGAGGTACAGACAAACACAAGAGGACTATGGCTAACCAAGTTCACCGATGATTGCAAACTGGGAGCCATAATTGACTCACTGGCTGACATGGGCATTCTCCAAAAGGGCCTTACTGAGATGGACACCTGGTGTCAAAGTCATGGTCTCAAGCTAAATGCCAAAAAATGCATAGTCATCTCATTTGGGAAAAACAAAACACCCATGAATTACCACATAAGTGGCAGCCCCCTTAATACAGAAGGGGTAATAAGAGATCTGGGGACCCAGGTAGATAGTAATCTCTCCTTTGACAATCATATTGCCAAAGTAGTTAAGAAATCCTTCTATGTAGCCCATCTAATTACTAAAGGGTTCGCATCTAGAAATTGAGATTTTATAGTGCTCCTCTACTCGTCACTCATCAGACCCATCATAGAGTACAATGCCCCATTTGGGATGTACCTCACAAGACACTTCCAACAGCTGGAAAGACCACAAAAGTACCTCATCAAAAGGATTACTGGCCTCAAACATATGTCCTATGCAGCCCAACTGGAAAAACTCTGGCTGTACTCAGTGGCATATCGCTTACTCAGAGGTGATCTCTGCCTGACTTACAAAGCCATGTCCAACTCAGAATTTATGGACATGCTCCACCTAAAGAAATCCAAGTCACTGCGAGCCACTCATTTTACTGAGCTAAACCTCACCACAACAATAAATAGAACATGCTGGAGGGATAGATTCCTGTCTCAGAGACTCCCCATGCTTTGGACCAAAATTCCTAACTACATTAGGGAGAGCCCCTCACTAACACTCTTCAAGAGAAACCTTGACGAGTGGATGGGTAACTCCAAATACACCCCTAGGATCACTTCATTGGCTGTTCTTGACAGAGGCTCAATTAATCAATGGGGTGGCGAAAGCTGACACACTCTGACTAGGCTTATAAATGCCCTCTGGCAGATAGCCTAGTACCTACCTATGAACATGTCCACTTAATGCAATGCCTACAAACATACCCAAATAACAGGATCATAGGACCTACACACACATAGCCTGTATTGACAGACTTGGGGGAATACAGCTATGCTCTGTATGTTCCCGAGTAGTTACAGGTGATATGTCCATGGCATGTACAGCCATGTGTGCCCACAGCTCCTACATATACCCCATGTCAACAATTGCAAGCCATGCATGCTGTGTGCACTCTGGACATTAACCTTATTACCACAATAGCCAGAATGTGCTGGGTTGAGATGTTTACAAGCCACGGACCTCGCACATGCTTGAAGAAGTGTAATGCCTAACTCAAACAGAGCACACTGCTGGCACTTCAAGTAATCATGAGGTGTGTGTGGCAAATATGATGTGCTCACTGTTGACCATTAGTGTCCTGGCTTCACAGTGGAACTGTCAACTAACAGTTTGTAGGATCATGACATGGAATATGCTGTGTGTGTCTTGCTGATGTGCTGTTGGCATAAATGTACACTTGGCTACTCAGTGAAGGTGGTTGTTTATCTTACCAATACATGAATACCACATCCATTATGGTGTAATGCTCATCTAGGTTTTACACATGGTGTGGGGAAGATGTGGAATGTATCATCTTGACCTGCTAGTCCACTTACTGATGGAGACTGCATATGTGTGCATGTATGGATGTGGGTTTAGATTCCATGCGTGTGCAGTGTCTGATGTTTGAAGGTGACTGCTATCTTAGTACATCATGCAGTTGCAATGCAGCCTCAACATTGCCAACTGTATATGGTGATATGTTCAACATACAGTAAGCTGTACTTTAGGTATGGACAGATGTTTGGACATAACTACTAAGTGGTGGGGCTACTTTGCAGATGAATGATTACTGTGGACAGCTCACAGGTGTGTTACAACCATTCCTACAATAACCTGTGTAACTGCTAAGCTATGGTTTTGTTAAATGAATGGGAGGACACACAACATAGAATGCAGTAAGGTTGACACTGAAGGCAACCCTCGACACCTGGAACAGTAACACCTCCCCTGTGCATATACTGTGCATATATCGGCACAGTTGGCAAAGGAAAGAGTCAGTATGCTTTGTAGTGTGTGTGATAGTGCTGTCGCTCTGTAATACTTATCATGAGATAGGCAGGTATTTGATTCACAGTGCTGGCACATGTGGGTATGTGTGTCCATATATGTCACGTATGGTGGAGACTGCATCCCACATGTTTTTCACTCTCCTGTACACAGTTGTAGACATCTGTACAGAGTGAAGTGTAGAAAGCAAGATATAGGCAGGTGTTTGAATCACAAGCATGTCAAGTGTCTGTATGTGTGTGACATAGTTGTATATCTTTGTGAATGCTGCAGTGTGTGTGTGTGTGTGTGTGTGTGTGTGTGTGTGTGTGTGTGTGTGTGTGTGTGTGTGTGTGTGTGTGTATGGCTGTCTGGTCCCTGGAGTGAGGCTGTATTTTACCATAGTGAATAACACAATGCAATCTAGTATTCCTGTTGATGTCATCAATCTTAGAAGGGCATTCTAACTGCCTGCAAACATGTATGCAATGGGGTGAGGCTTAGCCTACTGATGTACTCCCCTCCCCACATACACTCACCGCAATCTAGTATCCCTGTTGATGTCCTCGATCATAGGCCTTTCAGACTACCTGTACATGTGTAATCTCTGTGGCACATCTTGTAATTGCGTAGTACTATAATGATGATTTACACATAGGCAGGGGTTCTCATCCCAACACTGACAACTGTGTGTGTGTGTGTGTGTGTCAGAGTATGTGTTACTGTGTCTGTGAATCCCTGTGTGTGTGTGTATGTGTATGCATCCTGTCATGAGAATGGGTATTACTGCTTCCCAATGAGAAGCCATCTTTTCCACTGGCCTTTACCCTTGTCATCTGCTACACCACTCTTATTCCTCCTCCCTGCTCCAGGTAACTATACCTGTGATGTCACCCACTATGGATGTGACAGTTCTGGCGACAGTAGCTTACTACACAGCTATCATGCTTTTGGATCAGTAAACATGTTTGAAACTTGGGAGATTATAACTGTGATGTGGAAGCTACAAAGTGCATGCAGGTATTGTCATACAGACCTATGCATAGTCTACATTTACATATGGGACACTAACCGCAAACCCTGACATCCCCCGGCACATGCAATTACACCTGAAAGAGGAAGGCAGAACATCATGATCAACATGCAGTTACTGTTGTACATTTGACAGTATGTATCATGTGTAACAAAATGCATTCTAAAACTGTAGTACATGGTATGTCTGCTGCCTGTCAACACCACTCAACAATTGTAATCTACAATTGTCTTCCTAGTATATTCACCCTGTGCATCAGACCATATCAGCATGTCCCTGCACCAATGGTGTGAATGACAGGGATGCGGCACAGGCATCATCATATGAACAAGGTGATAATGTTTGCCAGAGGCCTAGTCTGCACCATTAGATGACATGTGTGTTGGTTAGGGCCTTTGATCTCATTGTGCATGTGTGGATGTTATGAGTGTGTGTGTGTGTGTGTGTGTGTTGAGGTGCCCTACATTTGTTTCTGGTGTGTGCGTGTATGTATGCACACAGGTCTGGCATGTGGCTGGGCCTACACAGGGGTATTATTGGCAGCTGCAGACTGTAGAGGGCAGGTTTCACAGTTCACGGTGTCTGGGCATGGCCACGTAACCTGCGCCTGCCAGGGGTTGCACAGGCACTACCAGGCAGAGGTCCAGATTGGGTACTGTCTGATGACACATGTCCACTGGACCAATTTCCCTGTTGGGACCGTCCAGGACCACGTACACATGACCTGCTGTGTCCTGGTGTGGACAGCACAGCACCGGCTGCACTGCTGCTGCTACCACCACTATGGGAGTGGGCATGTGAAATAGCATGTTCACGTAGACCTTCAACAGGTGATGTAGCTGGCTTACGTCCATGTGTCCGATGCATCACTCCCACCAGATGTTCCAGCACAGACATTCCATGCTCAAGGATTGACATGCTACAGTCAAGGACTCCCACCATGTCACCCAATCATCTATCCAAAACATCTGCAAGATGATGGTGAGCATTTGCAATTGCCTGGATGTTATCAGTTAAAGAATGGACAGCAGCCCTCTAAAGCCTCAGACCTTCTCTGTTGTGCCATTCAGCACATGCCTGTGCCTACATTACAGCCTGAAACATGCATCTGGTGACACCAGCTGATGTGCTATGTCTTGCAGAAGCATGTTGTCCAGAGGTCCTCCTATGAACAGCACTGGGCACCTGCCTGTGTGGGACATCACCAGTCAGTTGGCTGGGATCATGGTGTGCAGGCACACCTTCCATAGTCTCCACTTTCCTGTTCCATGCTACTACCCGCCAACTGTCCCATGCTACCACCCGCCAGCTGTCCTTCCTCTATGGCCACTGGTGATGGGGTATGTGTAGGCATGAGATCTGTGTGTGGGGATGAGAGGGATGCAGGTGGAATGTCAACCAATGGCACAGTTTCAGCCCAACAACCCTGCCTGTGCCTCAATCATACTTTCATCATCACTGCTAGAGTCAGTGGGGACACTAACATCAGGTGAAACATCAACATCTGTGAGGGGGAGACAAGAACTCTACATTACAAGTTATACAGCACAGTACGCAGACACAGACACATGCTATGACACCCAACAGCATGCAACATGCATGTGATATGGCAAAAGGTATTCAGCTTAGACATTTATAGTGGTAGTTACCATGCATCCCTGAGTAGCACACAACAGCATGCATGTGTTATAGCAGAAGGCATGTACCTTACACAATTATAGTAGTTGGCATACATCCCTATGTTGCACCATTTGTGTTAGTAGGTTATGCCCCAAACCTGCAACACAATGCATGCACTATGCACCATTGCACCGCACTGCCATGTTTTGTACAACATACCCCACTTTAATAGACCATCGCTGACCTGTGTACATCTGCCAAAGATGCTTTGTGTTGGCCACTGCCCCTATGTATGAGGAGGACATGAGCAGAAGGGTATGTTGAGTGAATAATATGTTTGCCTGAGCCCTAGCTTGCATATCTCCCCAAAGCAGTGCATGTCTGTTCAACATTATTCTGCTTACCCCTGAGCCAAGTCTACAGACAATGTGCATGTGGCTGTACACACATTTGACATGGCTGTCCCTACTTTGCAATGGTGCCACAGACAAACACTGGTTAACAGTATACCAGCCTGATGTGTGGCATATGTCCTTGCCAATCACATGTAGTATGACATGTCTTCTGCTGATGTGTTGAATGACATGCATACATGTTTAACACAATGGTGTCATTTCAAATATACAGTGAGGTAATGATGTCCCAATGCAGGGACGTGTTATACTAACATGGATCTTCAGCTGACCCAATGTTGTCAGTCCGCCCTACAGATATACAGTGACATACTGCACACTGAGCTGATGTGCATAGCCATTGCAGGGCATCATGTGGCTTCACTGTTGCTATACAGTGCGAGTTACAGACACAGTTCATAACCATGACTGTGTTCAGATACAATACATATCTAATGTGGAATGTGACCCACGTCACTGAGGTGTATACACACTAAACCCTACTGTGGAATGTGTGACGCAGGTCACTGAAGGGTATACAGATGACACCCCTGCACATCTGCAACCATATTGCTGATGCCTGGCAACTATGCCCAGACATGGCTAACTTAGCAGTACTCCATATCCCACATGCCATCTGTGTACCTCACACACATGAGGAGCAAGCATGGCAGTGATGTCTGACACCAGCACAGTGAATGTACTGTATCTGTGGCCTGATGTGGTTGTATGTGTATGTTGTGCAACACATGTATGTATTCGGATACTGTATAGGTGAATGCTTTCATGTCATGACACACTCATGATGTTCAAGACATGTTACGTGATGGTTTGATGTCATGCCTACACAAGCTGTGCACAGGCCTGTATGATGTTTAGTGTTTCACATCTGCATATATCACCATTACACAAAGACCATAGTTTTATTGTGTTGGACCAATGTACAACAGGGTGTACACACATGTACATCACTTCTACTCTGTTTGTTGCTTCATGTCTCTGGCCATCCTCCATGGCCATGTGTAAACATGTTTTGTCCAATGGTTATGATGGGCATCTATTTCACATGTCAGTGTTGTCCAATATGACATACATCCATAGATGTCATATGCTCCACTGAGGACAGGGTTATGCAGGCAAAGGGTGGTATGTTTGGGATGTGAGTAATCCTGTTTTGCAGGATAGTTGAGCAGTGTTCCAGTCAGTCCACTAAATGGCATGGACATGTCAGATAGCACATGACATTGTGTGACATTCATAGCAAGGGTATAATCCACAAGGGTGAATCCTGTGGGCTGGTCATACTCCAGCTCCAAAACATTTAGTGTGTGTGTACACATATAATAACGATGAACACCACAAAGCACACCTCGAGTTCCAAATAGAGCAATGTTGGTTTATTGAAGCAATAAAATTCCACGACTAAGCGCTTTCGCCAGCAATCTGGCTTCATCAGAGTCACCCATTTCTCCATTGCCTGTTCCTTATATTACATACAGACACATCCCATTGGATTAAATCACCTAACACACACCCACCTACATGTTGAACTCGTATAATTAATATTTAAAGTTTGTATGTAACCATATATAAATATGTAAACAATATTCCATTATATAAATTACCATTCATTTTATACAATGTTTTTTAAAAAACAATTTAAAATAAAACATTGTTAAAATTAAATTGTTTCATTTTTAACCTTCTCAATACTTATGAACAATATAAAATTAATCCTCTATAATCCTATTAACACTAAATAACAGTCAAGATGTATTTCATATTAAAATATTTTAAAATACTTTAAAATATTGGTGTAAATGCAATTAATCGTGTCTCATGTTCTTGTGAGATACGTTTGTTGTCAAATATGCTGGGACCTCAATTTTAAAATAGGTTTGATGGAGATGTATTCATTTAAGCCAGGAGGTCTACAGGCATCCAATCTAAACTGCCATTCTGTTTCCAAAGCCCCTACTTTGTTGGCTACCATCCCCACCTTCATCACAATCTAACACACGTCCTATCACAAAAAATGTAAATTTGTTGAAACTCGTACATTTCGTACTATGCAAAAAAAGTGCATTGTGCTTGTCCTTCTTTTTGATAGATCTAATGTGTTCTGCGATCCTGTCCTGTAACCTCCTTATGGTCTTACCCACATAATATGCTTCACAGGAGGAACAGGTCGCCAAGTATACTAAATTCTTTGTATAACAATTACATTGTCCTGGGCAGGGGATAGTGTATTTGTATCCCTTCACACAAACATAAGTACTTTCATTGATGTATCTACAATATCTACAAAAGCCACACTTTTTCATGATGGACTTAAACCTATTCTTGTTCTTTCTTTCGAATATACTCTTTAGATTTTCTCCCCTACTGTACACAAAAACTGGTTCTAAACCCAGAATTTTCTTAGTCTCGTCACTTAGCACAAAGTTCCATATGTCTTTTATTGTATTTGTCAATTCTAGCGATTTGACATTATATTTTAAAATCATTCTTGTATCCACTCCCTTTAATGTAACTTCATCTTGTTGTTTTCATTTGTGTTAACCCAGCACACAAGATTGGTGCATATCTACCACTCCTTTCCCTTAAGACATCCTTTCTAACTCTCAAAAGTAACTTGAGCGGATATCCACGATCCAAGAACATACCTATTAATTTAAACAACTCTGTTCTAAATGTGATGTCATTACTAACCAATCTGGAAGTTCTTACCATTTGCCCTTTAATTATTCCTTTTCGGTGATGGAAGGGGTGACAACTGGTAAAATGCAGCAGCGAGTTGGAATAATTCTCCTTCCTAAAAATATTACTTTCAAAACCTTCTAGTGTTTTACTAATTCAAATCCAAAAAATTTGTTCTTTCTTTGTGCCATTGAAATGTAAATTTCAAAAACTTTGTTGTTTTACCCAAAAATTCCACAAACTCAACCGCAGACTGTTCATCACCCTTCCATAAAATCAAAATGTCATCTAAAAATCTATTGTACATTAATATGTTGTTCATATATTTGTCAGATGAAAAAATATGCCTTCTCTCCCATGTTAATAAAACAGCGTTAGCAAACACTGGGGCACACCTTGCACCCATCGCAACTCCTGACACTTGTTGGAATAATTCACCTTCAAAGGTAATAAAATTGTTCTTAAGGACCAACTCCATCAGAGCAAGTAAAAAGTTGGCTTTCGTCCGCTCTATCAATCTACCATCCAAAATAGCTTCATAAAACATTTCTAAACCTATGTTGTGTGGAATTACAGAAAATAAATTCACAACGTCAATTGTAAGAAAACCAAAATCCGTGTCTCCTGTCTCTAAACCCTTCAGCCTATCGAGACAATGCCATGAGTCCCTAATAATATGTGCGGCTGAATTAACTATGGGTTTAACTGAGACATCTACAAATGAAGCTAAGGTTTCTGTTTTCGATCCCTTTGCCGAAACAATAGGCCTAAATTGTAGCCTGTCGGCCCCTTTATGTACCTTTGGGATACCAAACAATGTAGGCATTTTTGGAAATTTTACATAAAGATAATCATATTCAATCTCATTAATATTACCTTGAAAAAGTGCGTCGTGCAAAAATACATCTATTTTATAATATGCTCTGTTAATTTCACATCTAGACACCACAGCATAAGTGTCATCACTATTTAAAATAGCTGATATTTCAGAAATGTAATCAATAGTTGACATCACTACCATCCCTCCCCCTTTGTCTGGCTTCATGAATCTGTATTGTCCAGACTTTTTGAGGGAATCCAACAATTCTCTCTCCTCCGTAGATAGATTGTCATTGAAAAGAAAATACCTATCCAAACATTTACGTATCTGTACCTCCACTAATTTCTCAAATCCCAATACTTCAGGATTAAAAGGTGGCACAAACGTACTTTTTCTTTTTAGTACACTAGTGTTGTTATCAATATCCAAATTTCCACTGGTTAAACATCTTCCCTCTGTTGCAAAAAACATTTTCAAATGCATTTGTCTTGTAAACAGTTTAAAATCTAACATGACCTGGGCCACATCTAGTTTAAACAGTGGTACAAAACTCATACCCTTACTGAAAAGCTCAAAATGTGTTTCACCCACAACCAATTCAGTGTAGTTATAAATGCAGTAACCATTTTTCTTAAGCAACTGATGGTTTGACCCTTCAACAATAATCATTTCTTTGTCATCATGCACAGGCTCAGTCATGTCAACTAGATCCATGCCCATAGCAAGATCATGCATCTCACCATAATCAACATTGAGTGAGTGCTTATCATCATCATTGTCTGTACACTCCATAGCAACAGTATCATAGTCACAAAAATTGTCATTTTCATTAGAAACATCACCAAAAACTTCAATTTCAAACCCTGAATGTTCATGCATCACATTGTTTTCAATACAAACATCCTCAAAAACTTCATTTTCAAAACCATGTACACATATGCTCTCTGTATAGTACTGTTTGTATTCCCCACATGTGTAATGCTGATCTGTAATACATGTCCTTACAGTGAGCCACACCTCCACCATTGTATTCACAGCTATCCACACATCTGGCAATGACAGTTTGTAAGGTTTAAATGACAGTTTGTAAGGTTTAGTGTAAGTGTTTTATATAGTCTTCAATTATTCCAACATGGGTAACCACTGTGATGCATTGCAGGTCTGACCTGTATATATTAACAGGGCCACCATACATTATGTGTACGTGTGTTAAATGGCCACATGGCAGATAGCATGATATTAATATGATCTGTGCATTATAGAGCCTGATAAATAATCTCACCTGCAACAGGCTGCTGTCACTGCAAAATGTCAGAGGTACCTAAATAGGAGTGTCACAGCAGTAAGATCATTATCCACAACTGTGTGATAGCTACAGGGTGCAATGTGCATGTTAGCACATAAGCCAATACAATAGACTATACTACGGAGTGTGCATATCTGTGCATGCATATATCAAACTATGGTATGTGGCATGTGTGCATACATGCCTTGCATATGATGTTACATTACATATTGTATGGTAACACATGTAACTATATGAAATATAGTTGTGTTATTTGTGCACAGTAGTGCCTTACCAGGCAACTCCAGACTCAGTGGTTGTGAGACACCCACCTCCACAATACCAGCTAAAGCTTGTGGATGGAGTTCTGCAGGTGTCCCCAGGTTGGCCAGTAGCTCCTCGGTACGTGTGAGTGGGGGCTGGGTTAGTGCCCCCCCCCCACCTGTTGCACCTTGTTCCCTGGCAATTGCATTTACATGCTGTTTCACCCATCTAATGATGTTGGTGCAGTGTCAGTCCACCTGCTGATAGGTGCGATTGTGGCCGCCAACATCATTTACCCTCCTGCACAGTTCCTCCCACTGGGCATCCCGCTGCTGTGCATCCTGTGGCACATGGCTGAAGAATGTTACATGGTTGTCGAGGAGGTATGGAATGAGGACGTCATCCTCTAAGCAGGTGTATGGTGGCAGCCTGGCATGCGGCATACTTGGAAGACATAATGATGGAGACAGATTACAGTAACTCACAGAGAAGTACAGCTGAACATACATGTGTATCACATTTATTAAGATTACAAATATGTCATTGCAAATCTACATGACACTAACACCACTGACATGTTTAACTCACAGACATTTGACACGTACTGGTGATTTGATGTTATCACCATATATGTGTGTGTCAAGTGATGACATTGCTCATACTCCATGTGGATTTTGTCTTGATGTGGGCATGTCTGTTTGCCTGTACTGGTGTCTTTATCTATCAGCACATGCCCAGATGTGTTCACAGTAATGCAATAGACCTTAATGCTGTGTATATGTCACATATATAGTCATACACAGCCTTAAGGGACATGACATGTGACCCTGCAGACTTGCTCACAGAAAGTTTTACATGTATGTGTTTTCCCATATACGTCTACATGGCACTGTACAGCAGTTTAGCATCCTGCCATGTATTACCTGTGTTGCACATGTGAAACACATGGGACAATGGCTAGCTTGATGGTATTTGCAGGGTTGGATATCAACTATAGCATGTATGGTCATAGTGAACTAGTAGGCTATATGCCCTGGGCCATTTATGAGCCTAGGCTGAAATGTTACCTATCTGTAGCCAACAGGCAGTTAAGTTACAGTGGCCAATTCAAACAGTGCCACAGAACTGATCCACAAGGTTACTGATATATTTGCCATGCGGTCATCACACCATGTCTGAAAAGAGGGGCAATGTGCAGCTTTTCTGGACAGGGATGCATAGTATGGCAGGAGTATGTAAAGTGTATGGGACAGGGATCTGTCAGGCATGTTGTGATCCTTGTACTAGAAAGGCAGATGTCCATGAAGTATGTGTTTATTTGGAATCAGGATGTGTAAGTGTAGCATGTCCAACATCTCTATGTTGGACATGGCTTTATTCAGGGTAGGCATCATGCTACATAGTGGAGCTAGGGATTGGAAAAGCCAATGTAGGCCATCTGAACATGGTCAATAACCCTTGAAGAAAATACGTGATCTATTATGGGTCAATTGAATGTTGAGTATGGCTGAACAATGATCTCTATATTCATGGATGGCACCCTGTCATGATTAGGGGTACCACTTATGACTACCTGACTGGTGTGGTGAAGTAACTATGCATCCCATATGCACACACTGTCCATTATGTTAACCGCTGCCTAGGTGGTAGTTCATGGGTACAGGGTTTTTAACATAGGGGATGAGAATGCAATATTTAGCTGTCACATTGTGGCCATATGTCACACACCACACATCTGACCCACAAAGGCTCTTGTTGTTCGCAGCACTCATTGAGTCAAGTATTGCTCCTAGTTCATAGTCATTTGCAAACTTCAATAGGCAGATGCCTTCTGTGTTAGTCTGTGTGGTATAGATGACAATGAGGGGGAGTACCAGGAATTAACCCTGTATTACTGTAGCTGGTGCTGGTTTGATGTGCGTGTATTAGTCAGACATCTTCTGTAATGTTGGTTCTGCCAGCAGTCCAGTCGCCAACCATTCCTGTGACATAGGAGTATATAACTAGTTTACTGAGTGTAGCTGGAACACAGTATGGGTGATGGTTTCCTAAGACCTGGCAAGGTCATGATATACTGTGTGAATCAACCTTACTATCATCTACATCTGTACTGGCTACATCAAATAAGTTAATCAAGGTTCATGGCCTTACAGACCAGACTCAGCAGAGTAGTAGTGCACTATTTCCCATCTTCAGTGGTGTCTCCCCATTTGTGGGGTATGATAACTGTTGCTATGCAACATTCAGTGTGTACACAGCCTGACATGAAGCTATGATTGAACATGATGTGTATGTGGAGAGCAAATTGTTCTGATATTTGTGTAGGATACACCCTGGGATGTTGATAAGTCCCATGCAAGAAATCCCCATGCTATCCCCAGTTGGCCTTTGAAAGGTACCTGTAGTTAGTATTCTCAGGCTTACACATACTTCGTATCCACTGGAATGGGTTCCCTTCTGTTTGTTCTGGCTCTGAGGTGTGACCGGCACAGCTCCACAAGTTGCTGTAGGGTGTCCCTGTCAACCCTGTAATGCTCTACTATCTCCAGATCACATAGCCCCTGGTAGGTTACCCTGGGTCTGAACACTCTTCTCCTCCTCTGGTGCCTGGGGTGGTTGTGAGCATCATCCTCCACACCACCTTCAGTCTCCAACATATGCTGGTGGATCAAAGCTATGGCAGCCCCTAACATGTACATATTAAAAGTTCCCCGTCTGTATACACCAATGATGCAGAGTGTATGGGCATACACAAGTGTGTGTGAGGTGCTTTCACACTTTATATTATTGTGCTATGTATGCTGCTGATGTCCTTGAGTGTGTATAAGCAATTCCAGCTGCAGGGTATCTTAATTATGGGTTTTACAGTGAGTACTGCAAGCGTGGGGCCTTTAGTGTGGAGTTATGCTTGCCTGCTTTGATTAATCTGTTGCCCTTTAATTCACTTTTATACCAGGATCCCCTCCCATTATTGGCATGCCTCCACCTGCCATCTTTGTTTTGTACTTTCCCTACCCAGTCATGTGTTGCAAAATGTATCTTGTAGCTGATATAATGCAAATCTGCTTTGTTCTGCTGTGGCACTTTACTGTTTTCTTTGCTGTACAGCCCCTCCCCTCCCCTTTCCTGTTCTGCAGGTAGCTGCTTGCAGCCTTGTTAGCTATTGTCAATGGCCCACTGTAGGTTCCTAGGTGTTAGTCATTTGTACTCCAATTTCCCTGCTGCAGCATTTCCTTAATCTTTTCCTATATCCTTCCTGTTTCAGCTCCAGTGCTCGCCACGCAAACCCATTTACCGAGTTTAAGCACGTTTTAATCACCGTTCACATGCATACTCTGTTACCTTGTGTGCTCTCAGCTAAGCAAAGCTATAGCCAGTTCGACACATCCCTTTCCTGCAGCTTTGCTTAGCTATGGGACACCGGAACAGCCATGCTCCAATCTGCTTACAGCAAAGGTGATACACCCCTCTCTTGATGTCATTTCTATCTCAAGGGCACGCCTCAGTGTTATAATGCTACACTGTGAGATGCATCCTTACACCAGCGGGGAATCTGTAATTCACTATTACTCCTCTCATTTGCATGGCATTGCCTACTAATTCCTAGCTACCGTGCAAAACACTGTCACAGCCCCTTAGCAACTCTTGCACCACGGTGTGGTGTAACATGCCTGCCATTGAATATTATGAGAAAACCATGATATGCGTTAACATTGCAGTTTTATTCTATATTTTTCTAGCGATCCGGTTTGCTCACCGCTGCCCTGCGCTTAAACTTCACAAAAATTAAATTAAATGTTCTTTTTATATTTTGTACATTTTTTTTATGCCAATGGCTATATATTTAGCCATTGACATATATTAACGATATAATACATGTGTTTGGCTGGCTGTCATGGCTCCGATTTTGTGTGTGCAAAAATGTAAACCATTTTTTACGGTTTGCATTTCTGCATGCTTACACTACACCTGCACCACTTCCTGGATCGCTAAATACCTTAATTTGCATGCTGCACTGCTGCAACTGGGGTAATTCACATACAGGGGCCGGGAGCTGTGAGGACACAGTGTATGCAGGTAGTGCACATGGAAACAGCTCATACCTGTATCGCTCGCCGGCCATATTTGGTGTTGGAAAGCCAACGCTACACCTGCACCTGGCGCAAGCTTCATGAATCCCGAGGTTAGTCTAACTTTATAGTCCTAGCTATTTCTAGAAGAAAACATACTTCTAAGGTACTACTTACATAGAGCATAAGGCAGTGCTGAAGGTTGGATATCAAGATCAAAATGCTTACAGTCTCTCTCTCAGCAATAGTTTTTAAAATCACTCAAACATGTCTGCTGGGCCCTCCTAGATTACATCATTTTGACACTTAGGTTTTCCCAGTATACACATTACATCATGTTGACACTTCGTCTGGAGTTCCCAGGCCAACAGGCTACATTATTTAACAATCTAACACCTGCTCAGGAAACTACAACAATAAAATACATTTCACATGTACACTCTAGCAATTATTCCTTAAGTTAAAACAATAGAAATAATGTGTTCAGCTAGCCTCTTCAGCACCACCATCTAGATCAAAGGGTATACAAGACATAATTTTAAACTTCAAAAGAACAGATGTGAAATGCTTGGCTTAGTTTGCCTTACAGCAGATGGCAATGTTGCTACAATCTTGGAGTTCACATTTTACAGTGTTTTCTTTCATTAAGAAACAAGCCTGTATTTTACATTTATATTTACAAATGATAGAATTATGTATCAAATTCTATTTGGCATGGCTGCCAGCCTTCACCCCTTCTCTGCCAGTCTTCACATCTCTCAAGTGACCCTTGATAAATGCCGCTTGAGAGGGTTAGGTCTATTTGAGGGTACCTCTTCTCATTCCCTGTCTTGAGAGCCCATCTGCATTGACATTGCTAATCCCACTGCCGTGCTGCACAGACATATCATATGCTTGCACCTCCAGACTCCATCTTAGCAATTTGGCATTTTGCTGACTGGCTCTGTTTAACCATGTTAGAGGGCTGTGATCTGTCATAACAGTGAATTTCCTTCCATACAGATAAGGCTGAAGTTTCTGCAGTGCCCACACTATGGCTAGACATTCCTTTTCTACGGCTGCATAGCATTCCTCTGTGGATTGGAGCCTATGACTGAGATAAACCACTGGGTGCTCTTCCCCCCTCTGAAGAAATCTGGCTAAGTACAGCCCCCACCGCATGGTTCAAAGCATCCACTCGCACAACAAATTCTTTGTTGTAATCTGGACTGGTTAACACAGGGGGTCCTCCCATAGCTCCCTTAAGCTTTTGGAATGCCTGCTCACATGCTGGAGTCCACACTACCTTATCTGGCCTGTTCTTTTTTGTCAGGTCTGTAAGGGGAGCAGCTATGGTACAATAACTAGGGATGAACTTTCTGTAGTACCCTGCTTTCTAAGAATGCCTTCACCTGCCTTTTAGTAACAGGTGCAGGCCATGCCTGAATGGCTTCCACTTTGGCAAGTTCTGGCCTCATCTTACCACTCCCCACTCTATGTCGTAGGTAGGAGACCTCTGCCATACCTACCTTACATTTGCTCGGCTTAATGGTCAACCCTGTCCTCTATAGTCTGCCCATACCTCCCTGACATGCTGAAGGGGCTCTGGCAAGGAATGGCTGTAGATGGCAATATCATCTAGATAAGTAAGGGCAAACCCTCCTGCTAGGATATTATCCACCAGCCTCTGGTAAGTTGCTGGGGCATTCTTCATCCCAAAGGGCATCTTTGCGAACTCATACAAGCCAAAAAGATTCACAAAGGCTGACCTCTCTCTAGCACTGGGAGTCAAGGGCATCTGCCAGTAACCCTTGGTAAGCTCAAGATACTTAGCCCCACCCAGCTGCTCTAGGGCCTCATCTGTCCTAGGCATGGGATAAGTATCCGACTCTGTGTGACTATTTAATTTCTGGTAATCCACACAGAACCTGGTGCTGCCATCCTTCTTTGGTACCAGCACCACTGAGGAGGCCCAGGGACTGTTGGACTATTGAATCACCCCTAGTTCTAACATCTCCTGTACCTCATCCCTCAGAGTCTGTTTGACTCTCTCAGGCACCCTGTAAGGGGCCTGCCTAATAGGCCTTTGGGGTCATGTATCCACCTGGTGCTGCACCAGATGGGTGCACCCTGGTTTTGCAGTGAACATGTCCCCAAATTCCTGCAACACTGCTCAGATTTCTCAAACCTGGGTAGGGGATAGCTGCTGGGACATTGCTACCCCTTCCACTGAGGTGTTAGCCAGAGCCTCACTGAGGAGATCAGTCCCCAGATCTCCCTCAGACTCCTCTTGCAATCCACTGCAAATGCTCAGCACAAGAGCCTCCCTATCATGGTAAGGTTTCATGTTAACATGGTACAATTTGTGCCCCTGCCATCTACCTAGCAATTCCACTATGTAGTTAACATCACTTACCTTTCTTACCACCTTGTAGGGGCCCTCCCTAGCTGCTTGCAGCTTATTGTGTCTGACAGGAATGAGAACCATTACCTGCTGCCCTACAGCATACTCTCTAGCTCGAGCATTCCTGTCATACCACACCTTTTTTGTTGTTAGGCTTCTGCCAGGTTCTCCTGGGCCAAGCTCATGAGTTCCCAGAGCCTTGTCCTGAGGTTTAGAACATATGCCACAACAGATTCCTTGTGAGACTCAGACTCACCTTCCCACTCATCTTGAATTAAATCTAGAAGTCTCCTCACCCTATGCCCGTACAGCAACTCAAAGGGTGAAAAACCTGTGGATTCCTGGGGAACCTCTCTGTAAGCAAGATTTGTCCCACTCCCCCTTAAACTGATCTGCAAATGCCCATATCATGGACTTGATTGTAGAGTTTAACATCTCAATAAGACCATTAGTCTGGGGATGGGGATGGTAGGGGGTGGTCTTCATGTGCTTCAACCCACAGGACTTCCACAGACAAGCCAGCAGGTCTGACATGAAATTGGCACCTCGGTCAGTCAGCATTTCTTTTGCAAAACTTACCCTGCTGAAAGCATTTGCCACCTTCTCTGCCTCAATGGTGGACAAAGCCACTCCCTCAGGGTATCATGTAGTATAATACACTACCACTAGGATATACTTTTTCCCTGTGGAACTTGGGGTACTCAGAGGACCCACAATATCCATAGCTACCCTTTCAAATGGCTCCTCAATCACAGGCAAAGGCATCAAAGGAGCTCTCACCTTGTCTCCTGCCTTGCCTACCTTTTGGCACTGCTCACAGGTCCTGCAGTATCCTGTTACATCTCCGGAAATTCCAGGCCAATAGAAGTTTTGTATAACATGCCTCTTTGTATGTTTTATGCCCATATGACCTGCAAAGGGAATATCATGGGCTATGACTAGAAGTTAAAATTACTGAACACGTAGATAGAACAAAACTCTGAGAACAACAGTGGTCACAGAAACACAGAACTTTAATGAAGCTTTCAGGCTCTCAACCCTTCATCAGCATTACACAATATACAAATTTACATCATTTAAATAGAGGAACAATTAAAATCACATGATCAACCAGCCAATGAACTTTTTTTTAAAAAGTTATTTAAAAGGGAAATGTTTAAAACATAAAAATATGTACAAATAATGTGTTATACATAGTATATCATTTTTAGTAGTATTTTATAAGTTATTTAGTTGGCGTTTAACTAGTATTGGTTTTATACTAGTAGTGTTATTTAATCCTGGTGGATTTTCAGCCTGTAGTCTTATTATCCACTCTAGTTCTCTTGTTTCTACAAGGTTATTTATATCACCCCCCCTCATACCCACTTGTATTGCATCTATACATCTGAATTTAAAAGTATGTGTATTGAACTCATGTATGTGCTTATATAGGGCATTAGTCTGTATTTGTCTGTTTATTTCAGACCTATGTTCAATTATACGGTCTTTCAACCTCCGTATAGTCTTCCCTACATAAAATGCTTGACAATTTACACAAGTGGCAAGGTAGATAATCTTTGTGGTATTACAATTAGCATTAACATGAAAATAAAACTTCTTATGCGTTATGGGGTGTATAAAAATGTTGTCCCCTTCAAAAATATCAGCACAGCAGGTGCAGTTATACCATTTGTAGGTCCCTTTGTTACTATAACCAACATTGTGCCTTATGTCAAAATCCTTATAACACAACATGTTTTTCATGCATTGGTTATTTCTATAAGCAAAACTAGGTCTGGATCCTACTATATCACTTAACTCTGGCATGGCCATAAGTATAGGCCAATTTTTATATATTATGTTACTAATTTGATTAGAGTAACCTGAGAAGGTTGTTATATATCTTAATCTAGTGTCCTTCTTTTTAGTAGGCACTAAATTACCATTATCTGCATCTATATTCTCCTCTAAAATATTGGTTTATAGCTTGTTTTCCTACCCTCAACTATCATATCAATATTTTTCTGTATAATAGTCTCAGAGTATCCACTTCTTAAAATTCAGCTTTCATTATGGATGTCTCATTCAAATATACCTGCTCTTCTGTTGTTAATCTGCTTATTCTAATTAGTTGTGACTTAACTATACTTTTGAACACATGTGGGGGGTGCATACTATTACTATCTAGATATCTTATTGTATGCACATCTTTTTTATGTACCATAGTATGTATTGTTTCATCCTTTTATACACTTTCACATCTAGAAATACAATCTCATTGGAAGATGAACACATTTTAAAGTTAAAGAATTGTGTAGTGTTATTGATATATGTGACAAACAAGAGAAGATCTTCCTCTGTACCATCCCATATGAAAAGCAATCATCTGAATCTAGCATAGCTTTTCACATGTATATTCAATGCATGCTTATTACTCAAAATATATTCTTTCTCCCACTGAAACAATACAAGATTTGCAAAAGTATTAGCAACAGATGTACCCATGGCAACTCCTGTTAGCTGTTTATATGGTGTGCCATCAAAAATAAAAATATTGTTAGTCAATACTAAGTGAAGAAGAGAACATATATTTTCCACATCTCGAGGGTGTTTGTTGGTACTAGACAATAACAACCTTTTAATGGCTTCTACTCCATAGTCAATAGGAATAACAGTGAATAGTGATTCTATGTCCAAAGTTACAAAAATAAAGCTGGGGGAAGCTGTTGTGTACCATAACTTAAGCTTCCTTAAGAAATGTGTGCTATCCTTCACTATGCTTCCACATTTAGGTAGTAGTTCAGATAAAGTAATTTGTAAATATTTGGATATAGTTTGGTTATCCAGCCCTTACCTGAGACAATAGGTCTCGGGGGTTTCTAACGACTTATGTATCTTGGGATCCCGTATATTTGGGGATCTTTGGACATGGTGTAGAAGTAGTTGAATATATCAATTGATATGTCATTACTTATTTGCATATCATAAATAGCCATGTTAACTTGTGTTATACAATTTTTACTTCTTGAAGTGTTACCTTCTTAAATGTATTAGTGTCAGATAAAAACTGGAAAATCTACTCATATAATATACTCTGTCCATTAAAACCACAGCCCCTCCCTTATCTGCTTGTTTTATTATTACATCATTATTTCTTTTCAGGTCTTTGAGAGCTAGATATTCTTTATAAGTAAGGTTGTATTTCATCTTAGTTTTATCACATTTACTAAACAGAGATCTCAATTCTGATTCAACAATATTAATGAATGCTATGATAACTGGAGATAATTGTGGTATAAACAGACTTAATTTTTACAACTGCCATTACTTTCTACAGAATTCTTAAAGATTAATTTTAGCATAAGACTTCTAGCAAAAAGTCTTAAATCTATAATAGAGTTTACCACATCGTCCACAGCAAAGGGAATGAATTTCAAACCTTTGCTTAAAATAGACAACTGTTCATCTGGTAAAATGTTATTTGTTAGATTTAAAGTACCTTGTTTTATTGATGGCTTCCCATCTATCTGCGTGGCGTTTTGTTGCTTTTTCTGGGACTGCTGTATTTCCTTTTTGTCGCTTGGGTCTGAGGTGAGTTTTCCACTGCAGTTGGCGTTATACTTTCCGTATATGCCTGCTTCACCAGGACCCTTTCTGGTTGTTGCAGGCGAAACGGTAAAAGTGGAAATATCTGTTTGCCTTTTCTCTTTTGGTTCCCGGTGTTGCTCTGTCATCATCGGTGTTTTTGGTGCATCCAGGGTTACATTTTCAACAGCCGTACTAAGTAGAATCTCCACATTGGATCCTACCGGACGTTTACAAGCTTCCTTCTCATTTACCTTTTCGATATTAGCTCTTTCAGCTCCTTGTTGTTGCGTTACATGCGTAGCATTTGGCTCGCGTCTTCGCTGATTGGTTGAATTCTCATTGGATACGCCCGGCAGGGCGAAGTCGTCCAATCGATCAAGCATTCTCGTTTTCTCCTTAGTCGATGGGGCGAAATAAGGCTGTTGCTTATGTTTAGCGGTTTTTGCTAAATATTTAAACTCAGTTTTCGGCCAAGAAAATATATGTCCGTTTTGATAATCATCTATGTCCCTTTGAAGTTTACGTTTCTTTTTTAATTCCAATCTATTGTCAAGTGACTGCATTCTTTCAATGAATGCTTGATAAATACCATGCGATGCTTCACTTTTAAGTAGTATTGAAACATCTTTGTCACATTTTTCTATTTCTTGTAGCAAGGTTTTTTCAGTGTCTTCAAAGAAGCTGTTCATAAGCTTCATATAGCTTGCACTCAATTCTAAATTGAGCTGCTGCCACTTAACAAAAAGCTCCTCATAGGTATTACCATATGAGGGCATTTTAAGCACACGCAGTCCTCTTGGTACTATGCCTAATTCGAGGTATGCTAGAAAACTAAGTCTCTGCCATTGCAGCTGCTTATAGCTACTAACCTTCTTTTCCAAAACATTAATTAAAGCAGTCAAATTAGTAGTATCCTCAGTTGTTGCAGTCTTTTGAGGATCATTGGTAGATGGTTGATCTTGTAGTAGCGGATTGTTCATTTTAATAAGAAGTCTCTTAATGGACAAAGCCATTATCAGATGTTAATATAAAAGTTAGTTGTAAAAGGCTTGCCACTTTTGTAAATTGTCAAGCATTTTATGTAGGGAAGACTATACGGAGGTTGAAAGACCGTATAATTGAACATAGGTCTGAAATAAACAGACAAATACAGACTAATGCCCTATATAAGCACATACATGAGTTCAATACACATACTTTTAAATTCAGATGTATAGATGCAATACAAGTGGGTATGAGGGGGGGTGATATAAATAACCTTGTAGAAACAAGAGAACTAGAGTGGATAATAAGACTACAGGCTGAAAATCCACCAGGATTAAATAACACTACTAGTATAAAACCAATACTAGTTAAACGCCAAATAAATAACTTATAAAATACTACTAAAATTGATATACTATGTATAACACATTATTTGTACATATTTTTATGTTTTAAACATTTCCCTTTTAAATAACTTTTTAAAAAAAAGTTCATTGGCTGGTTGATCATGTGATTTTAATTGTTCCTCTATTTAAATGATGTAAATTTGTATATTGTGTAATGCTGATGAAGGGTTGAGAGCCTGAAAGCTTCATTAAAGTTCTGTGTTTCTGTGACCACTGTTGTTCTCAGAGTTTTGTTCTATCTACGTGTTCAGTAATTTTATCTTCGCTTGCTTAGTGTTACAGGTAACACTTTAAGAGGAGATTCAACCCGCCTTTTACAACTAACTTTTATATTAACATCTGATAATGGCTTTGTCCATTAAGAGACTTCTTATTAAAATGAACAATCCGCTACTACAAGATCAACCATCTACCAATGATCCTCAAAAGACTGCAACAACTGAGGATACTACTAATTTGACTGCTTTAATTAATGTTTTGGAAAAGAAGGTTAGTAGCTATAAGCAGCTGCAATGGCAGAGACTTAGTTTTCTAGCATACCTCGAATTAGGCATAGTACCAAGAGGACTGCGTGTGCTTAAAATGCCCTCATATGGTAATACCTATGAGGAGCTTCTTGTTAAGTGGCAGCAGCTCAATTTAGAATTGAGTGCAAGCTATATGAAGCTTATGAACAGCTTCTTTGAAGACACTGAAAAACCTTGCTACAAGAAATAGAAAAATGTGACAAAGATGTTTCAATACTACTTAAAAGTGAAGCATCGCATGGTATTTATCAAGCATTCATTGAAAGAATGCAGTCACTTGACAATAGATTGGAATTAAAAAGCGTAAACTTCAAAGGGACATAGATGATTATCAAAGCGGACATATATTTTCTTGGCGAAAACTGAGTTTAAATATTTAGCAAAACCGCTAAACATAAGCAACAGCCTTATTTCCCCATCGACTAAGGAGAAAGCGAGAATGCTTGATCGATTGGACGACTTCGCCCTGCCGGGCGTATCCAATGAGAATTCAACCAATCAGCGAAGACGCGAGCCAAATGCTACGCATGTAACGCAACAAGGAGCTGAAAGAGCTAATATCGAAAAGGTAAATGAGAAGGAAGCTTGTAAACGTCCGGTAGGATCCAATGTGGAGATTCTACTTAGTACGGCTGTGGAAAATGTAACCCTGGATGCACCAAAAATGCCGATGATGACAGAGCAACACCGGGAACCAAAAGAGAAAAGGCAAACAGATATTTCCACTTTTTTACCGTTTCGCCTGCAACAACCAGAAAGGGTCCTGGTGAAGCAGGCATATACGGAAAGTATAACGCCAACTGCAGTGGAAAACTCACCTCAGACCCAAGCGACAAAAAGGAAATACAGCAGTCCCAGAAAAAGCAACAAAACGCCATGCAGATAGATGGGAAGCCATCAATAAAACAAGGTACTTTAAATCTAACAAATAACATTTTACCAGATGAACAGTTGTCTATTTTAAGCAAAGGTTTGAAATTCATTCCCTTTGCTGTGGACGATGTGGTAAACTCTATTATAGATTTAAGACTTTTTGCTAGAAGTCTTATGCTAAAATTAATCTTTAAGAATTCTGTAGAAAGTAATGGCAGTTGTAAAACATTAAGTCTGTTTATACCACAATTATCTCCAGTTATCATAGCATTCATTAATATTGTTGAATCAGAATTGAGATCTCTGTTTAGTAAATGTGATAAAACTAAGATGAAATACAACCTTACTTATAAAGAATATCTAGCTCTCAAAGACCTGAAAAGAAATAATGATGTAATAATAAAACAAGCAGATAAGGGAGGGGCTGTGGTTTTAATGGACAGAGTATATTATACGAGTAGATTTTCCAGTTTTTTATCTGACACTAATAAATTTAAGAAGGTAACACTTCAAGAAGTAAAAAATTGTATAACACAAGTTAACATGGCTATTTATGATATGCAAATAAGTAATGACATATCAATTGATATATTCAACTACTTCTCTACACCATGTCCAAAGATCCCCCAAATATACGGGATCCCGAAGATACATAAGTCGTTAGAAACCCCCCCCCCCCGAGACCTATTGTCTCAGGTAAGGGCTGGATAACTGAAACTATATCCAAATATTTACAAATTACTTTATCTGAACTACTACCTAAATGTGGAAGCATAGTGAAGGATAGCACACATTTCTTAAGGAAGCTTAAGTTATGGTACACAACAGCTTCCCCCAGCTTTATTTTTGTAACTTTGGACATAGAATCACTATTCACTGTTATTCCTATTGACTATGGAGTAGAAGCCATTAGAAGGTTGTTATTGTCTAGTACCAACAAACACCCTCGAGATGTGGAAAATATATGTTCTCTTTTCACTTAGTATTGACTAACAATATTTTTATTTTTGATGGCACACCATATAAACAGCTAACAGGAGTTGCCATGGGTACATCTGTTGCTAATACTTTTGCAAATCTTGTATTGTTTCAGTGGGAGAAAGAATATATTTTGAGTAATAAGCATGCATTGAATATACATGTGAAAAGCTATGCTAGATTCGTAGATGATTGCTTTTTCATATGGGATGGTACAGAGGAAGATCTTCTCTTGTTTGTCACATATATCAATAACACTACACAATTCTTTAACTTTAAAATGTGTTCATCTTCCAATGAGATTGTATTTCTAGATGTGAAAGTGTATAAAAAGGATGAAACAATACATACTATGGTACATAAAAAAGATGTGCATACAATAAGATATCTAGATAGTAATAGTATGCACCCCCCACATGTGTTCAAAAGTATAGTTAAGTCACAACTAATTAGAATAAGCAGATTAACAACAGAAGAGCAGGTATATTTGAATGAGACATCCATAATGAAAGCTGAATTTTTAAGAAGTGGATACTCTGAGACTATTATACAGAAAAATATTGATATGATAGTTGAGGGTAGGAAAACAAGCTATAAACCAATATTTTTAGAGGAGAATATAGATGCAGATAATGGTAATTTAGTGCCTACTAAAAAGGACACTAGATTAAGATATATAACAACCTTCTCAGGTTACTCTAATCAAATTAGTAACATAATATATAAACATTGGCGTATGCGTATGGCCACGCCAGAGTTAAGTGATATAGTAGGATCCAGACCTAGTTTTGCTTATAGAAATAACCAATGCATGAAAACATGTTGTGTTATAAGGATTTTGACATAAGGCACAATGTTGGTTATAGTAACAAAGGGACCTACAAATGCTATAACTGCACCTGCTGTGCTGATATTTTGAAGGGACAATATTTTTATACACCCCATAACGCATAAGAAGTTTTATTTTCATGTTAATGCTAATTGTAATACCACAAAGATTATCTACCTTGCCACTTGTGTAAATTGTCAAGCATTTTATGTAGGGAAGACTATACGGAGGTTGAAAGACCGTATAATTGAACATAGGTCTGAAATAAACAGACAAATACAGACTAATGCCCTATATAAGCACATACATGAGTTCAATACACATACTTTTAAATTCAGATGTATAGATGCAATACAAGTGGGTATGAGGGGTGATATAAATAACCTTGTAGAAACAAGAGAACTAGAGTGGATAATAAGACTACAGGCTGAAAATCCACCAGGATTAAATAACACTACTAGTATAAAACCAATACTAGTTAAACGCCAACTAAATAACTTATAAAATACTACTAAAAATGATATACTATGTATAACACATTATTTGTACATATTTTTATGTTTTAAACATTTCCCTTTTAAATAACTTTTTAAAAAAAAGTTCATTGGCTGGTTGATCATGTGATTTTAATTGTTCCTCTATTTAAATGATGTAAATTTGTATATTGTGTAATGCTGATGAAGGGTTGAGAGCCTGAAAGCTTCATTAAAGTTCTGTGTTTCTGTGACCACTGTTGTTCTATGACTAGAAGTGCCAGATGGTAGGTTCTAGGCACTACCAACTGCTGTACTCTATCACCTTCTAACCCTCCCTCAGGGATCCACTCTCTGTATAGTAACCGTTTGTCCCAGTATACAGATCCCCCCTTTCCTTGGGAATCATGTGCCTCCCTAGCTATCTGCCTCAGGCCTTGCAATGTAGGGTCTGAGAGCTGAGCCTGTCTCAACTGTCTCCTTGTAACCCTTGCCAGATCCCCTTCCACAGGAAGTCTGGTATCCTCTGAGCAGTAGTGCCTCACCCTCAGTCTGGGTACTACTACTCACCTCTACCTTTGCAGTCACTTTGTCCAAGGGACCATCAGTACCCACAAGCAGCTGAGCAAATACCCATATCATGGACTTGATTGTAGAGTTCAGTCTCACTGCTACAAAGTAGCTCCCTTCCTGAAATAACCACCTCACCAGTCCTGGCTGCAAGTATACAGTCTATCTGGGTCTCCCCTAAGCTACCAGATCCACATGCTTGTCTCGAAGCCTGACTGTGTATAACTGCACAAGCACAGTGTACTGCACTATCAAAATCATTCCCTATCAGGACATCTGCAGGTATATTCTCAAACACACCTACTTGCTGGCTTCCTTTTCTCGTTTATATAATGTTATCAAAAGATGAAAATAACGAACTCTATTTCATCGAACCTAAAATATCTAAACCACATAATATTGAACATTCAGAACAGTGAATTTTTTCCTTGGGGGAAAAAATTCACTATTCCGAAACACATACACACAACACAAGCACACCTAAAAAACATCAATACACACACATACACTTGTAATCCTACAACTAACCCTACACTAAACTATACATATACTATCTATCCACTTACCTTAACCCAAACCCTAACCCAAAGGTCCGGCACTATCGCACATTCATCTAACCCGCACCCTAACCCTAACTCACAACCTGCCCCTAACCCTAAATTCACCTAACCCGCGCCCTAACCCTAACTCACCTAACCCGCGTCTTAATCCTAATAACCACAGAATCGCACACTTACCTGAACCTGACATGTAAATTTCCACCACAGCACTGAAAATAGCAAAGCCACAGAACCAGCCAACCAAATTCTTTCCCTAGGAAAGAATTCAGTGTTCTGCAGCTTCGCTATTTTCAGCGTTCTCTAAAAATGGGTTGATATTAGAGCATTCGAAGCTTTAAAACTTCAATATTCTGATATAGACCCTCCTTTTCCACCCTCCCAGTCAAGATGAACCCTAGCCAAAGGTATTTGGAATAGGATCCCTCCTAAAGCTCTGACTGGAGCAGTCTGCCCAGGCAAGTAGTGCTCCTCTGTACCATTGCAGGCTTTACAATGGTTATATCAGAGGCTGCCTCTCTCTTGGCAATGGCCTCTTTGCCATTCACTACAATAGGATATAGGCTCTGGTGATAATTTGTTACCCTTTCTGTCCCAAGACAACCTACTATTGGCATTTTGTCTTTCCCACTTACTGGCTCCCTCACCTTTGGTTCCCCACCTTGCCTCCATGGACACATATATGCCACATGGCCCCACTGGTTGCATTCAAAAGATTTAACCCTAGCTCCTGGACATGTACCTGGACTAGTGGCTTCCCCTGCTACTGTCAGATTCTGTTGGGGCAGTCTGTGCTGCCCACTATGGGTTCCTTTAGACCCATGAGCAGTACTGGGAGTCCCCTTCATATGCAGGGCTGCCCTGCTGGCCAGGTATAGGTCTCCCTTCTTCCCCAACTCATCTGAAGTAGCACATTGACTATCAGCTGACCAGATCCTCATATCCTCAGGCAAAGTGCTAAGGGCTTGTTCCCCTCACCAAACGGTCTGCCAGCCCTCCAAAAGTGGTGACCTGACATCCACTCACCCAGCTATAAAACTAAGTACTCAGTTTAGCAACATATTCACATACATTTTGATCTGCCTTGCGTCTATGCTCACAAAACTTTTTCCTATACATTTCAGGTGTTAGCTTAAAACATTCTAAAAGAAATTTTTTACAGCAGTATAATCAAAACAGACAGAGTCAGGCATTTGTGATATAAAAGTTACAGCTTTCCCATGGAGTAAGGGGGTCAGGAACCATACCCAGAGCCTTTGGTCAACACTGTACTGTTTGCATATCCTCTCAAACATATGAATGAAATTATCAAAAGTATCCCTCTTTAAATTGCAGAAGAAATGTACTGACCTGTTGTGCTTCTGGGGTCCAGTTACTCCCTTCCCATTACCTCCATGACTCTGGTGAAGAGTCAGCATTTCCCTCTCATGCTTTCTCTGACACTGCTTTTCTTCTGCATCTATCTACAAACGCCTGGCCTCCAACTCAAGTTTCTTTAGCTCCAGATGGATTTTTAAGTCCACTGCAGAAAGGTTGAGCTGTCCATTCTCCAAGGATATTGCATCTCCACTGCCAGTCTATTGTCCTCCTGGATGCTGTTTTCTGATTCAGCTGTAACCAAGGCTGCAATCGGGTCTGCCTTAAGTCAGGTTTCCATGCACCAGTCCCCTAGCCTGGCACATCTCCACCAGCTGGTTCCTTTGTCAGCTTTCCATACTCCTCTGCTGACATGCTGCCTGCTCACCCTGACTAAGCTAACAAAAGAAATAAAACAATTGTGATCTGAAATCTTGAGTATTCACTGCGTGGCTGTTTTAGAGTACGAAACACCTTCAGAGATCACTGTACATAAGCTACAGGATTCACTCTACCCACACCACTACAAGCCAGTTAGTATGTGAAGTGGATCCCACAAGTGAGGATATCTTATCCCAGCCACTGCCACCACAATGTGTTGGCTGTGCCCTGGCCCAGCAATCAAGGAGCCTCAATCCTCATCACTTAACACCAGAGATGGTGTCTCATATGAGAGGAAAGGATAACAAATACACACAGTAAAGTACAAGCTCCCATAAGTGCACACAGAGATCACAGTCAGTCTGGGGCTGGTTGTTCTCTTGGTCCCCAGTAAGACTCCCCACTGGCACAGCTATAGGATCCAGATCTCAGCCTAGCTGCTACACTAAACTCCAGTACCCTCTCTGTCCCACCAGTGCTTCGTGTCCCTGCCCAGGTAGCTGACACACCACAAACACCTTGAGATAAGTATTTATACAACTTCACAGACACTCCTGGGAAAGGCTGACACAGATTCTCCAACTGTGCCCCTATACCAAGACTATACAGTAGTACTGCCACCACCAGCTGATATTTATCAGCTACCCAAAGGCCCTTAAAAAGGTGTCCAATTATTATTGTGCAATATTATTATCCAATTGGTAAGTGTGACTAATCAGTCTAAGGCTTATTAGAGTGTACTCTAGAGTGTAACTTAACTCTACACAAACCAGCCACAGGTAAAAGGTTTTTAAAATATTTAATAATAAAGACACAAGACAAAACTATACACCACAGTGCTATCCAAGAGTTCAGATATCACACAGAAACTTAAAATAATTCCGTAGTACAGTTCTGACATAAACAGAAAAAACACTAACTTTATAGTCCTAGCTATTTCTACAAGAAAACATACTTATAAGATATACTTACATAAAGAGAGCAAAAGTCAGTGCTGAAGGTTGGATATCAAGATCAAAATGCTTACAGTCTCTCTCTCAGATGGACCTGTGGCTATTTTTCAATTTAGTGAATTATACATTATTTTAAATATATTCACTTGATGTGATATATATATATATATATATATATATATATATATATATATACAACCAAAGGAAATAAATAGGTTATGAAGTTGGCAATCTGTGCATGATTATTGGACAACATATCACATGACTGGGCTGCTTTTATTTATACTAGGTTTTCAATTAACTAACCAGGACTAAAGAGGCTGGAGAGTGCCTTTTCTTGTTCTTTAGGTGTGAGCTATAACAAATTATTTATAATGTACCACTGGTACCAGATTATTTTCTTAGTTGGATTATTTGTGCTATTTTGATGCATCATTTCATGGAAGTCATGCAGCTGTTTTCTGCTTTGGAATACATTTGATTTTCATTGCTCTCCTTAGATGCTGAACTAATATCTGAACTGGAGCAGCTTCCACCAAGCATGCAGCATTAAGAAACAGTGATAGCAGGACACACTAGGCTTTTATCCCAAACAGTCTCCAGCTCATATTGAGGGACCCCTAGCTGTTATCAGATCAGTACAAAGCTAATGCAGTATGCCCTGGGTCTGCAGCCAGCCACCACCCAGCTGACTCTGCCAAGGTGATTACCAAACTTCTACACTAGATCTTCCCTTTGCTGAGAGTGGCTTAGCTGCTGCCTTCCCACACTATATGTATCAGTTGGATCTGAAAACTCTGTGGAAATCTTGATTCTTTAACATGAATGCTCACCTCACAGCTTCACAGCTATTGTCCATCATCAGGTCATATGGCTAGCACCATAACACTCGTCACCTTTTGGTCACATCTCCTTGCCACTACCTTTACTAATAAGGACCATAACTGATTCCATTGACTATGTCCTTGACCTCCAATAGGATAAGGCAGAAACGATTACAGAGGTGAGATTGTAAGTCCTTACGCACAAAAGGCACCCAAAATGTGTTCCTAAGAAACCTTCACTGCATGTTTTAAGTTGCTAGGTCTGTTCAGCTTCCACTCCATCTATATGATCCATGTCCAATTCACCACGTGATCAGTTGATAACTCCTCACCTTTCTTTCACCCTAGAATCTATAGAATATAGCCTCAGGCTTGATGATGCAAGTGCAATGTCAAGCATCGGTCTTTGGCCCAAGGTGATCTGGTTCCAGGTACACTAATGATCAGCCCTTTATTTGCATATGGGATTTGTTGTTGACAATCCTAAAAATCCAATATGAATTTGCCATGCAGATTTAGATCAAACACACTGTCGCCCCTATCATTACCTTCCATCATTCTCCAGGAATGTTAAATTCTCCCATCAAACACTATACCATGGTTTTCAAAAAGAATGAAAGGGAAGAATACCCTGAATAGCCATTGGGTGCCTATGCACAAACAGTTAGCGCTTTCCTTTCTGCAGCTTCCAGTAGTCTCAGAGTTGAACCTCTTATCCACTGGTAAAAACTAATTAAAGTGTCCACTATCCAGTCAAGATGTCTGGTTATAGAACTGAAGCTGGTTATAAGGACAAGCCCAATTATGTGAAGCATTTTAACCTTCCACACAAGTGCAGGCTACTTTTTACAAATGAGAGGACAGTCCACATCACAAGAGCTAGTCTGCATTTCCAGGCTCTGTTTCACCATAATGTGTCCTGCTTCTGTTGGTTACAGGTCTGGTACAGCACCTGACAAACACTCTTTACCTTAATGGTGGTGAGCCTACATGGTAGCTTCATACAGCTTTTTTGTGCCAAACTGTGTTACATGGGGTATCCAGTCAGCAGGCACTCAGATGTGACCATCAATCCTAGACATGGATCCAGGGTTGTTCTTTGTGTTTCTGAACAATCCTAGACCTGGATCCAGGGTTGTTCTTTGTGTTTCTGAACTAAGTGAGATTTTCAAAATATTTAAATGAACATGAACTGTAGCAATCAAAAGTTTGAAAGGCTCTCTGGTTTCTCCTGTTAGACCAGTGTGATAAGGGTAACCCTACCCCTACCGGGGTATAGAACTTCCAACAAAGCTCTAAGGATCAAAGAGTCACACAACCACCTCCCCCATAAGATTATATCTGAGGAGGAACTATGCACCATGATGACATTATCTGGAGGAAAGTAATTTAAAGTACTAATGAAAGAATGCCTTTGTGAACATGGATTATTTCAGTACAAAAAACATTAACAGCAATAATAATAGTGTTAATATCTCTTGCTCACTTCTTAGGCAGTTGAAAGGTAATATTACAAGAAGTGATGCATCAGGTCTTGTCTGTATTATGGTAGCTCAACCATACAGAATTCATTTACTTCAGATATTCGTAGTTAAATCTGTGAGCTGCTAATGAACAATTTGAGTCCATGATTTGCTTTCTTCACTCCCTGAAAACAATGATCCTCTAAGCAAGGCATTTAAATAAAGGTTACATGCAGGTCGTTTATCTTTAGAGGAACTTGTACATAGTGGACTTACTAAGTAATAAAGGAATAAAACAAATAAATTGAAGAGCAGTATAAAACTGGACTAGACTGAGTCTGAAAACAAGACCCAGGATTCATTAAACTCCATGCTGTAATAGCATTATTCTGACATGGAGTGAACAGTGTCCATTTCCACATAGCTTTAACAGCAGCACACCTTGCATATTCATTAAGGCGCACTACTGCTAAGGCTAAGTGGACATGAACACTACTGAGTCCAGAGGGTATGTTTAAGTAGTGCACGCACATCTAACATGTACGTATGACACTTTTGAAAAGCATTTCAGTGTCCGCTGACATTGAAATGAAATAAAAGGAGTATTTCAGTGGACACTGAAATAGATAGAGGAAGCAAGAAACAAAGCAGGGGGTGTGTGACAGGTTCTGTCACACACACCCTCAATTGTAAAAGTGCCATATAGCCATAGCCGTCAACCTCCTAGAGCAAGAGAGCTCTATAAAGCCATAAATAATGGGGGACAAAGGCACACAAATAGGAACACTCTTTAAATATTGCATGGACAAACCTGGAAAGCTGATAGAATAAAAGTTTTGCAGTAGCACTGACTTCCTGAAGGGTATGAAGACTGAAACACAAATGTCTGCCATTTGAAAGTGCCGTATGGCCATAGCAATCAACTGTACAGGTTTATGCAGAATGCCCAGATGCCTACCTCACATACTTCTCAACCTTCTACAGCAAGAAAGCTCTACAAAGCCATAAATAATGGGGGGACAAAGGCACAAAAATATTCCACTGACAAACTCGGAAAGTTGATAGAATAACAGGTTTGCAGTAGCACAGATTTCCTGAAGGATATGAAGTCTGACATCCAAATGTCTGTCAGTATGTTCTAACAAACACTTCCTAACTTTGTAAGACCAACAATTAAAATCAGTTCCTGTGTGTCCCTTTATAATTTCCCTTACTGTGACTGACGAGGAGTACTACATGTAAATAAAGTGTGTTTATGAATTTATATATTTTTTCCATTCTAAGGTATGTTTAAGCATACTACGGTTGTGCACGTTATGGCCCTCTACTCAGCATTGCTGAAACATCCCATAAGAGACAAATAAAAATATACAGCTAAAATCATTCTGCCAAGACAGTGTAGTGGTTAGAGTCTCGGCTTTGCATGCAGGTGTTCACTGTTCGAGTACCAAGACAGGTACTTTATTTTTACATGGGAATTGGTGCTAAAATTATTTTAATTTTAAACTATGTAGCAATTGATATTTGCAACCAGGGTAGTGTAGCTGGTCTAAAATGTAAGTGCGAGTGCATATAACATGTGAAATCATCCATGTATACACAAGTGTCCCATACAGTATAGTCACACCCCATGGTAATGTAATGAAAGCACATAGAAGGATGTCATGTAAAGTAAATCATATACACTTACTAATATTAGAGTAATGATTAATGAAGTCATTATCCTATTTATTTCAAATGAAAATTGAGCAATGGTTAGCAGTGCTCAGTTATGCTTAGTCAGTTTAAGCATTGCTTAAATGTGAATGCTAAGCAGCAGTCAGCTCAGCTAAACGGATTTGCGCACTGTTAAGCAATGCTCAGCAATTACCCCTTTAAACACGGTTCAACCTAGATTAGCGAATTTGCGCACTGCTTAAGTGAGCTTAGCATTTTCAAAATGGTCCAATGACAGTAAAGGGCAGGAATATGGCCTTATTTAAACCGTGCAGGCAGGAATACAGCCATATCCTGTTTAGTTTGATCTCTGCAGGAACATATCTGGCACTGGAGAGGGAGTGCTCTATTGGGTGCAGAACTGTGGCATCCTGGAGTCCAGCATCATGGCTGGACTCCTCACAGAACACCATGATGACAGACATCTGCAGGGCCAATACCACAGCTCTCAGTACAAAGCAAAGGCCTGGGACCATCCGGCATGTGACCTCGCCAGTTCCACTGGAATCCCTTGAACTGGTGAGCAGGTATGGCATCATTATGCTGACCTAAAACATATGAAAGTGGACCTCTTGGCCTAATGGATCCAAGATGCTCAGGACCAGCATGCTTTAGCAGTTTGTAAATATCCCAGATATAGCTGTACCAAATTCTAGCCTGAGTATGTGATAGACAAGTATGAATAATATTTGTTTCTCACCCCTACAGCTGCAGAAGAGAGGGCTATGAACATTGTGGCCAATGCCAATAAATTGACAAGGATACATCAACAAGCTGGTGGGTACAGATCTACCTTTCAGTATACATTGAAATAAATAAGAAGTAAATTGTTTACTGTGTTCTGTGTGAAACTATTAAAGAAATAAGTTGTCAGACTAATAGTCATCTACAGCATATGCAATAGTAGAGCACTGTGTCATAACTACAATAAAAACCTAAACCACCAACTGCTGTGTTTCTATTTCTGCAACATATCAGAATAATGTGTACATGTTCTGCACAGAAAATATGGCTTTGACATCATGAATTAACAGAGGTTGTTCAGAGAATCAGCTAGTATGCAAAACAGTAGTGTGTGCAGCTGTAAAATCAAGATATACATGAAATATAACATATGTTATGCACTAAGATCCAAACCCTGAATACTAATGTCAAATGTATTATAGTGTGTCCCCTGCTGCATTGCCTTGTGTTAACCTTTGTTTTCCAGATCATATAATTTCAAAGAATTACTACACAGTACAGCAACTGTCATGCATGAATCTCAGGATTACAAGTCAGATTGTCTAACCCACAGAGTATTAGGCAAAAAACAGTCAGAGACACCAGTAGCCCAATGTGATGAGAAACAGCCTTGTAGTTCATTTTAGCACACCCAAACATTGTTCAAATCCAGGAAATGGTACTGAGATATGTGCATATATACACTCAATAAATCTGTAATATTTGTAGAAACAGTCAGATAGTGGTAACCAATATTTTCTCCACAGGTCTTACAGGTAATGAAATGTTTTTAGTAGCTGTTTAAAGGGTATAACAATACACTGTGTACATCTGTCTCACTGTGCAACCCCATGTCTGCAAACAACAGCAGGATAGGTACATACGCCATGCCCTCTGACAGATGCATGTTTCTCAGGTGTCACACTGTTATGGCTAGTGGTTACTGCTGCAAATCACCTTGGACACAGATAGGAATCCAGGTGAACTATGCTAGTAGCAGACTCATGCAACATCATTGCAGGGTACTCCTTTGTCAAGTACATAACTCTGACATGTAAAATCCCCCTCCAGTAAAGTAGCCACAGTTCACCCAGTCTGCCCCATACCGTTACAGGTTGACAGTCTAACAGGTATGTATGTGCCACAGAAGCTATGAGCCATAGGTAGATGTAAAGTGAGGGCAGACCTGTAGAGTACCAACAGATACTGTTGTGAAAAATAGAAGCCGATACAGTTGTTAATAGACTTCATTCTCTCACTCCACCAGTCATCTGCATCAATAATCATCCTTCATATACTATTGGTATGTTGTTCTCAAAATCTATTGTTAGGACATGTGTTCCATTATTGTTCATATATTTAATTGGTTGCATATTAACATACTTTCTTCAAATACTATTACTGGTGGCTTGTTGCCATCAATGCAACTTGAATGTCGTTAAAATGCTTACTGTTGTTCTATTTATGCATGTGTTAGGTTTGCTATGCAACTGTTTCAGATCTGTCGGTTTGGGTTAATGGGAACAGCCATGCATGCTGCTATAACTAATTTTGCAATGTGTTGTTAATGACTAACCAATATATCTGGGGAAACAACACCACCATAGCATGTTTGGGAAGGCAGATCCCGCACCCCATCTGGCCTTGGCACCGGGCCCCAGCAATACTGGGACCCAACCCAGAACATCCTCTGCCGCTGGTCCTGCACCCCCTTTGGGTGGAACAACCTCAGGGGATGGGGCCCATCCCCCTATGGGCATGGGTGTGGAGAGGAGCCTGTCACCCACAGAATGTTCCAGGTTATGCTGCACAGTGTCATCCACTCAGAGTTGGGAAGGCAGCTATGCCAGATGGGGGGCCACCTGGTGCACCTCAAGGGGCAAGCTGCCCCTCTTGTCCAGCCCCCAGGGCAGCAACCTTCGGGGTCGTGAAGGTACAGTGGTGACTGCTCATGGGTTGGGACCACAGTCCCACTGTATACATTTGGGGCTCATGGGTCTCTGATTCCCAACCACCCTCCCCATCCAAGGTGTTTACCTCCCCTCATGTGTCATATACCACCCCTGTCTGCTGTCTTGTGTCTTGCCTGGTTGCAAATGCAACCTATCCTGCCAAATATACCAACAGCCCTTCCCCAACATCCCACTCTCACCTAAAAAAGGGCATCTGTCCCACAAAAAAATAACTGACCCATACATAGCTCTACATTTCACCCCCATGTACAATGAAATTAATCAATCTATCCACAAATTATTCTACAAATGTCTGTCACCAACACCCCTCCCTGTGGGGTGTGAGGTTGTAAAGTCCAAATTCTACACATTATTCACAGCTGTTGCTGCAGAAGAAATATAGAGCTATGATCCTTTCTTGCACCCATCCTGCACATCCCTACCTGTTTTTTCTAATGTTTTACCCCCTGCCTGCCACCATTTCATCACTTTCCTATCATCCTTTTTTCTTTTCTTTAATTAAAATTAGTGCAGGTATAAGCAGGAGTAAGTGGTGCTAAATAAATCTAAGAGGTTTTAACCATCTGTTTGCATCACTTAGTACCACACAAAACTACCCAAACCTGCTTAGAACTGCTTAAAAGTGCCTTAATCAATGTCTCTGTCAGCCCTTGTTCTGCCCAGCAATAAGATAATCAGCCCTTCCAAGTCTCGAACCCACAATGCTGTGTACTACAATCACAGCAACGTATGACTACACCATCTGAGTTGTGGGAATTTGTAATGCTTTTACAAACATATCATGCATTCTGGTCATTTAACATTAAAAAAATCATCACTTCCAAGACTTGAACCCAGGACCCTATGCATTACAATTACAGCAACATTCTTCTACACCATCTGATCATGCACTACAGTCATTTCACATAAGGGAAAATATATATCTGTAGTACTCACTCACACACACACACACACACATTATAGATATATATATATATATATATATATATATATATACACACACACACACACACACAAAACATCTGCAAAAAGTCTGACAAAGTTGGGGGATAAAGGGCAAACAACAGTAATATCTTTGAAATATGGCTGTTATACATGTATAAGTCTGCTAGAGTAGCACAGTTTGATTTAACATATAATTCCTGATAGTTTCCAGGTCTGAAACACAAATAAATGTCATTATTTACTGATGTCAATGCTCACATCATCCCAGTGATTTCTCAGAAACCCACAACTGTTATGAGGAACAGGCCAAACATATGAGCCACGCATCTGGACAGGGTCTAGACATCTGGACAGTGAAGAGGTATGACTGCAGTCATGTAACAGAAGAGAAAAAACACAGAGCTGACAGCCATTTCACCCAGCCCCCTCTGAACTACAGTAAGACCAACACGACACTCCCCTCACATCAGCTCTGGGGAATTACCCATGTATTTTCAAATATATCGTCCACCACAGGGATGGAACTATAGGGCAAATCAGATATTGATGTGAAAATGTCCACCCACAACCATTTGCACCACAGTCACAGCAACATGCCGGTACCCCAAATGAGAGTAGAATGATTGTTTGAACAAACAAATCCGGATTGCCAGTCACACACTACACTGACATATACTGCCCCAAATCACAGTCTACTAGAAATCCTGAGGTGTTACAGGACATTTCCCGGTCTGCTCCTACATACATATACATCTGATAGATTCACATCTGCTACTCTCCCTACTCAGCCCAACATACATTTACACACAGCACTGCTACACAATCTTGGCAGCCTGTTAACAATGGCCAGACATACATAACTCTCAACTGTACAGATTTCCATAGAATGTCCAGGGTGTGGGACCATATTTATGGCCACTGCCACATACCACTTTCAGGAGTCTGCCAAGTCACTGGGATGATACCAGGAGTGCAGTCA
The DNA here is from genome assembly GCF_019279795.1 of Protopterus annectens. Classification (NCBI taxonomy): domain Eukaryota; kingdom Metazoa; phylum Chordata; order Ceratodontiformes; family Protopteridae; genus Protopterus; species Protopterus annectens. The sequence goes on from NC_056742.1 coordinate 362,740,172, forward strand.
CTAAATAATGATATACCATATCTCTGAACTTCTTACTGCAAGACATCTAAACAAAGCATGACATACTTAGGGGCCAGGGGGACAGAAAGAGGGACACATCTCACATAATGGTGTTACAAACTGAAACTGTCACTGGTGTTACAGGGTTTGTTGTAACATAACATCCCTGAAGGATATGATGTCTGAAAAACTAATGGATGTCAACATTTACTGACTACAATCCTCACATTATCCTACTGATTTTACAAAAACAGAAGTTGTCTGAGGAACAGGCAAAACATAACAGGCAACCTCTGAGCAGTCTTTGGACATCTGGACAATTGAGAGGTATGTCAGAGATGTATCACTGTCAGATGTCAAGATACACATAAAATGCATGTCCAGACAAACCCTGTTAATCTAGAAATCCTGTGTGTGTATAACAGCAATACTTACTTACAATCTGTATCCAATTCTGTAGCTTTGTCCACCACACCCCTTCCTCTCTCATCACTGTCCAAACACTTAACTTCCTTTCCACCACTTTTATCCTATTACTTACCGTGTCACTTCAGCTTACTCTACATAAACACTCTTCTCTTTATACTTCATCCTTTCACACTATTCAGCTATCTATTTCCACTAATTACACCCAACACATTCCCTCCCAAATATAATTGATACTATCCTCTCTCCCTCCTCCTCTCAATACAGTTTAGCTTCTAGCTACATAGTACCAATTAATACTCCTACAATGAAGAATCAAAACATCCCACCCTTTATCTCAGTCGTACTAATACTTTCACTCCTACCTACCCTAATTCTCACTCATCTACTCACCTTTCTTGAAAGCCCACTTGACCCACTACTAAATTATCCCAAAACAGAAACCATCTCACTAAACCCACACCCAAATTTGACACATGCTAATATCACATTCTCTTCTAAATACATACTTCTGAAATTTCATCGAACACAACACACAAAATATAATAACCTCAACCCCAGGAAATGTCTATTTCATTACTGTAGAATCCATAACCTTTACTTTCTAAACCTAATGCTCTCTCTAATAGATGGCGACATCCACCCAAACCCAGGACCTTCACATTCTCCTTCCTCACCCCTCAACTCCAAAATGTTTACTACCCATATATTTTCTAAAAAATCTAACTCTCTCTCTATTGCTCATCTTAATATACACAGCATAAACAATAAAGTTACACAATTACAAGCCCTGACTGAAGTCTACTCCTTTGATATTCTATGCTTAACAGAAACTTGGTTAAAACCTACAACCAAGGACAATCAGATCATCCCACCTGGATATAATATCCTAAGACTCGACCGAACCTCCAAAAAAGGTGGAGGAGTTGCTATCCTATATAAACCTTGCCTAAATTTAACCACCCATAACCTCAAACCACCTCTAGACTCCAATGCAGAGATTCTTATCACAAAACTTCTTATCAACAACTCCAAATCTATCTATATCATCTGTTTATACATACCCCCTGGTAACAATATTGCAACTATGGAAAATATTCTCTCCTGGCTATCCCAAAACCTACCTCAAGAAACTATCATCCTAGGTGATACAAATATAGACTGGACCTCCCTCTGCAGTAACCTCCCTTCTAACCACATAAACCTATATGGGTATTCCTAAACTATCACCTCCCCTACCAGAATAAATAGATCCAACAAAAAATCTAGCCAATTAGACTGGATTCTTATTAACCGTCCTCCCCATACTTATGACTCAGGAACTCTCCCAGATGATTTAAGTGACCACTCCCTTACCTACATCATCAAACATAAAACTAACTGTCCCTCTCCAACATCCACAATAAGCATCAGATCCAAAAAGAACTTTAACTCGGAACTATTCCAGATGGAACTAAAAGCATGCAACTGGTTACCACTGCTTAATTTATCCTTAGACGATGCCGTTACTTACTTTAACTCCAACTTTCTTACCATCCTGGACCGCCATGCCCCAACCAGACAAATTAGAACAAAAAACAAACATGCGCCATGGCTGTCTAAAGAAACCAAACAAAAAATCAAAGATAGAAACAAACACTGGGGAATTTGGAAAAAGAAAGTCCTATACACCAACAAACCTTCAGACAACTAAGAAATCAAACTAAAAGAGCTGTAATATCGGATAAAAAGAATTACTACCTACCTTCCCAACAAGCAAATCAAACCAAACCACAGAGGTTCTGGTCCAGCATCAACCAACTACTCCACCCAGGGCAAACTACCACTCCTAGCCCTCAAAATACTGAACACAAAACTTCAATAAATATAGCTAATGAATTTAACACATTCTTCACTAACACTATACAAACACTAGCTAGCCAACTCTCACCTGATAATTTCTCTTTACCTACTAATAAAACAAACTCTTCTCCTTCCTTCCAACTTCAACCCATCCCTACATCATATGTACTTACCCTCCTTCAGAAATTGAAACCATGCTCTCCCTCAGCAGACCAACTACCTGCAGAATTTCTGCAACTAGCTGCTAAATCCATTGCCTACCCTCTATCAATCCTAATCAACACAACCATTACTGAAAGCTATATCCCCTCCATTTGGAAAATCTCCCATATTATCCCCCTCCACAAAGGTGGCCAATCTACTGAACTTTCCAACTTTCGACCAATTGCCCTCCTCTCACCTATAGCTAAAATTATGGAAAAATGCATCCATAAACAACTACTTCAACATTTAACACAAAATAATCTTCTAGCTAACTGCCAGCATGGTTTTAGACCTTCACACAGTACCTCCACTGCCCTTCTCTCCTTTACAGATATTATCAACAAACACCGTAGTCTAAACAAACTCTCTTCTGCCCTATTCATTGACCTATCTAAAGCTTTTGACATGGTGAATCACCAAATTCTCATCACCATAATAAAATCCCTATCACTTGATACATCCTCCATTAAGTGGTTCCAGTCCTACCTTGACAAAAGACAGCAGGCCGTACTATGGCACAAGTCTCTCTCTACCCACCTACCAGTCAACCTAGGTGTCCCCCAAGGTTCCATCCTTGGACCTCTACTTTTTTCCATTTTCATCAATGACCTCCACCTGGCTATCCCTCAAGCCTCTTGTATACAATATGCAGATGATTCCACACTTATATGCTCAGCATCATCCTCTTCAGACCTCCTACACCTTACCCAACAAGTCTTCAACACAGTTGAGAAATGGTTCACTCATAGATGCCTTCTCTTAAACCCCAAAAAGACTAAACTCCTTCTTTTCTCTCCCACTAGTAAATTCCCCACATTAGATTTCTCAGTCACTTCCACCAACAATACTATTATATCCCCAGAACCTACCACTAAACTGCTAGGAGTCACCATCGACAATAAACTAAACTTTGATATACATATAAACAATACTATTAAATCTGTTAATAGAAAATTAGGCTCCTGTATCGGATTAAATCTTTTCTCCTACCCTCTGCTCGTACAACAATAGCACACACACATCTAATATCTCCTCTTCTATATGCTTCACCCATCTTTACTAAACTTTCTAAAACAATCTCAGCAAACTGGAAATGTCCTATAATAACATCGCCAGATTTGCCACAGGAAACCCTTTTAGAACCCATCATTGCCTCAATTTAAAACAGCTAGGCTGGCTTGAACTACAGAACCTAATTAAATTCCATCAACTAACTATAGCTCACAAAACCCTTTACACACCATCCAAAACACCTGCTCTATCCACACTAATCACTCCTATAAAAACCTAGATTCCCTAAGGTCCTCACATAAACTCTTAGCACATACTACCAAAATAAACAACAAGGCCAGTGACTCTCTTTTTTCTAATACTGTAGGGAAAGCTTGGAATCTTCTACCAAATGATATTTCTACACTTCCCTCTCTCTCCAGTTTCAAAAACAATCTGAAAGTATATCTCAAATCTCACTGGCTATGTCATTGCTCCAAACCTGACTAGCTCTATAGTTACTCTATACTCTGATCCTCCCCCTCCTTCAAAAAAAAAAAAAAAAAAAAGATTTAGCTAGCATTGTTATTTTTATTCTGTAATTTAGTGCTGTTTATGCTTATTTTTTGTATTTTGTCTTTTGCATATTTGTGTTATTCATAGATAGAAATAAGTTAATTAGCTGTATGTACCTTGGAGCTTTTCTCCCCGGGCCTCTACTGAAAATGGACATGTATCCAGTTAGACTAGCCCGGTAAACAAATGTAAAATAAATAAAAATAAATAAAAAATAAAATAAATGTTTTTGGGCTGTCTCCACATGTCTTGTCCTGAGTTGTATTTCCACCTACTGACTGCAAAGCTGTAGCCCCCACACCTCCATAATGTCCTCCACACAGGCAAGAAAAAGGGGCAAGGCCCACATGAATGACTTAATTATAGCACTGTGTTGCTATGGCATTTGCTAATGGAAAGACAAGACAGCTGCTCTGGATGCAAGTAGCAAGTGGGAGACACCAATTGGTGCACAGGCCATCACCTGCTCATGAGCATTACCTACAAAAGGCAAGCTGCTGCCTATGCAACACAGGTCTGAACCCATCTACAACAAAGAAAGAGTGTGGCTACACAAACCTAACCATTTGCAGTATTCTGAGGAAACTCTTCAGCACTATAACAGGTATGTCAATCACCTAAGCTTGTAATGGAATGCAGAAGGGGATGCAATAATGTGAAACAGAACATTAAACACTAGGTCGCAACAATACCTGCTGGACTCGCATGCTGCTGTCCGGCACCTATGGCCATTCCTGCTTGCCCTGTCTCTATTGACATGGATTACATCTCTGGCCCCTGAGTCACCTCAGCAAAGGTCAGCTCATGTATGACTACTACTGGAGTATCTATTGTGCAATACTGAGTGTGACACTGCTAGGCCAGCTACCTGAGATGTTATACATATTCATATGTCACCTGTAGATGCTACTACGATACATATGCTTGTCCTACAAATGTAAGAGACTTATATAGGGTATGTGCATAGTATACAACAGGAAGAAGTGTGGGTTGAACTGTATGTTGTATACTGAGCCCATACCGGACAACCATCCAGAGTTTTGCAGACTGACATGTCTGCCTCCTATTTGTAGTCAATGCCTCATACAGTTGTGTATTGTCTGGCACATCACTGGCAACCCATTAAAGACTGAGGTCATAACATAATAGCATACATTTAATTGTCAGAAGTCATATCCCGCAGAGTAGACCTTTGAATGTGATGCCGTCTTTGCTGGCAACTACATGTGTTTCAGTTAGATTCATAAAGTGACACTATTTTCTGGCCTTTGCCTACCAGTGACATGTGCACTTGTGCAGATGTCTTGCTCTGACAGGAGCTAGATGTCTTAGCATGAAACCCATGTCAATGCAGGCATACCTTGTCATGTAGGATGCCAACATTTGTGCAGTCACTGACACCTGCTTTGTAGCTGTAGAGAGCACACTAACCTTGCCAGGTTACTCATCCCATCATACATATAGACCCCAAATGGTGGGCTGCAAAGCCACAGGATGTGGACTGTTGCACACCTCCAGGTTGGCCAAACAGCATGATGCATGGGAGTTAACAGTTGACAAAACACCTACTCAAATCATAGCTAGCTACAGGTCTCCAACCATGACTATGGACACCCACCACACCTACTGGGACTTTCTGGAATCTGCCAGGATTCAATCATCTACCTTGCTTCTGGATGACTTCAACTACTCAACCATAGTGTGCATGACCTATGCCACCTGAACATGAAAGCACAGAGATTCATCAGCTTTCTCAATGGCAATGCAGTGGAGCAGCCGGTCAACACTCCTATAACAGGTGGAAATAACCTGCACCTGGTCCTAACCAACACGAGTAGTCACTGTAGTACTCCTACAGTGTCATCCTCCTTGGTAAGATCTGACCACATAGCCATCACTGTTCATGACACCATCTCCCCTGCCCCCCCTTGTCAGGGCCAAACAAAATTAACTTTACACAAATGACTATAAATCTCCTTAGACCAGGTAGAAGTAGCTTTACAGCTAGCACTGTAAACTAGCAGTAGTGTCCAGGCCCGCACCACAATAATATGTGAGCACCTACATAGCTGTATGGACTCAGCAATACCTGACAGGACAACAGCATCTCCCTCAAGGTAGTGTAAACATCCATGGTGGATAGCAGCAATACGCAAATACCATAATAGGTGGAAATAATTGCTGGACAGGGCCAAGAAGGAACAGGTGCCTTATTGGAAGCAATGTCCCCTTGGTATGCAAAAGAAAATAAGGTCACAGGTGAATTTCTTGAGTGCAAAATGGACACATCCACCAAGACCAATCACTAGGCCTTACACATGTCTGCAGTCCCAGAGGCAACACACAAATCTGCTTTGTAGTGGTGGTCAATAACATCACATACACATATGGCATAGATAACATCACCCCCCTGTCCCCCCATTGGTACATATGTGCATGCACAGCACCTGAACCCTCCCCTCATCACCAGGAAGCAGGTCTGCAATGCCCTCTCTAAGGCAACACGCAGAAGTCTCCATAGACCTGATACCATCCCTGGCTGCTTTCTACATGAACATACGCATGGGCTTTCAGATCCATTCCACACTGTAGTCAACCATAGCCTGAGCACCAATGTCATCCTATCTGCACAGACAGCCACCGTCATCCCTATACGCAAAGGCAGAACAATCCACTTATCCAGCCAGTCACATGCACATCAGCCTAACTAGCCTGCTCTGCAAGGGCATGGAAGGCAATATCAAAGACATTATGAACAGGGACATTAGCAATATCAAAATGCCTGAGCCCACACTGCATGGTACTGTCAAAGGGAGAGGAGTCCTGTTAAATCTAGCCAATCTCACTGAAGTGGTCAAACACCAGGACGAGGGGAAGATGGTGAACAATGCCTACCTTCTCCTAGCCCAATTCTCTCACAATATTCCCCAGGTGGCCAGGATACATACACCTACACAGCTAGGCACCATCTTGTATGTCACCAGATGGGTAGCTAAGTGGCCCAATGATAGTACCTACTTGGTCAAAGTAGTGGAAACCACCTCTAATAGTAGAGTCTTCCAAAGCAGTGTACCCAAAGGATGAGTCTGGGGGCCTTTGCTGTTTGAGATATCCATATCTGAGGTACAGGACAAAAGCTGTGGTCTGTGGCTGACCAGGTGTACAGATGTTTGCAAGCTGGCCATTGTCTTACATTCCCCTACTGATGTGAGCATCCACCAAGAGGCCCTCACCCTGTGCAAGAAGCATTTCCAGAAACCGAATGCCTGGAGAGGCATCATACTCCCTGCTGTGGCAAATGTCATCCACACTAATTATGATAGTAATAATGTACTGAGCATGCAATCAGGTGTGACTTGTGCACCAAGGTTGGTGGCAACCTGACACTTTCCCACCATGTGGGCACCATTGTACACTGTTTACATGGCCCACCTCACAAATATGGGCATGACAGCCAGGAACCAAGAGGCCACAACATCCCTGTACTCCACCCTTATAAGACGCACTACCAAATACAATGGCTCCTTTGGCATGTACCTTGCCAAGCAAATGCAGCAGTTGCAGAAACCACAGAGGTTCCTGACCAGGTTATTCCAGGGTCTGCAACACATATCCTATACAGGTAGGCTGAAAGCCCTGTCCCTCTACTCAAGTCTCATACAGATTGATCATAGGTGACTTGTGTCTGGCATACAAGGCCATGTCCAAACCAGCCTTGATGGCATTTCTGCATATCTGTAAGATAAATTGCACTCATGCATCATGCACTCAAGGCCCTCACCTGATCTGTGACATGAATAGTACTTTGGAGGGATAGTGTAGTGTCCCACACAATACACTGTCTGTAAAATACACTCCCTCTCCATGTCTAGCACAGTACGTGTATACCCCTCTTGAAGAAGAAGCTGGACAACTGCATGGGAAAAGGATGAGACACCCCTGGGATCCCGCATGTGTCTCAGCTGGACAAGAGAAATAGATGCTGGCTTGGAAGGGGCATGGGGAAAAGTCTAGGCTAGGCTTATGAGGGCATCAGGGCCAATAGCCTGGTAACATCTTATCAGGCTATGCACCTAGTACTTTACATGCTTCCTGTATGTATTGCAGACTGTCCTGCAATGTTGTCTGAAATGAATCCATATGAGTTTGAAGTTTTTTGTTGCTTCAAGTCTTTTGGGTTTCTAATACCATAACAGGAATGGACCCCATTCCTAAGTCAAAGTATGATTAAAGTTCATGAAAATAGTATTGTTTCACTCTTTGATGTTAGCCAAAAGTGCTCTTCATAGCACCGGCAATGTGCCCAGTAATGACTCCTCCTGCAATTCGTACGGTGTTACATGAATTGATGACATATTTAAATATGATTGTAAATTTATAAGACCACTTACTCCTACTACTATTGGAACTGTATGGGTACCTTTCTTCCACATGGCTCTTGTTTCTGCCTGAAGATAAAGGTATTTTATGACTTTGTGTCTCTCTGTATGCAAGGCACTGTAGTCACATGTCTCTCTGTATGTAAGACACTGTAGTCACTAGGTGTGGCGATTTCAATGATCACTGCTACTTTTGCCTTCTTTTCTTGGACCACTATATCCGGTTTTCTAGCATGAACTGTGTATGTTCTGCAGTTATAGTGTATGGTCTTGTCCCCTCATCAGTTATCACATATTGTTATACCTGGTCATTGTATGTGGTCTGTATAGCAGTAAGTCACCTCTTACAGTACTTGCATATGTACTTGGTGACATTCTATAGTTCACTTCAATAGCCTTGGTCTTGGCCACAATTACCATTCTGCAACTAGGCCCATCACGAGGTAGAATTTGTCACCCTTTGTTGTGGGCCTGACAGTAGCAGTGAAAGAATGGTTGCGGCTGACAGAACTACCGTAAGGTCTGCCCTGAAGGGCCCATTGGTGTCACAGCTGTGCCAGACTGTACCAGGAGTGTGTGTGTGTGTGTGTGTGTGTGTGTGTATGTTATATATACACACACATAAGCAAACATAATACTACAGGGTATTAATTTACATATGTTGTGTTCCCCTCGCAGTTAAACACAGGGTTGGCATCCCTCCCCCTCACAACCTGATGTCAGAGTCTTAGCAGACTCCCATGACGATGGCTGTCATAGTGAGGCACATGTAGGGTTGGTGCCTTGATCCGTGCCATTGTTTGGTATCCCACATTCCTCAACTACATCTCCACACCCAGTCAGTATGCCCACACATGCCCAGTCCTCAGCAGCCATGGATAATAGACAGGTTAAGGGTGATGGCATGGAACAGGCTAGTGTGTTGAGTATGGCAAGTATGAGTGTAGTCACCAACCATAGGCAGAGAGCAGGTGAGGTCACACACAGGCAGATGGACAAGCGTGCTCAATAGAGGACTACTGCTCATCAAGCCTCTGTCACAAGTAGCATGGCAGATGTCACCAGACGCATGTTACAGTCAGTCATGGAGGCACAGGTGTGTACTCACTGCAACACCAGACAGATGCTCAGGGTTATCAATGCAGCACTCGCTGCCATGTGTAACGACCTCCATGGCATTTGTGATGCCATACTTCATCTTGCCAATGTTGTGGATAGACAGCGGGGTGAGACATTGTCACTACTCAACCATGCAATGTCTGTGCTTGAGCATGTGGTGGGAGTAGAGCATCAGCCAGGTGGATGTAGGTCAGCAACATGATCAGCTGTGAGCCCACATGGGCATGCGCACAGTCCCGTAGTGGCAGTACCAACAGCACTACTGAAGGAAGGGTGCTGTCCACACCACACTGGATCAGACATTGTCCTGGCCAGTCCCATCAGGGACGTGGGTCCAGCAGACAGCAGTCAGCATCAGGGAGTAGTACTGCATCTGTCTTTGGCCCTGGCGGTACCAGTGATACTCCTGGCAGAATCAGTTACCGCAACCCTGCCAGGAGATGGTGAACCATTCATCCTGCCACATATGATCCACAGCTGTCCAACATAGCCCTGTGTTGGGCATCCACATAGATTCATAGGTGTGTACTAGGCTAATGGCCCTGGAGCCTTTACAAGCATAGCCCATGGAAGTGCCCTGGCATTGTGCTGCCTGACGTTAGTTCCCAGTGCCTCTATCAAGTAGAGCCACTGCAGGAATCCGCAGGGTGAACTTTCTATTTCTCATCCACTCATCAAGATTTCTCTTGAAGAGGGCCAGTGAGGTGCTCTATTTGACATGTATGGGAAGTCTATTCCAGAGCATGGACAGTCTCTAGGTTATGAAACCTGTCCTGCCATCATGTTCTGTTGATTGTGGTAATGAGGTTGAGGTCTCTGGAGCATGTGGTGTGGAGGGATTGGGATTTCTTTAGATGTAGCATTTATGACAGAGCTGGGTCAGACATGGCTTTGTAAGTTAAGCAGAGATAGTCTCTTAGTAGATGATATGAGACAGAGAATAGCTGGAGTTTTTTGTGTCTGTCCATGTAGGACATGTGTTTAATGCATAGGATCCTCTTTGTGAGGTACTTTTGTAGCCTTTCCAGCTGCTGCATGTGTCTAGTGAGGTACATGCCAAATACAGCATTATACTCTATGATTGGCCTAATGAAGGAAGACTAGAGAGAGATGATGACCTCTATCTTCCTGGATGCAAAACCCTTGGTAATGAGATGTGCCACATAGGACTTTCTGTCCACAGTGGCAATGAGGTGGTCAAAGGAGAGGTTAATGTCAAACTGTGTCCCCAGATCTCTTATAACACCTTCAGTGTTCAGTGGGCTCCCATCGATGTGGTAATTAGTGGGAACTGAGTTTTTCTGGAAGGGGATGATGATACATTTTTGGCATTAAGTTTAAGGCCATGGTTTTGACACCAGTCATTGGTCTCAAGTGAGGCCTTTCTGTAGGATGCCTACATCACTTGGAGTTAATAATGGCTTCCAGCTTGCAGTCATCTGTGAACTTAGTCAGCCAGAGTTCCTCCGTGTTTCTCTGAACTTCTGAGAAGTAGATGGCAAATAGAAGAGGAGGTTACTTGAGTACTGGCACATTGCTTGCAGGTGTGCAGACAAACACTCACACATCCCTATCACAGGCCAGTCACCACCAGACACACACAGCTCCTCTGCATGGCCCAGTTGAACATCACCCCTCCTGACACACACATCAGCCATATGGGCCCAGCTTAGGCCTCTGGCAATCCAACACCACAACCTGTGCATGTGATGATACGTGTGCCACAACCCTGTTATCCATGCAAGGACATGCTCATATGGGTCTGAGGCACAGGGTGACTATGGTACAGTGTAGCAATATCATGCTGTGTAAGGTGCTGTCTGCTGGCATTAGTTATGGGTACAAATTGAGGTGTATGTACCTTGGCAGCCATGATGCACTATTGCTGTTAGTACTGCTGACTGACTGTAGTGTCACATACTGTATTCTGGGTGTGTTCCAGATGTGTGTGTGTGTCTGCAGGCTGTGGGTCTGCTGACAGTAGCAATGATGAGTAAGGTGGAGCTGTGAGCCTGCTGACAGTAGCAATGATGAGTAAGGTGGAGCTGTGAGCCTGCTGACAGTAGCAATGATGAGTAAGGTGGAGTGGAAACACAGTGACCTTTGCATAGCCAAGGTACAGCTGTACATGTACATGGTTACCAGGTGTGTTTACATGCAACAGTGTGTGAGCTGCAATTGTGGCAGACAGTGCGATGTGGCATACATACTCTTGACATGGAGGTTACTTGAGTACTGGCACTAGGTCCCTCACCATCTTAGCCATTACATTCACTGCAACAGATTCAGCTATCAGCACCTGTTGCCCCTGCCATTTCTGTCACATCCACTCGACCATAATGCAGTTGATAAGGGTTTGCCTGGTACTGTGTATAACAGGTTTGGGGTATGTAACCTGACAATCACCAGCATGTGTGTCTGCTATCTCATATGCATGTCTGGCCTCCTGTGTTGGTAGTGCATAGAGTCATAGTCCTGTACATGGGGCAGCTGATGAAGGGCTGAGCACAGCCCCTACCTGCACATTCTTATGAATGATAGCACTAGATGCACAACACAGCACAGCTGTACTGTAGTGTGGCAGTGTCTGCCACTACTATTGAAGTGGGTGACAATTGCAGGGACTGTTAGGATTGGCAATGGTGGGTTCAGAGGCCCTTAATATGTTAGAGCTATCACACACACAATAACACACACACACACACACACACACACACCGCTGCATGGAGACATGCATTGAGACACACATGTACATGGAAGTGACACTTAAGAGTAGATGACCTACCTATATACTAATGTACAATACACAGTGATACGACCATTGCACCACAGTGGCTTGGTGTTAGAAACTGTGCAACTGTGTTTGTACAGTGGATGACATCTGTATGGGCTGACACTAGGTTGGCAATGGGGGAGTTCACAGGGTGGAAAAGCACACAGAATAGCATAGCCATCACATGCACACATTAAAGACAGCCACAGGGGCTGTGCATACAGAAACACATACATAGTTGCCAACATACATTATTAACCATATGTATCCACTTGTATGTATTATAGTGCTGCATACACATGTCATGCTCCACATACATTATATGCCTGGGACATAACACACAACCTCTTACAACAGGTAATCTTGCAAATGCCTTCATGGATGGTGGGAAAACCCACCAGACATAGCAATTGGTCTTATCTACTGCTCCTACATACCTGCACAATTGATAGTGTGACAGCCTTTGTATCAGCATGATGTGTCAGTCAGGTCTGATGCTGACGTGTGTCAGTATGGCAACGTCACATATTTGGTAATGATATCACAGGAATGCTTATTGTTAGGGGACACAAACCATATATAGTTTGCAAACACGTGGATATCCCATGTACATATGTACAGATGACTGGTATGGGCTGTATAGTGTTACATGGTGCATGTGAGGCAGATGCCATTAACAGGGTCTTTAAAGCAATGCCATGGGTAGGGAGTCAACAGGTCTTAAAATGGTATAACCTAAACACACAACAGCCACAGGAGATAAGCTTTACATACTACTATAGTTGTTGGTCTTAATATTAGAACTCCTACTTATCTATTTCTACTATAGTAATATGCAGTTATTGCACACACCACAGAGCTTAGAAGACTGACAAGTATATGCAGGTACATCTAGGGTGAATGAAAACAGTAGGCCTTGTAAAGTAGGGCAGTGGGACATGTACTGGGTGGTATATGCCTCAAAATGGTATGACCCACACCCCCAAAGGATAGGAGTCTCACACACACACACACACACACACACACACACACACACACACACACACACACACACACACGAAATCACAGTTACCAGTATTCAGATTGGAATCTCTGCCTAGTTATGTACACAGCAGTGTTGTGCAGTTATCACACATGCCACAGAGCTTATAGGATTTAACAGTGCCACACGGTATGTCTAAGGTGATTACATCAAGAGCCCTTGTAAAGTATGGCAATGGAAAATGTACTGGGTGGGAAGGGCATCAAAATACATTACCCTACAAACATACACACTTACAAAAACCTTCACATACACACATTTACCACAACTCGGTGTAGAACCCCTGCTTATCTAGTCATCTGTACTATACTGTTAGTTATTACATGTGCCACAGAGCCTATAGGGCTAAGTGTTGTCCTAAGGTACGTCTAAAGGCAATAACATCAGCAGGATTGCTAATGTAAGGTACTGGAAAGTGTTGTGGGTGGGAAAGTCCTAAAAATACTTCATCCTACAAACACACACACACACACACACACACACACACACACACACACACACACACACACACACACACACACACAAAACCTGAAAATACAACCCCTGCCTATCTAGTTATTTGTACTATAGTGTTATGCAGTTATCGCAAGCACTACATAGCTTACAGGGCTGACAAGTGCCCAAATGTATTTCTAATGTGAATGATATTAGCAGGACTGCTAAAGTAGGGCACTGGGTAGGAAAGACCTCAAAATACTTCATCCAATAAACATACACACTTACAAAGTCTTGCACATATACTTATACACACACACTTGCAGGACCTGAGAGTAGAACTCCTGCCTATCTAGTTACTTGTACTATAGTGTTACACAGCTATCTCATGCTGCAGAGCTTATAGGGCTAACAAGTGCCCAAAGGTGCTTCTAAGGTGAATGACATCAGCAGGACTTCTAAAGTTGGGCAATGGGATGTGTACTAGATGGAAAGTCCTCAAAATACTTCAGCCTACAAACACACACACACACACACACACACACACACACACACACACACACACACATGCCATAACTGGGAATAGAACCTCTGCCTATCTAGTCATTTGTACTATACTGTTACATAGTTATTACATGCACCATGGAGCTTATATGACTGGGGCTGTGCAAAGCTATGTCTAAGGGGAATAATAATCAGCAGGACAGCTAAAGTAGGGCACTGGGAAGTGTTGTGGGTGGGGTGGTTCTCCAAATACGTCATCCGATAAACACACACACACACACACACACATTTGTCAGAACTGGGAATGGAACCCCTGCCTATTTAGTTATTTGTGCTATAACTGTTACATAGTTATTGTACTTGCCATGGAGCTTATAGGGCCGGGGCTATGCAAATGTACTTCTACTTTAGCAGTCCTGCTGATGTCATTCCCCTTAGGACACTGGGAAGTGTTGTGGGTGGGAATGGCCTAAAACTGTTTCACCTACAAACACACACTCCCTCACTCTCACACACGCTTACATTTACCAGGACTGAGATCAGAACCCCTACCTATCTAGTTATTTGTACTATAGTGTTCATAGGTTCATAGGTTGGTACTAGGCTATCAGCCCTAGGGCCTATACAAGCCTAGCCATAACAATTCCCTGTCTATTTCTTCCCACACTATTTACTTCCCTGGACCCCTGTCTAGCAGGGCGATTGACATGATCCCCGGGGTGAATTTCCTTTCTCCCATCCAATCGTCAAGGTTCCTTTTGAAGAGGACCAAAGAGGCACTCTGTTTGACACAGTTATCACACATGCTACAGAGATTATTCGGCTGATAGGTATCCAATGGTACTTCTAAGGTAAAGGACAGCAGCAGATCTTGTGCAGTAGGGTAATGGAAAGTGTACTGACTGGGAACAGCTTCCAAATACTTAGACCTACAGACACACACACACACACACACACACACACACACACACACACACACACACACAGGCAGGTGATGGGATGTCATAACCCCCACCTCAGTAGTGTTACACAATGGGGCTCACCTTCATGCTGACATGTGCGACTGGTGATGACTGTATGCCACTGTCTGCAGCAAGTCATCACTCTATGCCATTCAGGGTATCTGTGTGTGTGACTCACTCTGTGTGTGTGTGTCCCCTGAGTGTCTCTCACTCTCCATCACTCTCTGTCTCTCACTTCCCCACATCTATGTGTGTGTATACTTGACATATTATCTGTTGCCTATATTATATACATATATATATATATATATATACACACACACATATATATATATATATATATATATATATATATATATATATATATATATATATATCTGTGTATCACACACAACAGATGCAGATATATCACTTATCGGCCACCTACAGCTAGCTGAGGGTATTCCTGTCTGATAGGTGTCTGTAGGGACAGTTAAGATTTACATATGCAAAGATTTTATATATATATATATATATATATATATACATACATACATATACATACACACACATATACATACACACACACACACACACACACACACACACACACACACACACACACACACACACACACAACACAGTCATATAGTCTGATGTGGGTTCCAACATGGCCTGCGATTCTCTAAGTGTAGGAGCATGCCCAGTGTGACCTTCTATAGTGAGAGTGGGACTCCATTCCAGAGATAGGGGTACTCCACTCCGGGGTATTGCTTGCTACAGCCATACCTCTCAGAAGTAAACAGGACATTCCTAGGGGTACTCTGTTTGTTTAGGAGACATTTTCTGACATATCTGCAGTCTGCCACTGCAATGTATTGTGTCATTACCTAGTGACAGACATCCTCAGATCATCACAGTGCTTACCAGAGGAATACAAGATGTATAATGCACAGGCCAATATAATGAGCCTGGCTATATCCATTCTTGCCAAACACGACCAGTTGGGAGGTGTGGCTACAGCCATTTGACTGATGACAATGTGTAAACAGTCCAGCAACTTAGTAATATACTGGCTGGGGATCTCCTGCTTGTGTGGTATCTTTCTCACCTCAGAAGTCATATCCTGGTGTGGCCATACCTCTCAACTGTACATTTTATGGCAGATTGGATGAAACTTCTAGGCAAATAGCTGGACAGTCTACATATGTTTTTATGGCAAGTTAGTTGCATATAATTGAAGACTCTCATTACAAAATAATGACAGACATTGTTTCAGACTATATAACCTTCAGACACTTCATGCTAATGCAAAACCCCTCATCCTACCAACTTTCTGAGTATGTAAGGGCAGCATTTACAACACATGCCTATCATTGTGCCTTTGTCCCACTTTTATTTATGACCTTGTCCAGATGTCTTGCTGTCAGAGGTTGGGAGGTATGGATGTGGGTACAGAGTGCATTCTACTGTGCAGACATGTCCATTATATGTGCAGTATATTCCACATAGCACTGAGACTTCCAGGTATGTCAGTCGCAGAGCAATACAGAGTAATGTGGTGAACCACTGACAGACAGTTCTGTATAGGTGGGTAGTTTTCTATGACGTTAGTAGGGTATTGGCCCTGAAGCCTTTATAACCCATGCAGAAGAGTGCAGCCCATGTTAAGACATGTCAGCACAGAGAGCCCCTGTCCAGCAGGGACACAGGTGGGATCACAGGACTGTCTTCTGTGTTTCCCATGCACTTATACATGGAGCACATCACTAGGGTTATTGAGGCACTTGTCTTGCTATTGACAAGGAGTGAAATCCACAGATGGGGGAGTGTGTCTTACATTTATCTGTCACACCAACAAGCCGTACTGATATCACAGCCCAGGTTGATGGTGTGGGCCTTGAGTTCCAGATGTGCTGCAGTTCCATCAAGGCAGGGTCTGGATTGCTTTGTATGCCAGACAGGGGTCACCTCAGCAGAGTCTGTATGGAATGGGGTAAAGGGACAGTGCTGTTAGCCTGTGTAGGGTAGGTGTTTGGGGACTGGGGTATGGCCTCATTTTTGCAAGACCCTTGTGTGTGGAGTCTACATGGTCTGTGGTATGTAGGCTTGTGGGGTTCTTATGTGATTTTGCCTCTGAGGTGTTCACTGTTTGGGTTTTGTTTTGTTGCAGACCTCCGCTTACATGGGCATGTGTTGTGTATTTGCAGGTGATATTTACTGACCCCTTAAGACTCCATGGCACCTATGTTACTGCACATTCTCCATTTGTCTGGCCAGTGGTTCCCCTTCCCCTTATGTGCGTTTCTTTGTCCTTCTGTAGTCCAGTCATAGGCTTTGGCCACAGTGGCTGCTATGTATTTGTCATTTCTTATGTGGGCAGGGTACATGCCATTACATCACACACAGGGTTGTGGACTTCACACCTCTGAGTGTACCTATTTAGCAGGTTGTCCATTACTGCACCACTCCATTTGTTGTGGTCCTTAGACAGTTTGTGTTGCTATATGTTATGAGGCTGCATGTGGGCCTAACTGTCATACCATCACAGACTGACATCTGCACAGACCAAAATATGACAGTCAGACAAAGGCCCACATATGGGGACAGGGTGTTAATCATGTTCTGCCAAACAGACAGTTGAGAGACTGGTTTGCTAATTGCTTGTTTGCTCTTATGGGTTTGATGTCTGCTTCTCCACTGTCTGCCATTGCTATTTTGACATGACCCTTTTTTGTTTGGGAAATAGTTGGCAGGCAAATGCAATGTTAGGACAAGCAGAACAGATAAACAAAGCATACTTGTGCTCCTTCTGTGACAACCTGTTTCATTCCAGGGGTATGGCCATTGGCCACTGACATGTTGTCAGTGCTGACACAGAAAGGTGGCAGCCTTTTATACACTGGCAGTACACCGACCTTCAGGTACCTCAACTTCTGAGAGCCAGACATCTGGACACTGCCCTAAGTGATTGGGGGACAGAGGCCTACATGTAGGGACCATTTTTAAGTATTGGCTTACAAAACTAGAAAGGTGATTCAGTAACCGGCTATGCGTTAGCATGCATGTTTCTATGGGTATGCAGTCTGACACTACAATTTTGTCATTATTTTCTGACCTTAGTCTTGCGTGATTTGCCAATGAATTGCCAGACCACCACTATTTCATGTTATAGAGATCACAATTGTGATGCTCCAAGCTGTGTACTGCCTATATGTGTGGCCTCCTGTTCATGACCTGTACAGTTTTCCTGCATTAACAAATATTGACATCTGGATAGTGTGTACATCTTCTACCGTAGGTGTAGCTGACATGCATAATAGTTGGCACTGCAGTTCTTTGAACATGGCCCTGTCAAAGACAGCACTGTACCTAGGCCTCTACAACACAACAGCCGGGAGTAAGTGCTGGCCAAATCCTGACATTGTTAACAACACATATACATAGCTCATTGACCCCTGCATATTGTGGACATGCAACAAGTTATCATGTGTAGTGGGACAGCCCTGGCAATGTGTGCTCTGCTATTTCCTATAAACATACATGTTACTGCATTTCTCTGGAAATATTGGGGGGGGGCACAGCTATAAACTGTACACATTTGAACAGACCGTGCTGATATTTGCTTTACATTTTGGTTCCATTTAGCATACTACTGTGCCCTGTCTTGGGGTCTAAAAGCATATCACTAAAGACCACAGGTCAGATTGTAATGGCATACATTTGAGTTTCAGAGCCTCACTGCAAGACCTGCTGTACTATAACTATGTAAGTCTGTAGGGGGTATTTCATCACTGTCGCCATTTGTAGGCCTTTGCCAGACATTTCTTTATGGTTTTCTACAGCTGACTTGCTGGGTGAGGCTGAGGGGTGAGTATGGGACCCCTACGCTGACATTCATGCCTGTGACCTATGACCCCCCCATTAGTTGACCCCGCCCCATATATACTGCAGTGGGACTTGTCACCTTGGGTACTACTGCATAGTGTGGGGAGGCCAGTATTGGGCAAACATTTCCTGGTGTCCCACACAGCGGTCAGTTAGCTGTTATCCCAGTAAGCCACCCCATTCCCTTGCATGCATGAAGCAATACCATAGATATGCTACCAGAACATACTAAAACATTCATTTATTGTTAAGAAGACTGACTTACCCTGTGTCTGTGGCAGTTGTGTGGACGATGCTTGAGGGCTGCCTATGTTGGATGCATGCAGTACAATACCTATACATGGTAAGTTTCAAGTAGTGTGATGTGTGGGTCATCCATTTTACTGTGTGTGTGAGTCATGAGAGAGATGTCAGTCCCTGGGTCCCTACAGTGTCAGTGTGTGTGCCATGTATTGCCTCTTTGCCAAGGCCAAGCCAGGCCATACTGGGCATGCCTCCATCTGCCTACAGGAGCTGGCTCAGACGGTTACTCCTCCGGGTCCCCTCTGTGCCTGTGGGGACCTTGGCAATGGTAGGGGCTGTGTGGCCCTTCACCATGCTGTTCATGCTGTAGCTGTTTCTGCAGGATCATATTGTGTAGCATGGCACATACTATGAACACGTGTGCACATGTGTCTGGAGAATACTGCAAGGCTCCACCAGAGATGCCAAGGCAGCAGAACTGTGACTTGAGCATCCTGAACACATGGTCTATAATGATCCTGGTTTGTGTGTGTACCTCATTATGGCATTCTTGAGTGGGTGTGTGTGCATTTCTGATGGGTATCATCATTCACAGCTCCAGTGCATAGCCAACATCCACCACCAGATGGCCATACAGGATGTCGCCCCTGGCAAATCCCTGCTACAGCTGTGAGGAATCCCAGATGTGGGAGTTGTGATAGCTTCCAGGGCTGCCAGACACATTCATGATCATGCCCTGGGCATTGCACTCAACCTGGCAGTTGATGGGGGTGGAAGCCCTTGCGGTTTATGTAGACCCTACCCTGTTCACTGGGTGGTGCTTTGATGTGGATGTGCGTGAAGTCTATGGCACCCAGTACCACCAGGTAGTCTGGTACATGGTGGAAGAGGTGCAGATTGCTGGCCCACTCCTCACGGATGCTGGGGAAGTAAATGTGCTCATCCACATGTGGTAGCATGGCATCCAGGAACTGGTGGAGTACCCTGGATACAGATGCCTGTGAGACCCCCATGATGTCCCCAGTAGGTCTTTGGAAAGTACCTGCAACTAGTATTCTTAAGGCTATACATACCTAGGTATCCACCAGGATGGGTTCCCCTCTGTTGGTTCTGGGTCTGAGGTGAGGCCGGCATAGCTCGTTGAGTTGCTGAAGTATGTCTGTGTCCACCCTGTAGTGCTCTATCACCAGATCAAGTAGCCCCTGGTAGGTTACCCTAGGTCTGAACACTTTCTCCTCCTCCTCAGTCTGGGGCAGTTACCAGCATTATCCTTCTCACCACCCTCAGACTCTAGCACATACTGATATATCAAAGTGACAGCAGCCCCTAACATTTTGTTGGTTAAAATTCCCCAGAGTGTGTACACCAATGGTGCAGAGTTTGTGGGGAAAAAAAAAGACTGAATGGTGTTTGTACAGTTTATACTGTTGTGCTGTAGATGCTGCCTGTTTGATTGGCTGGCTATAAAACATTCCACCTGCTTGCTATTTTATTTGTACTTGATTACTTTTATTCAGCGATTTCCCTCTTTTTTCTTTTCCCATTTCTGCCCCTTTTAAGCCCTGAGGCACACCGCACAAACCCAGTGCCCAAATGTAAACAGTCCTGCTATTTCCATTTTTTTTTTGTTTTGTTTTAGACCAAGTGCACACCATGCAAACCCATTTAGCTATTTTTGCTGTAGAAATGGCCCTCCCCTGGATGCTAACACGCTCTTCATTTCATGGAATAAGTCACTACAATTTCAGACACACCCCCTTGCTTAACTGTGCCTAGCTAAGCTCAAATGGGAGCCATGGAGCTCCAATGTGCTTAGACCATGCATGACACACACCCTTTTCATATCAGCTGCTTCTATTGCTTACTCCACTGTGTTATAGCTCCTACATGGTTAGGTGCAGCCAAAGAATGGTCTCCCATTTAGTGAGTCAGTAAAATTTGCCCATTTGCATATCCCACTGCTTTAGACCTTGGTTACACCACTGCCTTCCTCCTTAGCAACCATGGTTACCTGTTATTGTTTTGATTCTGCATGCCACAAACTATAATGGCAAGATGCAGATTTCACTTAAAATTGTCTTTTCACATTTTTATTTTTATTTTCAGCACGATCCCATTTGCGCACTGCTGCCCTATGCTTAAACAGCCAAAATCAGCCAAAAAAAATAAACTTTGATTTTTATAATTTTGAAACTGTATTCTATGCCAAGGGCCATATTTTTGGCCATTGGCATGCCAAATGATTATAATACTTGCTTTACATTGAGCTGTCATGCCCTCATTTTGATTTTTGCAGAAATGTATTTGGTTAGGAGCCAAATATATTTCTGCAGCGGACACTATTCTGGCATAGATGCCTGCCTGCTTACTGAATCACTAATTTACCTCATTTGTATGGTTTTCACCAGTAAACGAGGTAATTAGCATTATTCAGTGGTGTCTGTGCCAGAATAGTGCAGCCAGGCTCATGCACACCCCCAGCATGGTTTACTGAATCTCACAGGCTCCTAACTCTGTGTTCGGGCCGTGCCTCTATTCAGACATATGATTTTAGTTTACTGAATCCCGGGGAAGGTCCATTCCAAAAACTTTGCCTTTACATTTCAGGCAATAAAACTTCTGGCAAGTATGTTACACATCAAGCGCTGCAAATCAACTGACATTATATACATAATACCAAAATGAAAAGTCATAATTATACTTGACCATTTCAATTTTCATGTGTATAAGGGTTGTCTGTGACACACATGAATAAATCTGCCAGTTAGATTACTGCAATAACTACAGCTATATCTGAAGAGATGGAGACATACTAAAATAAAACAGAGGGAGGTGCTCTAAAGCTTTCCAGTTAACTGGACATAAATCTTATTTAAAAGCCTCAGTTCTGCCATTTCATGCTTGTGTTCTTCACTAAAGCCACCTGTAAATGTACTCAGTCCTACATTCACTTCAGACAACTTTCATCTCTGATGTAAGCAGGGTCATTAATTCAATAAGAGGAGAGTTCAGCTGGCTTTGCAGAACCATTTTTCTGTGCTGTCAGGGATGGCTAAACAATTAACCATTCTTCACTCAAAAATAACTTATGGGTCCTAAGCAACCTAGTTACTACACAAGTAACATCTGGTACTGCATGCACTACTGAATAACTTAAAACCATCTAAAATAACACAAGCAGGACAGTATTAACAGCATCAATCTGCATCATTATGTCAGATGTATTACATACATCTTTGCATTAGTTTCACGTCATTCCAATATTACATTATTGTAGATACTATGGCGTGATTAACAAACATCACAGACAGTCAATACAGCTATAATATCATCCATCTAAAATCAAAATACAGTTTAGAAATAAATCAGTTAATTAACATCAGTGCTGCATATTTGCTTTACTTACCAGTAATTTCTAAATGGGTAGTACACATATAGAGCTATTTAAGTTGGTTTGCAATCCATAATCTGTAAACTGAAAGGCCCAACTCACAAGCCAAGACATGTCACTTCTGAAGGAGAACTATGTAAGTTTTTCACTATTGCCACAATAGATGGCCCATAACATACTATTGCAATAAAAGGTAAACATCTGTTGTACAACACAATATAAGGGTTTATGGAGTTTTTTATACTACTGAAAAAAGTTCTAGTTGGAAGGCCAGCTGTGACATGATAGGAACAATGAAGAGAGGTTTGTGCAACCTATATGCACTGTGAAATTTATACAAACTGAAGTACAGTATCCAGCGGAGGTAGGAGAGATACTGCTTATTTAAAATGTTATTTTGCAAAAAAAATAAAAAAGTGAATTTTCTGTAACCGCACTGACATGTAGGAAAGAAACAAAATGATTACTTGATGTGACAGCCAAAATGACATTGAGATATATTCATAGAAATAATAAAGCACTGTGCATATCCATACTGTGGAAGCCAGATTATCTAAATTAAACTATGCAAGAACAAGAACATGTCTGTTTTTAAGATTAGACTGAGATTCCATCTCCCAGAGTTGGTTGTAGCTCGCTCGGATATGTAACAAAGACCCCACACTATGTAACAATATGAAAATTTGAAGTTTATAGATTTACTGTAACAAAACAGCATATTACAAAACCTAAGCTAAACAGATAGAATCATATACATGTACAAGAAAATGTATCACTCATCTCTACTAAAACTTAATTTCCCTCCCAATCATTTTGCCAGATCTAGAAAATTATTTTTTTTGTAACCTAAAAGAAACCACTGACCATGAAAAAAATAGCTGATTTTGTATGTAAACACATGATTAAATTATCCAAAGAGATCTGAGATGGTGTTGTTCTTTTCTCTGTTAAAGTCAGAATGAATGATTCATTTCATTTTTATATGTATGTAAATATATATATATATATATATATATATATATATATATATATATACATACACATACATACACAAACACACACACACGAGTATATATATATATATATATATATATATATATATATATATATATATATATATATTAATATATATTATATATATATTACACACATACACACAATTTTATACACATACATATATATATATATATATATATATATATATATATATATATATATATATATATATTACTCTTAAGTTTACCTTGTTTAGTGGGATAAAGTAGCAGAGGTATGCGGTATTCAGTTAATTGCCACAGCACTGGAAAAGCCAGGTAGGTAGGGGAGGAATGAAAGGGAATACCTGCCTCTCTCTCTCCAGGGGAGATGGGGTATGCACATGGCAAGGGAACACATGGGCATGATACAATTTTTATGTTGAAGGGCTATAGTAATTACCAGCCAGACTTCATGGTAGGAGGATGGAGTATGGAGGTATCTTGCTGGCACTCAGTAGTAGCACACATCAGTTCACCTATGGAAGATGGAATGTACAATCATGCGTGGGGATGTAAGGCTAAAAACTGAAATGATCCCTGATAACTGCCTAAATGATGGCTCCTCTCAACTGATTGTCTTCCTCAGGTTTGAGGGAATTAATGGTCATTGAACAAGAGGAGCTGATGATCAGTAGTCAACAGGGGACAAAGAGCACAAAAAATTAATTTTATTTAACATAAGCATTATCCCAATTATTGCCCATAAAATTTTCATTCCAAAACATGACAAGCATAACTAATATCAATCAGTGGTTCATCTTCTTTATAGATTTTTCAATGATATCCAGTTTGTGCATAATCATTCTCAACCACCTTCTTCCCAGTTTCTACATGGGGTCAAAGTATCATCTCAACAGTTGCTACTTTTGAATTCAGTGCCAGTCTTCTACCTTCTTTGACAGTCCTGACCATCTCAAATCTTCTCCCACACAATCCATTCAAATTTGCTGGATGTTTGTTTCCTCTTGCCAAAGATTTTCATCAAATGCCTTCTGCTTATCTGTACATGCACCCAAACCACTGTAATCTGTTCTGTTTGACTTTATATAATTGGCTGTATACTGTATTCTGCCCTGATGTCCTCATTTCTTTGTTTGTACTACAGTGTGTATGCTATCACCAGTCTCAAGTACTTCATCTCTTGTTATGCATTTGTGCATCATATTCCAAATCCAGGAAAGCATTTACAAAACAAGAAAACATGTGACAGTTTATTTTCCTCCAAATCCTAGGACTGTGCATATTCACTCAGAGAACTGTTTATATTTAAATGTTTCAAGAAAAATTCTGCAAAGAAAATTGCCATATAAAATCACCCCATTTTGCCACAGTTTTAATTTGCTTCTCCTTAAAGCGTGCTCATTTTCAATATCCTGTTCCCATGCATCCACAAAATAAAATTCCATCATGATGGGTTTGTACCACAACTGTCCATCTTTGCACATATTATGCAATCCAAACATGAAAACAAACAGATGGAATCCAGAAAAAGTCACTGCTTCCAGGCAAACCATCCAAATATAGATCGATTAAACAGTATCCTTTTCAACATTAATTCTAAACAGTATTTTTAAAGTGTTTTTAAAAAAGATTTTTCTTCTAAGTTTTTTTTATAAGGACAACACTAAGTACAGATACAATGTTTGGATTTATGAAATACCATCGATTGTATATATATCTGATAGGGTAGTATAGAATAACCAAATAAGAGTATTAAGCATGATTTATTACAATATGATAGTCAATTGAAGTTTTTCATGCAAACATAGTTTTTTAGTAATTTTATCATGTAACTTCAGTATGTTATTTTATATATATTTTTTACAACATATATCCTCTGTGCTTATTTTAAATACTCTATGTGGGGAGTAATACAGACAGAGTATCATATGAATTCGAGTTAGGGGTTGTTGTTAAGACTTTAAGAGTCAAACAGTGAATCAACTAAAGAAATTTAATCTGACAACTAAACGCCCAGTGGGCTTGGATTTGTAAATCACATGTTTTTCAAAAAATGAATTTAAACTTGTTGGTTTAGTTAACATTTTTATCTGAGGAAATTCTTTGTATTGTAAGGAGGATGAAAAGTGAGTGTACTGTTCTTTGCTTAATTAAACTACAACTGTACTAATGCCTGGTGGCTTTGCACATATTATCTATTTTCAACTTTCATTTAGAAATTTTTCTGTCATACCTTAAGCTCTGAATTTTACACATTACAGCCTCAGTAGAACAACTTACAACCCTCAACAGAAAACTAGATGTACTGAAGAAAAATGTCAAATTAACACAAAACTAGATGTACTGAAGCAAAATGGCAAAAGTATTCGACAAGTGAATGAACTAACCCTTATTTTTTTCATTAACGAAATGCTGCACTTATTGAGGTTAAACCCATAAAAAAATAAACAAGACTTATCTAGAGTTACTTTTTCCTAGCTCAGACAAACTTAAATACTCTGATGATCTATTAGGTGGCTCAAGAGAGTTGCCTTTAGTCTTCTGCATATTCTCCCCTCCATCCATTCAAAACAGAAGCTCTACTTCTAACATTAATACCTCTCTTGTTATTGTCTATTACTGTAAAGGAAATACCACAAATGTTGAAGTTTAAAGATTTTAGTACTCTAAGAGACCCATCTGCTGCTAATGCTGTGAAATAACTAAGTAGCCTCAGACATTCAGACCTTGTATTCTACCACAAGTTATGCATGACCTGTAGAAGTAAATACAGTTGTGCAGGAGTAGAATCCCAGCTAGAGCTCAGTGTGCCTCCCAGTTAAGCAGTGCAAGTACTTGCTAGTACTTGCAGAGATGAAGATTATTCCTATCCTAGGGAGAGGAGCATATTGGGAAGGTCTTTCAAGTCCTGCTTTAGGCTATGGCTCAAAGATGTCATGGATCTGGGATTGTGGAGGAAGGCCTGAGGTGGAGTGGCTTTCTTATAAGGCCAGGGAGAATACAACTCAGGCCAAACCTTATTGCCTGCCTAGCTTAACAGCTGTATCAACACACTGTGTGGTGGTGAGGATAAGTCCTACTACTACATTCAGCTTAGATTTTATTATTTATCCTTTGACTAGTTAGCCCATTTGGCTAGTAGCTGCTTTTCAGAGGAGACCCAAGGTAATATTTATCCTACATGAGGAAATTTGGCCAGGGCTTCAGGAAACATCCACTACTCATCATTGTTGTGAGTGGGACCTATTTGCATGAGCACTTTCTATTTCCATTCCAGGTGCAGATGTGGCCCTAAGGAACAGAGAGGTGGATGGAGAGAAAGAAATAATGGCATGGTGAGAGAAATGGGAGGAGAAAGCAAATAATCGAGACCAGAGAATGAGGATAACATGAGGAAATTTGGCCAGGGCTTCAGGGAACATCCACTACTCATCATTGTTGTGAGTGGGACCTATTTGCATGAGCACTTCCTATTTCCATTCCAGGTGCAGATGTGGCCCTGAGGAACAGAGAGGTGGATTGAGAGAAAGAAATAATGGCATGGTGAGAGAAATGGGAGGAGAATGCAAATAATCGAGACCAGAGAATGTGTGCAGGATACTGAAGAGATGTTTCAAAAAATCTGTTTGAGATCAGTCATGATAGAAGCATGATTACAACCCTCCAGTCAAGAGGGCTTGATGGACGATTTACTTAAAGAAATGGTAATGCAGTGTGAGCTAGAAAATTAAAGAGACTTTTCCTAGGGGGACATTATGGAGAAAATACAAAAGGAGGATGCAGCGGCAATCCTGAAGAAAAGTGGTGAGATGGAGAAGAAAACGTATGTGGAGAAAGTAAAAGAAGGCAAAAGGGGAGTAGCAGAAAATAAAGCAGAAGAAAATGAAAAACAGAAGTATGTGGTAAGAATTCAAATTAAAAAAGACAAAAAAGTAGACAAGTATGAAGTGTGGGACAATTTAATGGCTCTTTTGTGTGTAAAAATCATATGACGTAAGAGCATTTATTCTTATTAACAAAAATGCATTTTGTGACATTATATTAGAGATTGTTATTTCAATGGAAAATTTTCTTGGAGAAAATGAAAAAAAGAAAGATTGTAACCCATGTAATCTTTGTGATAAAACCATTTAACAGGGAAACAAAAAAAATTAATGTAGAATTTCAAACAAAGATAGAAGAGAGACTTTGAAAGGACATGTGAAAACTTTAAGTAAAGTAGTACTGGACATTTCAAAAGTTATCATAAAAGGGGTTTATGGACTGGTGGATGGTATTGCAAATTGTGTTTAAAACAGAACAGAAAAATTTGAAGGGGAATAGGGGTGTTAACTGGGGACGACCCAAAACATTTTCTTGTGGAAAAGGACATTTGATAAGTAAATGTGATAAAAGAAAATGTTATATTTGTAGGGAAATGGGACGTGATACATTTATAACCTTTCAATTCACATTGTTTTGCAACTAAATTGGGCATTTATGGATGGATTGCTAAAATTAAAATAAGAGTAAGGAAAGAAAAAATAGTAGAAATGAAGAAAAATTAGACAAAAAAAATAAAGAGGGCATAGAGGAAGGCTCTGAAATAAGTGAAGATGAGAAATTGGAAGGTAGCAAAAAAGTAAAGGCCAGGAAAAGAAAAAATTTAAAGGGAGAAGTACAAAAGAAAAAAGCAAGGAAATGGATGATAATGAATATATATATATATATATATATATATATATATATATATATATATATATAAAATCATTGGGGGCCAGTATAATGGTTAAGTTGTTTGACTCACAGACACAAGGTACAGTGTTCAAGTTTCACCTTTGGGAGGGAAATTGGCTACACTTAGAAAGGCCCATTAAGGCAGTTAGCCTAGTAATTAGTTATGAACTTAGGAAATCATTAATATAAGGAAGAGAGAAAATGAAAATTTTACAATGCTTTCTGTAAATGTGAAGAGCATTAATGTAGTAAGAATAGGGATTTTAGAGTATTATAATACATGTGATGAAGTAATTATATTAGAAAACACAACATGTTTAACAAATTAATAAAGATTGCAAACAGAGAAACTATGGGGAAGAAAAAATCTGGAATAGCAGTATTCTGTAGAAATACAGTAAATATATTAGATGTAACTTTTAACCATTATAGATTTAAAATGGAAAGAGCAAATATATAGATGTATATACTTATACTAAATGTAAAGAAAGGAAAAGCCTATTTCATTAGATTTTGGACTATGTAGTGATAAATATGAATATTATAATGACAGGAAACTGATTTATGAGGCAAGCACAAAAAGAAATGAAATTATATAAAAATGTTAGAAGTTATAACACGATAAGTTAAAACACTGCGATAAAAATTCATTGACTTACAACAGCTGTATGTATAGGACTAAAATGGATTTTATAGTATTAGAATGTTTAGTTATAGGAGAAGAGAAGGTAGTGTAAACAGGATTTTTTGATCATCTTACAATACGACTAGAGATAAAAGAAAACAGAGTATATAAAAATAGGCAAAGAAAAAAACAGATAAATGAAAAAGCATGAAATGAAGAAGGAAATATTAGTTATACAGTTATGGAAAGATCATATTACTGTGAGAACATTAATTAGTCTGAATGGTGGATAATAAGGAAAATATACAATTTATTTTTTTACAGTGGCAATAGGATTCGACAAAAGTAGAAAAAGAAAAATATAAAAGAACATATAGCGATGCATTGGAAGATTCAGAACATAATGATAGAAAGCACCTTGGCAAAGAAAAATAATTACACAAAAAAATCAAGAAACAATGAAGACTCTGGAGTTATATAAGCAATAATATTTTTACAAGGAAAATGAAGTATTGAGTTTTTTAAGTAGATTATTAAAGGAAGATGATAGTGTAATGAAAGAAATAAATGTAAAAGGAGAAAGAGAAGAACTCAGGAAAAGATTATGAATAGTATAGTACATATGTACAAGAAATGTTTAAAGAAAAAATTCGTGGAAAAAAACATGAAAGTAAAAAAAAAGTTAACAGAAAAAGAGAATAAAGAGGAGATGTCTTTAAAATGAGCTATATAAAGTATTAAGACAAGAAAATATCACTTTGGCTGCAGGACCAGATGGAATAGAGTGTGAAATGTATAAAAGTTTTATATATACATATATATATATATATATATATATATATATATATATATATATATATATATATATATTTTTTTTTTTTTTTTCAGTCTTTAAAGATATTGAATGAATGGTTAAATAAAGGTTTTATGTATAAAGAACTATGTAGTGGAATACTTAAATTCATATGGAAGAAGGAAGATAGAAAACAAACTGGAGACCAATATCATTGAATAATAATATTATAAGATCTTTATAAAAATAATGCAAAAGAGATTTGAAATTTTAATCTAAAATGGAAAATATTATGGAAGATACTATACAGTATAAAGAGGAAGGGTTGTCAAGAATTAATAATGACAGAGAAATTGTGGATGATATTATAATAGAAAAGAAGCAAAAATCACAATAGGAGACCTTAAGGCATTTGATACAATTAGACATGAACTATTATGGATAATAAAGAAAGAATATAAAATAAGTGAGAAAGTTAGGAAATTATTATTAATATACATTGACACACAAAGTAAAAATACTTGTAAATGGCTGGATAAGCCAAGAGGTTCATATGAAGAATGGTGCGACAGGGATGCCCAATGAGTCACACAATCCTTGCATTAGTTATGAATGTGATAGTATGTGAAGTACATTATAAAGTGAAGAATGCAGAGTCTAAAGCACCTGAAGGGTTAAGAATTCCAGTTCTTTTAACATATGCAGATAACATTATAATAATAATAGCAAAAAACTAAATTTGCATAAAAGTAGCAATAATGTGCACAACTGAGTGTCTAGGGGTGATAGGGATGGCTTTAAATAAAGAGAAAAGTAAAGGTTTAGGTGATGTAATAAATATAAGGGGTATACATTTTACAATGAATGAAATTTCTGTTTTAGGTATACACTTTGGGGATAATGATGCAAGTAAAATTCAAAATGGGGAAAAACAATAGAAGAAATAAAGCAAACTTGTCTTTCTGGAGAACGTATAAATCATTATTCGGAAAAAAGGCTCATTTGATAAATTCAATACAGATGTGGAAAATAGCATGCTTAGCAATTGTATTTGTGTTGTTAACAGTATTTCAAAAGGAATTATTGCAGATACTTTTTTTTTTGGAGTTATAGATAAAACTCAGACCCTGAAAGTGTGTGCTTAAAATGAACCTTCTATGCCTTGAAGTACTATTTGTTAGATGGGCACTTCATCTTGATAAGTGATCATGCCCCCATCACAGTGGCTGAGAGGGGAAACTGGTAATACCAAGATGTGCCATTGCCACTCTCCTTCCAGTCTTTTCAATATACAGTGACCTATAAACCCAGACTAGCCAATAGAAATGGCGATAGTTTTGTGTTCGGTGGTGAGGGAGCGGTGAAATGCTGGATATAACAGTGGGTAATGTGACTTTCAATTTGCATTGCAACATTACAATGTAGAAAGTGAGAACATGATCAAAAACAGGCAGTCAGTCAACACATTTAAATTGCCAGTTACTGTTGTATAAAAGAAAATACCTGGAAGGCTAGCATCAGAACACTGTTACTTATCTGGAATAACACTGAGAAGGAAGATCCTTGAAGTATGGAGTATGCCAGCGCAGTCACGGCTAATGTGCAGAAGTAGCTTTTCGGCTTCTCTTTCTGTTCCTGCTTCTTCTGCTGCTGCTGATTTTATTCTTTTGGATCGGGGTGTTGTGTTAAGTGTCACCATCTTTCTCTCCATTAAAATCTACACTCTCTTGCTTTCTCATGCCTATAACACATCTTCTTTCACACAATCCATTCACCTCTTTGCTGAATGGCCTCATTTCTTCTGAGCTTCTCCCTGTCTGTTCCAAGTCATCTTCTCCAGATTGCCTTCTGCTTTTATGCACATGTGCTGAAACCACAGTAATCTGTTCTCTTTGACCATTTCTGCAATTGGACTTACTTTAGCTCCTATTCTTATGTCCTCAATTTGTCCGTCCCACAGTGTGCATCCTACCACCCATCTCAGGCAATTAAATTTTCATCACCTCTAACTTCCTCATCTGCTCTGATTTTACTGCCAACATTTCTGTACCATACAGTAGTACTTGTTGCTCCACTGTTTTGTACACCTAACTTTGTCTTTTTGACATTCTTCTGTCATACACTACACCTGGCACCCTATGCCAGTTGCCTGCAGCCCCTCTAATTCTAGCTTTGACCTTTTCATTCAGATTTACCTTCTCCTCAACCACTCCTCCCAGATACTTGAAGCTATTAACCTGTCCCACTGTCTTCCCTAATATCTCAATTCTCATCTTCTAGTTCTTATCTGTACTTGGTTTCATTACACATGCCTTCAGTTTTTGCATTCCATTCTCCTATTCTGTGCTGAAGCTCAGTTTGCCTGTAATGCTACATTGTCTGCAGACAGCAACTTTGTTCATCTGTCCCCTCTGACCTGTTTGCTAATGTAGTCCATCACCAGTATGAGCAGCAGTGGGCTTATACCTGAACTCTGATGTACACCCACTCCCACTGGGAACCCCTCTGTGAGACCGAACATTGTTCATGCTTGAGTCATTGGGTCCTTGTACATAGCCTGCACTAATCCTACCAATGTTTTCTGGACTTTGAACCACTGCAGTACTGCCTAAATCAGCTTTCTTGGGACCCTGTCATATGGTTTCTCCAATTCTAGGAATGCTCAGTTGGAATCATACATCATCTCTAGTTTCTTATCAACTGTCTCATTGCAAACATCGGGTCAGTTGTGCTACATTGTGATCTGAATCTGAATTGCTCAATCTCCCATCTTCCTTTCTACTGCTCTGCATATGCGTTTATCAATCACTCTCTCCAGAACTTTCATCCAATGTGAAAGGAGCTTAATACCTCTCTAAAGCCCACAATTGTGGATGTCCCCTTTGTTCTGGCACAAGCATGCATATTCTGCAGCCACCTGGAATATGCCTCTCTGCACGGTTATGAATACCCTCAGGAGCGATTTTTCCCCTATCTCACCCAGCATTTTTATCATATCTGCTGTGACCTCATTTGACCCTGCTGCTTTCCCTGATTTTTCTTAATGCTATTCTTACTTCTCCTAGGGTGGACTCCTCTTCTTCTTCTCCTATGGTGGACTCTTCTTCTTCTCTCATTGTAGGCTGTTTCAGGGGCAATTCAGCTTCTGTGGGGTTTTCTTCATTTAGAAGCTGCTGGTAGTACTCCTTCCATCTGCCTCTAATGACAGGTGAGCAGGTTGCTGCTGCCATCCTTTATGAAAGGTGTCGAACTACCTTCTTTATCTTTTTGTCTTTGTCTTGCAACCTGATATATAGCGTCTTTATGCCACCTACTGATTCACTTTCCAGAAGCTCATAGAGTGCTTCCCATGCCCTATTCTTTGTTAGCCAGTATTCCTTCCGAGCCTGGTCCATATTTTCTCTCTCCCACTTCTTCCTGCACTCTTCCTTTCTTTTGATGACTTCCTGGACTTCTGTATTCCACCACCAGCTTTCCTTATGTACCTTATTTCCATACCTGACTCAGCCACATATCTGCTCTGTAGTACTCACGCATGCTGTTTCAGGTGCTGCCATTCTTCTTCAACTCTACTCTATTCATATTCTTACATAGTGACTGCTGAACAGGCAAGGGAAGCTCACTGCTTAAGAGTGCAATTCAGAGTCTGAAGCAGAAAGGCCAAGCATCCCCAGACCAAATGACAGACAATACCTGCCTATAGGGCAAATACCATTCACCTCTTTGCCTTGTTCATATCCCCACTACATACTGTCCGCTCCTTCAGTGAGGCACCATCTTATCTTCCTCATTCTCTCCTTCCTTGTCCAAACCATTTCTGTTTCTCTGTATCTCGTCCAAACCATTTCTGTTTCTCTGTATCTCGTCCAAACCATTTCTGTTTCTCTGTATCTCGTCCAAACCATTTCTGTTTCTCTGTATCTCGTCCAAACCATTTCTGTTTCTCTGTATCTCGTCCAAACCATTTCTGTTTCTCTGTATCTCGTCCAAACCATTTCTGTTTCTCTGTATCTCGTCCAAACCATTTCTGTTTCTCTGTATCTCGTCCAAACCATTTCTGTTTCTCTGTATCTCGTTCAAACCATTTCTGTTTCTCTGTATCTCGTCCAAACCATTTCTGTTTCTCTGTATCTCGTCCAAACCATTTCTGTTTCTCTGTATCTCGTCCAAACCATTTCTGTTTCTCTGTATCTCGTCCAAACCATTTCTGTTTCTCTGTATCTCGTCCAAACCATTTCTGTTTCTCTGTATCTCGTCCAAACCATTTCTGTTTCTCTGTATCTCGTCCAAACCATTTCTGTTTCTCTGTATCTCGTCCAAACCATTTCTGTTTCTCTGTATCTCGTCCAAACCATTTCTGTTTCTCCGTATCTCGTCCAAACCATTTCTGTTTCTCCGTATCTCGTCCAAACCATTTCTGTTTCTCCGTATCTCGTCCAAACCATTTCTGTTTCTCCGTATCTCGTCCAAACCATTTCTGTTTCTCCGTATCTCGTCCAAACCATTTCTGTTTCTCCGTATCTCGTCCAAACCATTTCTGTTTCTCCGTATCTCGTCCAAACCATTTCTGTTTCTCCGTATCTCGTCCAAACCATTTCTGTTTCTCTGTATCTCGTCCAAACCATTTCTGTTTCTCTGTATCTCGTCCAAACCATTTCTGTTTCTCTGTATCTCGTCCAAACCATTTCTGTTTCTCTGTATCTCGTCCAAACCATTTCTGTTTCTCTGTATCTCGTCCAAACCATTTCTGTTTCTCTGTATCTCGTCCAAACCATTTCTGTTTCTCTGTATCTCGTCCAAACCATTTCTGTTTCTCTGTATCTCGTCCAAACCATTTCTGTTTCTCTGTATCTCGTCCAAACCATTTCTGTTGCTCTGTATCTCGTCCAAACCATTTCTGTTGCTCTGTATCTCGTCCAAACCATTTCTGTTTCTCTGTATCTTGTCCAAATCATTTCTGTTTCTCTGTATCTTGTCCAAACCATTTCTGTTTCTCTGTATCTTGTCCAAACCATTTCTGTTTCTCTGCATCTTAGATCTTCTTTGCCTATTCTTCATCCTATCCTCTTGGTCCTATATTCCACCTTGTACTTCTATCTAAATTTATTATACTCTAAACAGATCCTTCCTTTCCCTCTCCATGTAAATATATTGACATTTATGTGCATTTAATGATTGCTGTATACAAGACAAAGTCATTAGTGTTTTTGACAAATTTATTTAGTACCAGCTTTGTTTAGGTTATTTTTTTGTATTATCTTGTACTGTTTTCTTTTTTGTATGTAATGAAGCTTTTCTCCCTGGGCCTCCACTGAAAATGGGCTATTGCCCAGTTGGACTATCCCGATAAACAAATGTCAAATAAATAAAAGTAAATACATTTCAGCTATGGTTTAACATTATCAAATATAGAAAACAAATAAATAGGCACAGAGGCAGAAAAAAATTTATTCACCCCTCCCAAGTGCCACAGTATAATAATTGTTCAAACAAAAAAAAAAATCAACATTTAAATACTTAACACCCTGAATCATTTTCAGTTTATGTATTAACACAATTATTGGCATGAAACCTCATTATTTAAATGAAGTGGTGACATTGTTCTAAAACATAATTATCATTTTCACCTCCAATGTATTCAAGGCACTGAGATCCCTCACACATCCTTGGCAAATTTACTTTAGCAAGACTAAACTTAAAGTCAGATACATTTAACAAATGTGAAAACTATAGAGCTGATAATTTATTTTTGCATCAGGAATAAAAATATTGCATCAGGAATAAAAATAGTATTAGATGGTACAAGGAGCACATCAAGGTACATGTCCCAGATGAGCAAGGAGGACATAATTTTACTGGGAATGCACAAGTACTAAATGTCTTAGGATTTAATGGGACTGAAATTGTGCAAGTATATAATGTTTCTAGTCAAGGTCATGGATACCTAAATTTTGGACAAAATGGGACTATGAATTTGGAGATAATGAACATTTAACAGTCAGGCATTATCAGAACATGGTTAGTCACTATTAGAAAAAAGTTGTGTTGCTTCCTACTAACTTTCCCACTTGGGATAGCATCTTGATAGATTTGTTTAGATTATGAAATGGAGTTTAAAATAATGTTTTATGAATACACAAGTGGAACGTGAGTCAGTCTTTGTCAGAGACTAGTTGATTATTTTTGCACAGCTTGTGAGAAACACAAGCATCATGACTGATGAGTAATTTGAGAGTATAAATGATGGTGATTTGATGAATGAAGAACGTCATTATTAGGTAAAGGCTAGGAATATATTCACTTGCCTATGGTTTCCTACCAGAGTCAATTCAACCACAAATGAGTTTTTAAAAGTTTGTAAAAATGTGTTCTAAAAAAACTGACAGCTCATTAAGTCAACGTATATAATGCATCAAAAGATGAATGGGATTCTTTGCAGTGGCTTAGACTGAAGAAAGATGCATTAACAGTTTGTAAAGCTTATGCAGGGACACAATTTGGTGGTGGTGTACAGAAGTGATTATGTGAGAATGTGTAACACCTTACTGAATAATGAAAATGATTCAGTTAGAAATTATTATGATGAAAATAATCAGGACTTGCTTAATTTATTGAAAAAGATGAAAAAACTTGCTTTTGTATGAAAAAGATGTTAATAGATTTGTATGTCAATTTGACATATATCCTATTTATTTATGTGATACCCAAGATACATAAATTAACATGGAATCCTCTTGGGTCTCCCTATCAAGTCTGATGTTGGAGGTTTATCTTTAGAAGGTTAATATACTAGATAATATTTTGCAAAAGTCTGTAGTACAGATAAAGGTGCATGTTAATACCT
Source organism: Protopterus annectens (assembly GCF_019279795.1). Taxonomy (NCBI): domain Eukaryota; kingdom Metazoa; phylum Chordata; order Ceratodontiformes; family Protopteridae; genus Protopterus; species Protopterus annectens. The sequence continues at coordinate 362,776,901 of NC_056742.1, forward strand.
CTGAAGTAGTAGCGAGGTTCATACAAGTTTGGTGGTGTGAGAGGTATTTTTGGTTGAGTTTGGATGCAAATAGCTTGTATATATCCTTACAACACCATGTTGGTATTAAGGCTGTTTCACACTACTTGGGTAAAGGTCCATTTGCATCTTGCATCGTAAAGCAAAACATGCAATAGTGACAAGTATGACAAGTGGTTTGCTCAAAAGAAAAGCACTGCAATGCGGGGCCCGTTTGCTCTGGCCTGTGTACATATTTTCTTGGCATGTTTTGAGTGTGTTTTTGTGGTTAGCATTTTTTTTTGTGATGCATCTTTAAGTACTGGATTTTGTTGAAGAGTTGAATAGAAATGAATGGGGAATACTATAAAAATTATCAGATCACAAATGTTGAAATAAGTTTTTTGGAGATAATGCTGGAGGAGATAAAAGATCAAAATAATAAATCTAGATTAAATTACATCAGCAAATACTTTTTCGCATACTATGAGTGCTTACCCCCCTCATATGAGTACTCACCCCCCTCATTTGATATGTTCTTTGCATTAAGTCAGTTTTATTTTAAAGATTTGGCAAGAGATATGAAGTTATTCTTGTTAGAAAGAGGATACTTTTAATATTGCTTGAAAGTTGTAAGAAAAGTGTGTCTAGAAGGATGGATAGCGTAAATTATCAATCTAAGTCATCTGATCAATATATATATATATATATATATATATTTATATATATCCTCTAATTTAAACCTACATAAAAGTGTTCTGTGTAATAAAATATTAGCTAGACATGTCCTTAGCAAATAGGTTTGTGTTTTTGGCTTTAAAACTTATTAAATAGAAATGCTAGATTAGGCAACCTTAAGAATCTCACTGAGAAGGTAGAGACGAAGTGGATAATCAGGCTACAAGCTAATAAAGCATATGGATTGAATGACAAAGTTTCACTTAAACCATTTTAGACAGACCTTTGTGGCATTAGATTACTGTTTGTATTTTTTAGACATACTGTGATCATTATTTTTTTGTTCCGTATATATTATACATTTTTCATTGTGGAATTTAATAGTTTTTATAGAGGTGTATGTACGTGTTTTTTTTTATTTTTATATCTATGGATTGTAGATAAATAACAAATTGCACTAATTAACTATTAGAATAGGAGTCAATAGGGTGTTATGTGTTGCCATCAGCTGGTTATTAACTCTATGAATATTAGTTAATATGTTTTAATTATTATTTATTTTTTAGCTTTATTAAACAGAAATATTCATTACTAGGTCAATTCATATACGTAGGAATTTATATTTATTGTAGATATACTACTGATGTAATTTGTATGTTTATTAGTATAGGAGCCTTTGACTTGTTGTGTCTTTTGGCTTTTCCCAGTTAGGGGTCGCCACAGCGGAACTCCGTTCCACTAATGATTGGCAGTTGATTTTTATGTGCTGAGTTGCCGGCCCTAACGCACAACCTTCAACGAAGGTACGCCCATTCACGCATGTCTCATAGTAGACGCTCTAGCTGTGAATCGAACGGGAGAACGTCTTGCTGTGAGGAGACAACGCTACCGCAGCACCACCATATAGGAGCCTTTGACTATAAGGTGTTATATGCTGCCATCTGCTGGTCAATGGGATTTGAAATATGAATATTCATTAGTTTATATAATTTTTATACTTCTGTTTTAGTTTTAATAGTAACATTATATTTTTGCATATTTTTATAGGTTTTATGATATACAGTGCATATTTTTTGTCTTTTTATATATTTTTTGGTTGTAAGGAAATGTAGTCTCACAATGATGTACAAGATATTTGCATATTTTATTTAATTGAATAATTGGATGATGAGAAAGGCTACTTCCTGTATATGAATGATTGTGTTATTCATGATCAAGTCTGATGAAGCATCAATATTGGATGTGAAAGCGCTGTGTTTTATTATTTTTCAACAAAATCCATAGTTCGTAATTCTGACACTGTTTGTTACCTCTTTATTGCTGACATTCTGATTTTGTTTTAAGAGAGGTACTTCATTGTCTGATGGTTGTTTTTATCAGTAATAAAATATTCTATTTTTACTTCAGTCATCCAAAAAATTGGAATATACTTTTATCTGATGCTCATTTAAGAGCAAGGTTACCCAAATTCTCTTTTTTGTTTAATGGCATCTTGGATTTGGGTGAATTCCTTTCTTATAAGGGTTTGAGAAAAATATCATGCAAATGATGGTTAAAGGTGAGGATGCAGGGACATTTTTCTGACATCAGCAATAAAAATACAATCAGCTCTTTAGCTACACATGCATTAGAGTGTAAAAGTAATAATGCATCTAACTTCAGGTTTATTGTTATTGCTAATAATAAATGTGCCAATGATATTGGGGTGGGGGCCTTCAGTGTCTTGAATACAATGGAGGTGAAAATGGTAGAACAATGACACCATATGGTTTAAACAATGACGTTTCATGTCAACATTTGACATGAGAGAATATCACACAACCATATATTTTTTTCACAATTAAATGTATTATGTATTTAAATGGTAGTGGTTTGATGATTTGTGGGGCTCCTACTTAGCTCCCCTAGAAGGTCAGAATAATTATCATTATACTTT